>NC_081558.1:217987826-218030760 GCF_022355385.1 Mustela nigripes
CCCGCCCCGGACGGCTCCTGCGCCGCGGCCGCCGAAAGCAGCAGCAGGAAGAGCGCGGCGCCGCGGAGGAGCAGCCGCCAGCGCCGCGTCAGCCCGGGAGCGCCGCCGGACGCCATGCTGCCCGCAGCCCCTCGGCCGGTGGGTCGGACGTCAGGCGGACACTGTCCACCTCCGCGGCGGGGCTCGGCGGGCTGCCCCCCACCCCCGGAAGAGCCTCACGCCGGAAGTGGGCGGGGCGAGGGTACGGCCGAGTGCGCAGCCGCGGGTCCCTGCTCGCCCCGCCCCAGCCGACCCGCCCTCCCTCCGCGGCCCGTGTTCCCCCGCCTCCGGAGGCACCTCCCGAGGCTCAGTGCGCGTGCGCGGCTGAAGGCCAGGCTGCGGGGGCGGGGGCGGGGCGGGGCCGCGGGAGGCGGGGCTTGCTGCGGCTCGGTGCGCCTGCGCGGCTGCGGGCGGGGGGCGGTGGGGCGCGGCGGGTGTCGCCGGCCGCAGGGGTGCGGTGACCTGGTCCCTGAGGCCGTGCGGCGGTTGCAGGGTGGCCCGGGGACCTGGTGGTGGTGTCCTCGCCCGCAGCCGGACGGGCCCCGTGCGCACGGAAGGGAGCTCGCAGGGCCGCGGGCGCCCGAGTCGGGGAAGCCGCGCGGAGACGACCCGGGCCCGGGTCCGCCTCCCCGCCGGCGGCCGCTGCGTGCGGACCGTGTGCGTGATCGCGGGGGCCGGGGCGTGCAGTCGTCCGCGGGGGCGGGCCGCGCACTTCCTGCTGCCGCAGGTCGGGGCAGCCCCGGGGGGCGGAGGGCGCGGCTGGGGCGGCTCTCGCGGGGTCCGCCTGCCAGCCCGGCGTGCGGGGGTCCCCATGCCGTTCGCTGGCCGGTGGCTCTGCCGTCCCTCCCCGGCCTCGGCGTCGAGGGGGGCGGGACTGCCGTGGGCGCTGCAGTCTGATCCGGGGGTCAAGACTGCCCCGTCGGGCAGCGGTTCGGTCCGTGGCCTCTAAAGCTTCGTTCCCTCCCCTCCCTGGGAAGGTCCCACCGCCCCTAGAACTGAGCTTGCCCGTGTGCCAGGGCCCGTGTGCCAGGGCCCGTGTGCCAGGATTGTCGGTCACTGTGTATGTGTGCCTCCTTGTCCGGGCGACGCTGGAGGCAGCTTGACCTCACCTTTGCCCCGTCCTGCGGTGTGGGAAACCACCCCCGGGGCTGGACTACATGAGTGCCAGATCTGAGGGCCAGAAGGAGGGTGCCTTGGGGCTAGCATGGTGGCCTGGCCAGTTTCTGCCCTTAGAAATGAATACCCTCCTGCCTGGGTTTGGACGTGTGCCCCCAGGGGCGTCTGGGCAACTTAGTGAGTTAAAGCCTCTGCTTTCGGCTCAGGTCATGATCTTGGGGTGCTGGGATGGAGCCCGCATGGGGCTCCCAGCTCAGCAGGCTGGGTCTATACCCAGACCAGTACTGCATCTCCGACACAGTCTCTGTGGAGGTTGGGCCTGTGGGCCCTGCGGGGCTGGGTCCGTGAGTCTCAACCCAGCGGCACGCTGACCTGAGCAGGCAACACGTGTAGACAGTGACAGTGCCCGCCCCTGGGCAGGGAGGTCCGCCTCCGTGGGACGCTGTCGCTTCCAGCCCCCCAGGTGCCGGCTGGGCTGCGACGGAGCTGGAACGGGCGGCCGGCCTGGGCCATGATGGGGCGTAGTCCCTTCTGGCTGCCCCACCTGCCGGAGCAGAGCCCCTGACAGAGAATTTACGATCAAAGTCTGGAACCCAACGCCAGGTACCCCATGCATAGGCCCAGCTGCCAGTTTGTGCAGGATAGGGGCGCCAGGGTGGCATTAACGTGGGGGACAGAGGCAGAAGGGGACGCAGGTAAAGCTGAATGTCCTTGTAACCGTTGACCTGTGCTTGACGGGGGCAGAAGGTCACCTTCTTCTGGGAAGCTCCCTGCTGTCTGCATCCCTCACTAGAGGGAAGAATCTGACAAGGATTTGGCCTCCAGGATCCCGAGAGTCGTGAACACAGGAAAGTCCTCTTGGGAGCTTCCCTTGTCTTTAGATCCCCCGCTCCGAAGTGCGGAAGTCGCTCAGCAGATCCCTTGGAAGCCTCGTGGCCCCGGGCCCACGCTTTCATAAGACCCCTCTTGCACCAAAGGGGTCTCAAGAATTCTTTCCTGGTCGTCACCTCTGGACCCCGACCGTCCGCATCATGGGGCCAGCAGCCCCCCCCCCCCGGGTATGGAAGCTCTCCACCCCCACCTCGCCCTACACCTATCTTCATGGGGCCGTTCATCCACATCTTTTGTAATAAATCCATAACCCAGCGAGTGAGCCGCTCCGCAAATTCACGGAATCCACTCGTGGCCGGTCATCAGAAGCACAGCCAGCGGGGATTTGCACTGGCCCCAGAAGGAGGGGAAGCAGCTGCTTAGGAAGTGGGGCAGGGGTGGGGCGGAGAGGGCCGTGGACACCCAGCCGACAGGCGAGGAAGGAGAGAGACGCGCGCCATGGCCGCGGGCCACACAGACCCTCGCAGGGTGCACAGAGCCCAGCTTTCACGCACAGCCTCACCTGAAGTTTTCTTTATTTCTTCCATACACACGATTGGGAAACACGTCACCAACAGAAGGTGATTTTATACCACAGTAAGTTCGAACATAAATAAATCTGTGCCACAGTGAGATTGCCACTCTAAGTTTTATAGGAAAACGCACCGAACCTCGTAAGACCCAAGCGATTCCTTCTTCAAGTCTCTACTACAAGGTTGGATGCGACAGAAGGGGGAGGCTGTCCCTTCGGACACATCCATATTGTCACCGACCATACCTATTATCTCAAGAGCAGAAAACGACAGTGGGGTTTCAGGTTAATGGGTGAACTTGTCGGGGACTGTGACCCCGTCCCTGGAGGAGATGCGAGCTGGGCTGTTTCCGCCTGGTTCACCGAGCGCCCTAGCTCTCGGCAAACTTCGGGTTCATGACTGTTGTAGTGGCACTCTTGAAAAGGGGGTTGTCCTGGAGGGAAGGGCGACTCATTAGTGGAGGGGAAGAAAGCCAGGAGCGGGGGTGACCATCCCGGGGTCCCAGCTCCGCAGATGAACTACAGGGGCATGTGGACTGGGGAGCGTGGTGGTGGTGGGGGCATGTGGGACAGCCTCAACCCCAGGGACAGCCACTCACGTTGTTCCACTGGGACTTGAGCTTCTCCTTCTCGAACCGCTTGTACTCGCGGAGGTCACTCACGTGGGTCAGAATCTTCCAGACGGCCAGCAGAAGGATGCCGATGGCCACAACGCCAGACACAGTGCCACCCACAATGGGGGCGACTTGGGGGCCCCCCACACACTCTGAGGCAAGGAAGAAGTACACACGCGAGTGTCAGGCCCACCCCAGCTCACCGGGCCCCATGGGTGCCCTGCCCCAGGTCACTGCCCATTGCTGAGGCGGACAGAGCTCTCCCACCTCCGTGCTCGCCATCACGGCAACAGGTGGGGAAGGGAGCCCCCAACCCTCAGCCAGGGACCCCCTCCTGTGGTTTTAGAGGAAGCTTAAACAACCCTTGTTACCCAGAAAGAAAGTGGGGCCCAGGATGCCCCTAGCCAGGGCAGAGCCTGGACAAGATACCCACCTCCCGACTCGGTTGCCCCCAGGTGGGACAGCCAAGGGCCCCGGCCCTGAAACTCACAGAGACAGAGTAGGAAGGGCCCCCAGGGCCCCCAGAACCTCTTCCCTGAGTCTAGGGACGAGCACTCAGCGGGCGAAAGCCTCCCGAGGGAACCCGGGTGGGGTCCAAACGACCTGACCCCTCCCTGAGGGCTAGGCTGGGCTGTGTCACACCTCAGCCCCTGACCAAGGGATGGAGCCCTTATCTGCCTGCCCCTGGACACCCATGTTTCCCTGTGCTCCCTCCAACATACTGGCCTTTCTAGGGGGCCTTAGTGTCCTATGCAGGTTGAACAACTTGGCCACAGCAGCACAAACCCAGACAGGACCCAATCTGGGGTCAGAGAAAGCCAGCGGCAGCGCTCCAGGCTGGCAGGCTGCGCTGTGCGGGCCCCGGGCACAGGCCGTGAGCTCCTGGCCACACAGAAGCCCTGAGCCCCACCCGCCTCCCCGGGGTTCCCTCCGTGGGAAGGGGAGCTGGGAGCAGGTCTCCGTCCTGCAAGGGCCTCGGGGGACGGCTTGCCCAGGCCTGCGGCATCCACCCTGGGGGCTGGGCCCCTGGCCCCAAGCTCCCCTGCCCTCAGCCTCTCTGAGCAGGAAGCAGGGGGAGCTGAACATCTGGGTGCCCCGCACACCCCTGGAGGCTGCTTGTCCAGAGTCCTGGGGCCCATCCCAATGTGTGTCTGTGCTCCTGACGTCTCGGCACCCACACGTGTCCGTCGCTATCACCCACCCAGTGTTCCTCCTAAAAAGTAGCCTGACCCCCACACCACCTGTTGGGGCCTATGGGTCTGCCTCTTGCTCCCCCTGGTCCCATGCCTGTGTTCCATCCAAGGGCAGGCTCTGTCCACGCTGCCCCATGCCCCCACCACCCCCACACATGTCCCTCTGCACGCCACTGTGCCCGTGTCCGGCAGGGGCCCCTCGTGGGTCCGTATTCGGCTTCCGAACACACGACTCCAATGTGTCCCTCGCACTTCCCCAAACTGCTCATGGCTTTTTGGTACGTTTGGAGGGAGACCCAAATCATCGCAGGCCTCACAGGGGCTCCATCGAAACCCAGAGCCAAGGGCCCCTGACCCCATGCCCTCCAGTTCCCCTGCGCGGTCTCGGCAGCAGTGGTCCCCCTCCGAGAGACTGTCTGACCTTGACGTCAGGGGCCCACACAGCACCCCCATCATCTTTGCACCTCATGACCCTGGCCACAGTCCCACGCTGTCTCTGGTACGGGCCAAGTGTGCCCCACCCCTTTGGAATGTGAGCCCCACGAGGACAGGCTTGGTGTCCTCATGTCTTCAACCATTACCAGGCCAGGCATGGCCCCGGAGCCCAGTGACGGATAGGCAAGCAGCATTTTAGAAGGCGTGCCGCCTGGGCTCCTGGGCTGAGATCGGAGCCCACGGTGGCCTTCACACAGCTCTCTGTGGACCCACTCTCGGGAGCCCCAGGCAACGGTCCGGGGGTGGGGACCCAGCCCCCACGTGTCCCCTTGGCCGGAACAGCGCTGTTGTGCAGGGACAAGCCATGCACCGCCTCTCACAGGTCACGACGTGGGGAAGGAAGAGGGGGCAGGCCAGGACCGTGGCTGTGGATGCTTGCCTAACCCCCAGGCCAGCCGTCTGAGTGGGGAGAGACACCCTCGCCGGCCTCACCTCGGCTGTCGTCCACATGGATGTCGTAGCTGTCGCGGCCCGCCCGCTGCCGCAGGGTGAAGGTGACCCAGCAGCCGTCCGGGTCCCGTTCCTTACACCGGCGGCCCTTCTCCGGGGGCGCGCTCAGCAGACCCACGTTCCCGCACTCCGCGCTGCAGTTCTTCCCCGACGGGCCCTGCTCGAACTTCAGGCACTGGGCGCAGGTGCTGCGGAGGGGCGTGAGCGCCGAGCACGGGCGTGAGTGTGAGCGCGAGTGTGAGCACAGGTGTGAGCACGATCGTGAATGTGAGCATGAGCACAGGCGTGAGCGCGGGTGTGAGTGTGAGCATGAGCACAGGCGTGAGCGCGGGTGTGAGTGTGAGCGCCAGGGTGGTGTGAGCATGAGTGTGAGCACAGGTGGGAGCATGACCGTGAATGTGAGCGTGAGCACGAGTGTGAGTGTGAGCGCCAGTGTGGTGTGAGCGCGAGCACAAATGCGAGCGTGAGCGTGAGTGTGAGAGCACACGCCCCAGAGCTCGGTGCCCAGTGGCGGGAGGGGTCTGCTGGGGGGTGGGTGTGAGGGGCCCCCTGCGGTGACGTGGGCTGCGAGGCCGAGGCCGGGGTGGGGGAAGCGGTGTTTGCTGGTGGAGGAGCCGCAGGGGCTGGAGAGCGGCGCGGGGGGCGGGGGCACTCACATGTACCGGCCGCAGGGCGATGGGCAGCCCAGGCATTCCAGGCAGAGTGGCGGCTGGTAGCCCGCGTCGCACTCGCACACGTTACAGCGACACCGGCCGCGCCCGTTGCACTCGTAGCCCTCGGCGCTCAGGCAGCCCCGGGTGGACCTCTCGCACTGGCACGCGGAGCCCTCGAAGCCCTCCCGGCAGTGGCATTTGCCGCAGTCGCACGTGCCCCGCTCTGCAGGAGGTGGAGGGACTCAGCCCCTCCCTCCCGTCCCTCTGCCCACGGCCCCGCTCGCCTGGTCCGCCTGTCTGTCCGCTGCAGCCTCCCCCCGCCCCTCTCCGCCCACGCCGCACTCACCCTCGCCCCCGCAGACCCGCCCGTCGTAGCGCTCGCAGTTGACGTTGTCACACTCGCAGTAGCGCCCGAAGATCTTCTTGTTGGGCACGTCGCTCTGGTGGCACACGCACTGTCCGCACAGGCAGTCCCCCAGCCCCGAGCAGATGATGGAGTTGTTGTCCCGCCGGCAGCTGCCCTCCAGCTCCTGGCTGCTCCGGCCGTGCGTCTGGCACTCACAGCTCTTCCCCATGTAGCCAGCGTCACACCTGTGGTGGGAGCGGCCGGGCTCAGGTCCCGAGGGGGGTGCCATGCCCCCGGCCCTCTCTCCGCCGCCGCTGGATCAGCCGAGGCAGGCCTCACCCCCTCCGCACCTGCAGATGCCGCACTCCAGGAAGCCCTTGCCGCCGCAGAGCTGGCGGTCCTGGCTCATGTCCCGGCAGTGGCACTCGCACTGGGGGACGACGTGCACGGTCACCGTGTCCGTGAAGCCCAGGGCGCGGATGAGGAAGGACTGCTCCTGAACGCACTCCGAGGCGGTGACCTTCACCTGGAAGGTGATCTGTGCGGGGAAGGCAGGGCTCAGGCCAGGCTGGGGCGGCGGGACCAGACCTGCCCCGTCTGCTCGCCCTGCGGCCTGGACTCGGGGTCTGTCCAGGAGCCCGGCTGGAGCAGGGGGAGGACCCAGCCCTTCCCGGACCCCAGGAGGGGACGGAGGGAAGAACACCGAACACCCCACGCTCATCCAGGACTTGGCACCCAACACGAGGAGAGAGAGAACGGCGTCTGGTCAGCAGAGCTGGACCCGCAGGAACGTGGGGGTGGCAGCTCCTGCCCCGCCGGAGCTGCCCCCACACCCGTCATCTTCTGGGTTGGCCTTACACCAGGGCGGGGTGGGTGTTGCTGGAACGTTTTTAACATTCACGTGTTGGAAAGCAGCCTCAGTGGCTTGGGAAAGGACACAGATTTTCTCCGTGACTGGAATACTGCGACGCCAGAATCCCTCAGGAGGCTCTAAATTCTGGATATGGAGGGGTGCTCTGACCCCAGATAAAGGGTAGGGGAC
Organism: Mustela nigripes; assembly: GCF_022355385.1. Lineage (NCBI taxonomy): Eukaryota > Metazoa > Chordata > Mammalia > Carnivora > Mustelidae > Mustela > Mustela nigripes. The sequence goes on from NC_081558.1 coordinate 217,995,177, forward strand.
CGTGCCCTGGGGGAACCAGGTGGGACAGAGCGGAGTCCCCGTCCCCCGCACCGGGAAGTCAGCAGCTCGGGCTTCAGGGAGCACCGATGTGTCAAAAGCCGCCACACCCCAGATCAGTTTCAGTGACCTGCTGTAGGGCTGTAGGGGACACTCACGCAGAGCAGAAACACAGCGAAGCGTGAAAGAAGCCATCAGCCCACCGAAGGACTGAATAAAGTCCCGAGTGGGTCGCCCCATGGGAGGGAGAGAGAGTTCTGTGAGAGTCTAGGTGCGACCCTGAGCGAGTGACATACTTGAAGGCATTCCAATGTCCTATTTAAAATCGCAAGAACAGGGACGCCTGGGTAGCTCAGTGGGTTAAGCAGCTGCCTTTGTCTCAGGTCATGATCCCAGCATCCTGGGATCGAGTCCCGCATCGGGCTCTCTGCTCCGCGGGGAGCCTGCTTCTCCCTCTGCCTCTGCCTGCCTCTGTCTGCCTGTGCTCGTGCTCTCCCCCTCTCTCTCTGATAAATAAATAAAATCTTTAAAAAAAAATAAAATCAAATAAAATCGCAAGAACAGCAAGTGTTTTTGCTGAATATTGGTTTCCAGCCAGAAAAAGGAAAAACTTAATTTTTATGATCATAATAATATCACAATGTTATGGAAATAACTCCTAGAAACAACGCTACTTCTAATCATCCGTGTGGCCCGTGCTTTAATATCTTTGTCAAAGAAAGAAAGAGGAGCGCTGGCTGGTTCAGTAGAGCCCCCGAGTTTTGATCTCACGGTCACGAGTTCAAGCCCCACACTGGGTGCGGAGCCTACTTAAAAATAAGTAAACAAAATAGCGCCTTTGAAGAGAACCCCCCAAACCCGAAACCCTGGAATCAGGAAACCAGACACAAAGGACCTCCGTCTTTGTCGGTAGGCGCTGGCCAGCCTCCGCCCCAGGGGCTGCTGCCATGCCCCATCCTCCGTCCACACTGGGGAGCCCGCACCTCTTCTCTTGCACAAGGAGCGACTGGGTGCCTGGGGACAGAGCTGAATTGGCCGTGACCCTGGCCCTTGTCCTTGCTTGTTCCTGTGCTAGCCGTGGGCCTGGGCGCTCCTAGCTCTCACCCGAGGGAGAACCTTCCGGAAGGGTTGGGGGGGGAGTCTCACCGGAACGTTGATCTGGACGCCGTCGCAGTCCCCTCTGGGCTGGTCCACCTGTGACACCCCGTTACTGCAGAAGGAGTCATAGGTGACTTTCAGGGTGCTGGGGATCATGTTGTGGTCCAGAAAGACCCTGGAGGAGAGTTTCTGGGGGGAAAGAGCAGCTGTGGGTTAGGGGGCTTCCTCCCGCTGTCCCCGGGGCTTCCCGGCCGAGGCGCTGACGCCCCTGCATTGCTCATCCTTCCCTCTGTCCACATGCCCATGGGGAGCTGGGGGGGCCCCCCGGGACAGGCTGGGGAGGGGCCGACAGGGACAGACCAAAGCCACGAGGATGGGGCCTGGCAGTCACCCACCACCACATGCCCTGTGCCTGGCATGGGCTAGGAGATGGGGAAACTGTGTAAATGAATGAGAGACAGAGAGACAGAGACAGAGGAAGAAGCAGAGAGACAGAGGGAGAGGGAGACAGAGACAGAGAAAGAAGGAGAGACGGTGATAGAGAGGGAGAGACAGGGAGAGACTGACAAAGACAGAGATAGAGACAGAGAGAGACAGAGAGCTAGAGACAGAGACTAGAGGGACAGACAGAGCCAGAGGGAGAGACAGAGAGATAGTCATTGGTGGGTGAGCAGGGCCAGTGTGGTGGGTGTGATGACGCAGGAGGGCCTGCCTGGGGGGTTTCGGGCCCCACAAGGGCACGAGGAGCAGCCCTCAGCAGTGCCCTAGCTCAGTCCGAGGGCACTTCCCAGGAGCTCTCAGCCTGCGGAGCCGGGACGCCCACTGGACCGCAGGCGAGGAGGAGGCGGGAGGCCGCGCTTCACGCGAGGGTCGGGCGGGGCGCACACAGGCCACCCCTGGGGCAGGACCTGACGGGCCGTGGGAAGAGCCAGGCTCTGCTTGTCCAGGATGCACTCGGAGAGCACCCTTCCACAGGCCTGCGCCGGGGGCGGGGTGGGGGGTGGGGTTGGCCGCCTGCCCCAGGGACCCCACGGGCACCCGGACTCTCACGTTGTAGGCGTTTTTGATGAGCTGCACCACGTTGCTGGAATCGTCCGACAGCTCCCCGACCGCCGACTTGGGGATGACCTCGGTGAGTTTCTGTTGGGCCAGGAGACCAGACCCGTCTCAGCCGGGGCCCTGGGGCCACAGAAGCCACGGCGTCCCTGGAGCTCATAACACCCAGAGGGTTTATTTCTCGCTATAAAATGGCTCAGACCGTCTCCCCCAGATAGCTTATCGCTCGGCTAAGACAGCACTTGGTCAGTGGCCCGGGACAAGCCCATTTCCTTGCCGGGAGCACTCCTCCGTGGCCGATCTCCAGCTTGTGACCTGCTGGGACGAGCTGGGCCTCGCCGCCCCGACCGGGTGTCCCTGCCCAGTGGACTCGTCGGGTACAGCCAGGGCAGAAAATCACAAAATGTGCCGACACCATCAGGAAGGGGTGGGTGGTGAGCACTTCCATAGTGATGTGATGTAATCGCAGTAACGCCCGTGGGGGGCAGGCCGGGCGTCCCGCGCAGGCAGGCTGCCGCGTGTGGAGGCCAATGACTCTTTGACCCCGTGTCCCTCGCTCTGTGGTCCATAGAAGACCGAATCCTTGCTTTATCTTACAGAACCGATGTTTGGGTCACTTCTCTGCCCCCAAGCCCCCCCATGACTCCCCAGATAGAATCCAGGTACCTCCAAGGAGCCCACAAGGCCCGCCACAGCCCGGGCATCAAGCCCCTGTGGCCTCCGGCGCCCTCTCCCCTCCACCCCGGGTGCAGGACCCCCACCCTTATGGCTCTGGGAAACTGGGCTCTTCCCCCTCCTGTCCCTCCAGCCTGCTGTCCCTCAGTGTGTGGCACCAAGGACAGTCCAGCAGATGCTCTCCTGACAGGCTCTGGGTGGCCTCGATGCCCCTCACCCAGGAGCCCCACAAATCAGGAAACAGGCTCAGAAAGGCGTGGGACTCTCCAGGGCACTGTCCAAGCTGGCGCTTTGTGTTCAGATCTCCTGCCTCCGCTCCCATCCCCACACTGTCCTGCCCCGACAGCAAGTTACCCGAGTGGCCCCTCGGGTGGCCTGCCAGGTCCTGCACCCGGTCACCAGCCCCGCACGGAACCCCTGTCCCTGTGGTTTGGCAAGCTTCGGGGCCCACCCCAGGGGCTCTCCTGGACCCCTGCCCTCCCCCTCCGCTGTGTTGCCTGCGGGGTCCTGTCTTCTTTCAGAGCCTGGAAAACCCACAGCAGGAGCTGCTGATGTCTGGGGGCTGGGCCCCCCGCCGGCATCTCACCCCCCACGGAAGTGGCAGCAAGCCCCACCACGGTGACAACCAGGACCAAGGGTGGGGGAAAAAGCAGCTGCCCTCACAGCCCCCCCAGAGCCCAGAGGAGGCCAGACCGGGTGTGCTGGGAAGGCCTGACGCAAACCTGGTGCCAGACAGCGGGTGGGAAGGGCAGAGGAGGAACAGAAAGGTCCCCGCACTCTGCGGAGTCGAGCAGGGCGGTCACCCCGAGAAGTCCCGGGAGACCAGGGTTCCCAAAGCAGAGACACAAGTGCGGTCGGCGTGCAGAGCTGGTTCCCGTGGGGACCGGCTCGGGCGCGGGCGTGTGGGGGCGCGTCCCCGTGGAACACACCCGACCTGGGGCGTAAGGGCTGGGCAGGTGCACGCGTGTGAACCGTGTGACCCGTGTGAACCGAGCCCTGGGTCAGCAGAGACACTCGCGCGCCGCAGCGGACAGGGACACCCGGCGCCTCCTTGCGGTCCAGTCCACCCGCAGAACATCCCTCCTCCCCCGCAGGCCCGCGCGTCCTCACCCGCCGCAGCGCCAGCGCCCGGGCGCCCACCCACTGCCCCCCTGCGCCCCGCCCCTATGCCCCTCCCCCTGTCACCCCGCCCTCCTGCGCCCCGCCCCCTGCCCTCCGCCCAGCTGTGCGCAGGCATCTGCAGTGCCTGCGGGTTCCCCCGGCCCCCGCTGCTCAGGACCCCCACGCCACAGACCTCGTAGGTTTTCACCATTCTCTTGGTCACTGCAAAGATGGGCTGGATGTTGTTTTCAGCCAGTTTGTGTGCGAGCTGGCCCACTGACGGGTAGTCCTGGAGGGGAGGTCTGGTCAGACAGCCCAGGGTCAGGGCCAGAGCCCCGGGCCCTCTGTCCGCCCCACCCGGGGCCCAGAGCCCGGACCCCCACCCCCGAACAATTCCAGGCTGCCGCGTCAGGTCGCAGCGGGTGAAGGTAAGCTCCTGTGACGGGTCGGGGACCAGACCAGGGGACGCCGACCTGCCCCCAGCCCCCTGGGCACCCTGTGCCGCCAGCAGAGCCCCCCCAAGGCTGCAGCCCGGCCCTGGCATTCCCTCCCGAGCACCCCCTGCTGTCCGCTCCTCTGGGGGCGCCGGGACACGGGACAAGGGAGGGCCACGCACAAATTCATTGCTGCGCTTGTACGTGTTGTCCTCCAGGTGGCAGCGGCCGTCATTGGGGGTCAGGATGGCGCCCAGCTTCCCATCACCCGCAAAGTGGAAACCGTCGTCCGTGGCAAACACCAGCAGCCGAGTGACGTTGCGCCAGCCGATTTCCTCCTGGGGAGACGGCGGGATCACGACCTCAGTTTCCCCCGTGGGCACAGCGTGGTGGGGCAGCCTCGAGGCCCGGGCCGTGCCTGTGCCCCACACCTGCTCTTCCTGGGAACAGGAGGACCCCTCCCGGGACCAGCCGCGGGACTCGGGGTCCGCAGTCCAGTCCGGATTCCAGCACCGGGGCTGCTGGAGAAATGCCCTCGCACATGGCAGGGTTGGGGGGGTACTGTCGGCTGAAATACAGCCCATGGCCTCCCTGGCCACTCCGGCCAGGGACCAATCCTAGGGAAATACTCCCAAAACAGAAAATGCTCACAGAAATGCGTATTACAACATGAAACACGGTAGAACAAAGGATGACAGAAACTGGGGGACGTGCAAGGGGACACGGGTGACATGGGGACACTAGCGACACTCGCTAGTCACAGAGCAGGCAGGGCACAAAAACAGAAACACGGTCGCTGTGCCTGGGCCCACAGAGAGGCTAGGAGCCTGGAGTCTGGTTTGGGAAGGGTTAAAACAGCATGTCATACAAAATAATAATAAAACAAAAATAAAAATAAATAATAATAATATTAAAAACAAAACCAAAAAAGGGGCGTTGGGGGGCACAGACAGTTCATCGTCTGACTTGTTCCAGCTCAGGTCATGGTGTCAGGGTCCTGAGATCAAGCCCCGCATCAGGCCCCTTGCCCAGCAGGGAGCCTGCTTCCCCCGCTGCCTGCTGCTCCCCCTGCTTGTGCTCTCTTGCTCTGACAAATAAATTAATAAAATCTTTACAAATCAAACAGAGAAGCCAGGGAGCGGTCCGACCGTAGCACCTACAGCACCAACGCAGCAGGTGTGACGGAATGGGGCGACCACCGGGGTTGGTGATGAGGCTAGGGGAGGGCTGCTGGGGGCGGGGCCGGCGACCCACCACTGAAACCACACAGGGGGACGCCTGGGGGGGATGCCGCCTTCCCTGGGGGGGAGCCATGGCAGGGGTGATGCCATTCAGGAGCTGCGAGTGCCACACTGCTCCGTGGGCTCGCCCTGCAAGATCGTGCACCGGACGGAGGTGTGGACGGTGGCCCAGTGTCACAGGCCCACAGTGACATGTGTGGGCAAGCGGCAGGCCCCACGGCCGCCCGGAAACCCCGGGGCCGATGGGGGCCTCTGAGTCCGACGGGGCCACCCTCAGCCGCCGGCCCCGTGGCTGCAGGGCGGAGGTCTGCGGAAGGCCGGGGGCCAGGCCGGGGACAGGACCTCACCAGGCACGCGGCGACCTGCATCATGGCGTCCAGCCCGCCCTCGGGGGCGTCCAGGTTTCCGGAAATGAGCTGCTTCCCGACCTCCCTCTGGAACTGGTTCGAGTTGTTGGTGAGCTTCAGCACGTGCCTGAAGGCAAAGGGAGGCTGGCACTCCTTCTCCTTGTTGGGGCACGGGTTCCTCAGCTTCTCGGGGTGCGTGTTGACGAAGGGGAGCACCGTCTTGTCCACGAAGGACCCGAAGCCTGGGGGGCGGGCGGGGTGAGGTCGGGAGGCAGGGGCGGCCCCAGGCGGGGGGAGGGGGTCTGCCCGCGAGCCTCGGTTTCCCTGCTGCGCACCAGGGCAGGCGAGAGAACGGGACGGCGCACACCCACATGCATGAGCGTGGGGGCAGACGAGTGTGTGAGCACAAGCGTGTGCGTGTCCTGCACGCGGGGACAACGGCCGGGGAGGGGGCCGAGATGAGAGGCGGGTGTCCCCTTGGCCCCCGACTTGCACCGGGTCCGTGGGCGGGCACGTGTGTTCGACGGTGTGACCGCCGTGCAGGTCACAGACCTTCGCGTGGCATGACGGTGTCAGGGGAGCCAGCGTCCAGGAGGGGCCTCCCCAGGGGGCCTCCCCTGGAACCCTCCCCATGAGGGTCCCTGGCAGAGCTCCCCCCGCCAGTGCCCTGCCCTGCGTGGCCGTGGGGGGGCGTGTGAGCGGCAGGGCCGGCTGGGACTGGGGGGTCGCCTCACCGATGCGGCCGGACTCGGTGATCTCGTTGAGGGCCCGGAGTAGGTCGCCCCCCAGCTTCTTGACGTTGATGAGGTCGTCCAGCATGGAGTAGGAGAGGTCCATCAGGTAGTACAGGTCGATGGGGTAGCCCTTGGCCCGCCGGAAGGTCACATTGAAGGCAGCCGCCTGACCTGCCGACAGAGACGGGAGAGTCAGGATGTCTGGGGGCACTGACATACCTCCTACGGGTCCCCAAATGCTCACGACTGCTCCCTGAGGCCTGCGGACAAGCCACAGGGCACCTCAGGAAGGAACCACATCCCCCCCACAGAACGTTCCAGACATAAATCTACCACTGAGAGCTCCAGTTCACCCAGCACTGCTGAGATGCAGGTGGGCCTGGCGGCCTGGGCAGCCTGCTCTGTCCCCGCCCAGCACCCCAGCAATCCGGGTGCGGGCCTGGTTCCCAGCCCAGGGGCAGTGGTACAGGGCAGGCTCCACCCCAGCCCTACCCTGGCCTGTCCCCGTGGTCCTGCTCTTCACCACGTCCCCGTCCCCTTCCTGAAGGGCGCCTCCTGGAGCACAGGCAAGGTTCTGGGGTCAAATCAGTTTGAGCAACACTGACTTAAACAGTCGCTCAGGTTGCTTGGCTGCAGGACTTATCAGAACCTTGACTCTGCCAAGCACACCTGGCGTTCCGAGAGTGGGACAGAATAGTGTTCCCCAGATGGTTCCCTTTCCCATTTGGGAAGGACACAGAGCAAAAGCAGCAGACACCAGGTGTGGGGGCATCCTCCTGCCGGCAGAGGGGAGAGGCCCACAGGGGAATGTTCTCGAGGTTTCCAACAGTCTTCGGGGCTCACCTACCTGCCTCCTGGCCTGGCCACGTGGACACTTGCGCCACTGGTGGGCCCTGGCACCCAGAGGGACTGACACACACACACGCTGACTCACCCCCAGCCAAGCCCGAGCCTACCTGGTCTCAGGTAGAGCGTCACTTTCTGTGGGGACAGCTGCTGCTGGCTGCCCTTCCTGTCCCCCTGGGTCTCAGCCAGGCTCCTGGGGTCCATGATGTCGTCAGCCACACAGCCCTTCAACAGGAGCTGCTCCCGGGTGTCGCAGCGAACAGAGTCCGGCTCCCCGAGCCCGGTGAAGTTCTGGGGGGGGGGCATTCGGGGTCAGGAAGAGGGCAGAGGACACGTGGGGGCCACACTGTGGGGGCTGCACAAGTCCAACCCTCGGGGTCCTTCGAAGAGGCTGTCCCTCCTTATCTGCACCTGGGGTTCCAGACAGGTGTCCTCACGGGGGTGAGTGGGGTGGGGGCTGGGCGGCTAGGAAGCTAGCCACGTGCTGACGGCCTCCCCGTGAGGCTCCAAGATCACCCCAGTGGGGGGACGGGATGCTTGCCGCCACTGCCTCCCACAGCAGTGACTGAAGGACCCATGTGTCCAGCCCCAGGCTGGCCGATGCGGTCGCTCAGCAGTCCCAGGGCCGGGAGCCGCCGGCTGGGGCACCTGGCCTGAGGTTGCCAGAGGTGGCCAGGGTGGCCAGGGAGGATAGCAGTGGCCGGGGCGGCCGGGGTGGCTGTCCCCTCCAGCGGCAGCCGCTTTGGTAGAGGTGCCCTCCTGAGAGAAGACACATGAGACCCAAGAACCCGGCACACAGGCCCGGACTCCGGGCCAAGCCCCTCGCTGTTTGGAGAGGAGTGTGGGGGTCCTGGATTCAGGGCAGTGTCCTCATGCCCACTTCGCCCCCATAAATGGAGCAGGAGCAGGGCCCCCATTCCATGGGCACGGACACCAGTCTCTGCTTCCTTGAGGGGAAGGAGACTCGGGAAGGGCAAGGCGCCGTGCGGGGCTGGCTAGGGGGGCCGCGGGGCAGGGGGGGCCGGCGCTCCCCCGCAGGACTCCGTCAAGGCTCGGAGAACTCGAGAAATCAAGTGAACTTCCCGGGGACCGACAAAGCCTCCCGTGGAATCCACTGGGAACCTCACGGAGGTTCCGCAGAATCGAATATGCTCACGGAGGGGCAGGGGAGCTGCGACCTGCCGGAGGACACGTCCCCCCACCCCCGCTGTGGCCGGACCGCATCCAAGGGGAAAGACCACACCCTGAGCGTCTCTGTGGGCTGCTTGTGGCCGCTCAGAAGGTCCCATCGGAGCGTGGAGCGTCATGGGGGGGAGACGGAGGAAGTGCGCGGCGGGTGTCAGGAGCCGCTTCTCCTGAAAGGGACCCGGGAACAGGAGTTCCAGGCTTGGGGCGGGACGTAGGGCTGGGCCTGGGGCGACTGACTCTGGAGTCAGAAAGCGCTCAAAAGAGCGACGAGGAGTGTGCTGGGGGGACACAGAGCCAGCCGGGGCAGGGGCTCCCCGCGGGCCAAGCTGGAAGTATTTGAGCCTCCGATGACAGTGACGGAATAAAACAGAACCCTAACCCTCTGTGGGGCCGCTCAGATGAGAGAGAGACGGCGGAGAAGGACAAACTCCTCCTCACGTCGGAAGCCGTTACGGGAGTTTATGGACCCCACAGCACTCCTCGCGGTACTGAGCGACGCCGGCGCCGATCACCCCGGGGTGCGGACGTGAGGGGTGTGAGCCCGACGGGAAGGGGGGGTCTCCTGGCCCCAGCACAGCTCCCCACAAAGTACGGAATCACTGTAGAGGAACAGTGACATCAGCTGAGTGGGCCGAGCTAGCGTCACTCGCATTGGGACAACGGTGTGACGGTGTGAGCCCGTGCGGGGCTCTGGCCGAGACACAGGAGCTTCTGGGCGGGAGCAGAGGAGATGCCAGGCCGTGGACACGGTGGCCGTTCCGCCCTGGTCAGAAATGTCGAGGGTGCGTGATGTGGGCGGGGGCTCCTCTGTCCTGGTTCTGGGAAACTAAAGGGACAGGACCGCCACCGGCAGAGCGGGAGCCTGGCTCCTCACAAACGCTGCCGAAGGCACTGCTGGAACAGCTGGAAATGTTTGCGGACGGCGGGCAGATGGGCTTGAGCGTCGGGGCAGCTGTCCCGTCCTGGAAAAGCGTACTGTGGGTCTCCGGCGGGCCTCTTGTGCGTGAGAAGGACACGGGACGTTTTCAACAAACGGGCTTCGGGGCCGCAGTCTGCTTGCGAGTGCTCGCGAGAAAATCATAGTGTGTGCACCTGTGCGGGGCTCCCGCCACGCCTGCAGCGCCGGAACCTCAGGGACCCCCCCAGGGCAGGGGGCGGGGTCGGCATCTGGGGGTTCCGTCCAGGAGGAGGGTGGGTCTGGCATTTGCGGGCCGTGCCCTGGCCGTCCTTCCGGAGGGGACGGGAGGGAGGTCTCTGCTCTCCGTCCGGGAAGGCCCCACAGCCGGGCAGGACAGGAGACCGCAGCACAGTTAGGCTCCCCACGTGGAGCCTCCCACACCTTCCACACTGAGAGCTGTTCCTCTCGCTTCCCTGGATGCCTCCTCGCGACCCGTGACCTCTGGGCAGGGCTCCTGCCTGGTCGGGAGTACGCGGCCACCCTGGGGTGAGGCTGGGTCTGTCTGTCTGTCTCTCGAACAGGCCATGCCCCAGGCTGCTCCCGCCCTCCCAGGGAACAGAGTGGTGGCGCCCCGGGTGCCAGCAGCTCCAGAGGCAGAGAGAGGGCGCCCAGCTCGGGGACGGGCCCGCAGGACGGGCATGAGGCCCGTCAGGGGCCCGGCGGTGCCCGGCGGCTCTTACCAGCTTCTGACACCAGGCGCAGCCCGGGCCCGACTCCACGCACTCCCGGCACGTGCTGACTTTGTACTTGGTGCACTCCTGGCAGAGGGCTGCGGGGAGACGACACAGCTCCGTGAGCGCCGGGGAGACGACACAGCTCCGTGAGCGCCGGGCCGCCAGCACAGAGCCGCGGGTGCTTGGGCAGCGGGAATGGGGTGCGGGGGAGGAGGGGGTTCTGCAGGAGGACCAGGAAGGGCAGGAGGGAGGCCGGCGGCCTGGGGCCAGGCCTCCAGGAGCTGCAGAGCGTGGGGACCCGGGGGCCGGGGTCTGGGACGCGCTCCCTGGGGCACAGTCCTTCCACAGCGGCTGGAACCCAACCCAGGAGCACGGGGGCGGCCCCCTTCTTCCCGACCCAGGATGCGGAGAACTCACCCGACCAGAGGCAGAGCAGAGCCCCCAGTGTGAGCAGCAGGGCGCGCTGGCACAGCATGTCCTGTGGAGGGAAGGGGTCTCATTGATGTGGCCCTGCACCCCGGATGCTGGGCTGTGGCCTCCAGACGCAGCACTGGGCGGCCCCATGTCCCTCCACCCTGGCTGGGGAGAATTGGGGTGAGCCCCAGCCACCGCCTTTCCCCGACAGCCCGAGTGGTGTGGCGGGTGCCCACAGGCCCTCAGAGGCCGAGCAGGACGCACACGTGTGGGTGCCCACCTCACACACACATCACAATCACACACCACACGCACACATCGCACGTGTGGGGCTGCACGTGCCGGGTCACGCCTGAGCCCCGGGAACAGAGCAGAGCCACACCCGGCCCAGGCCTCCTGGTGGCCCCAGAACCAGGACAAGGACGAGAAATCGCCCGAGCACATCCCAGGTGCGAGGCCTGAGCCAGCCACCGGCTTGGACCCCTGCCGGAGGGCGAGCACAGAGTCCAGGCCTGCCTGGCCCAAGGCCATGGCTCTAGGTGACGGTGATTTTCTCTGGGCACACCTACTGTCCTCAGAAACCCGGCACCTGCAGTAAGGCGAGGATGGGCTGGGCTCGGACGGATCCCGACGCCCCCAGAGCCACGGTCGGTGGGGGAGGCCCGGCGTTCAGGCTCTTGTTTCGGGTCCTCAAGGCAGACAGGGGCGCCTTCCGACCCACGGCCTGCTGGGCTGCGGTCAGCGTGGGCAACCTCGCCCTCCCCTTACAGGGCCCCCAGTCAGGGGCTGGGCCCGGAGCTGGAACGCCCGTGCAGGTAGGCGCCCCCGTCTCAGAGCTCTGTAGCTGGCTGTGGTCTTCTCATTCGACCCAGAGAGCAGCCCGGTGCGGAGAAGCCAGGAATCAGGGGTGGCAGGAGGAAGGGGCCTGCTCGACCGGAGAAGGTGATGTGAATGCCGGCTCCTGCCCCTGCAGCAGGCCTGTGAGGCTCCCGGGGCCCACCCAGCCCGTCACACGGCCTGGGGAGGGCCGAGGAGGGGATCCTCAGGGCCAGCAGAGGCCACAACCCAGACCGACCTCGGCCTGTGGGGCTCTGGGCGTGGCCTGTAGGTGGGCCTCGCTTTACTCTCCTGTAACGCCTGCCTCTGTGCCGTGCCCGGGGCGGGGGCCTCGCAGGGAGGGCCTCCTGCGCTTCGAAGCCCTGCCCAGCCTCGGGCTCCCATCTTTTTGGAGGTGACCGTCCTGCTCCCTGGTCCCCACCAAGATTATAATCAGGACCCAAAAATGTCAGAATGCTCCATCCTTCCCCTTTGGAGTCAAAAGCAGAACCACACAGCGCAGTGGCTTCCTGGGTCAGAGCAGCGGCCGATGGGCCCAAGGGGGCGGGGGGCGGACAGCTCGGGGACACATCAGGCCCCATCTCTGCCTCCCAGCCTGGTGTGTGGGGCTCAGGCTGAGGCCAGCTGTGGCCAGTCCCAGCTTCGATCTGGGTCCCTCCAAAGTTCACAGCTGACTGCCCGTGCTGACTCAAGTGTTCCCCCCATAGCCCTGGGCCTGCCTGGCCACTGTCCAGGGCACGTCGGCCTCCAGGGAACCCCACCACCCTGCCCCAAGGCTGTCCCCAGTAAAGGTGGGAGGCTCCTTCCCAAGCACCCCAACCACACCCGTGCTCAGGCAGGGTGAGCTGGTACCAAGCTCCTGGGGCAGCAGCTGCCGTACTACCGAGCCCCAAACATTCCCAACAACCAGCGTGTATGCTCTGTGGGCCTTGAGCACCAGCAGGATGTGGACCCGGGTGCCGGTTCGGCAGGCACACTCCTCCCACTGAGAGGGAGGGACCTCACTTCGTAACCCACAGACTGCGAGGTCCTGACCCTGACCTTGGGAAGCTGGGCAGGGGTGGGGAGCTGCCCTGTCCCAAAGCACTCCTTGCCCATGGGAGCACTGGGGCGGCCACGGGGACGGCGTGGCCATGGGGACAGCTGCACCCCAGTCTGCGTGTCCCCCAGCCTTTGAGGGCAGGATGCCCGGACACACGGCGGCTCTGGGAGTTCAGAGGGAGGACAGAGAGGCAGAGCCCGCACCTGTCCTCCTCCGCCCCAGGCAAGTGGGCAGGCCAGCTCCCTCCTTGCCCTCAGGCAGCGGCAGGCATGCCCAGTGGCCGGGACTGGGCCTTGCCCGAGACTGACGTCGTGGAGCTGCACAGACCGAGGGCCCTCGGAGCCTGTCCTGCCGGCCGCCCTGCAGCGGCACAGGGTACCCGACCTGGATGGCGGCCTGCCTCGCTAGAACGTGCTGCCTTGACTTCCTCCGTGGGGGACCAGCCTCCGGCTCTCAGTGGGGGACCGGCCGGGAGCACGTGTGTCTGCAGCACCACAGGACTGGCCGCCGGGGGCCCTTGACTTGTTTGTAGGGACAGGGACCTGGGAGCAGGAGGCCTAGGCTGAGCCTGGGGGAGGGGGAGGGACGCAGGCTCCAGGGTGGGCCGGGCCTCTGGCCCAGCTCAGGCGCTCCCCACCACCCTACCTCCGAGGGAGGGTGCCCCGCTCCGCCCGCACTTTGGCCTTTGTCTCCCCAGAGAGCAGGGTGGGACCCACAGTGCCTGAGCGCCCTCGGCTGTGAGGACTTGGGGACACAGCCACCCTTGCACGTCCCATCCGCGGTGGGGACGCTGGCACAGCCTGGGGGCAACTGCCGGAAGTCGTGGGTCTGTCCCCCGCGGGTGGCTTCCTGCAGACCCAGCGACCCCGGGCCAAGCGCGCTCCCGCCCTGGCCCCACCGTCCCCAAAGGAATGCAGTGGAGCAGGGTCGCCTGAATGCAGTGGAGCAGGGTCGCCTGCAGAAGGTCTGGACAGCGAGGGTCTGAGAGCCGAGGGAGCGTTACAGGAGCGGCGTAGCACCGTCCTTCCGGGTCGCACACGCGCACACGCACACACATGCACACGTACACGCGCGCACACACAGCCCATATTTGGTAAAAGACAAGGAAAAGCGGAAACTTAAGAAAGAGAGCACCGCGGGCAGCAGGCAGAGGGAGGGGCGCGGCGTCTGCGTCAGGACAGCTGGTGTCAGACCAGGCTTCCTGTCCAACGGAGGAGGAAGGGAACGAAGACAAAACAAATGCAGAAACAATGAAATCCCCTTTCCACCGAACGGGGCACAGACGGGGACAAACACAGAGACGGGAGGGTCCTCCAGGAGCTCACAACAGCAGGATCGTTCAGGCTTTGCTGGAGGCAAGAAGCAACCTTAGCTTCTAATAGCCTGACCTCCAGGACCCTTTTAAGTCTTACAGAAAATCCCTTTAGAAATTTCCTTTCTCTCTGCGCCCCCAACGTAAAAGAGCATAACCGTCTCCTCCTCACACCCCCCAGGGCAGCTCTTTCTGTCACGAGTCCCGTCCTCGTGCTTCATAAAACCATCTTTTTGCACAGAAAACTTGCCAAGAATCCTTTCCTGACCGCAGGCTCGCATCGAATCAAAAGAAGAAGGTTTTGGGCGCCTTGGGGAGGTGCTCAGCTGGTTAAGCCACTGCCTTCGGCTCAGCCCAAGATCCCAGAGTCTGGGGATGGAGCCCCACATTGGGCTCCTGGCTCAGCGAGTCTGCTTCTCCCTCTGACCTTCTCCCCTCTCATGCTCTCTCTCTCTCTCTCTCTCTCTCAAATAAATAAATAAGGTCTTTAAGAAAAAGAAAAAAGAAGAAGGTTTTGTAAAGTGCAAACCCTCAGACCAGGCCACTGTCAGCTCCAAGGGTTCACTGCACCTGCAGGCCTGTGGGGCCAGAGGGCCAATCCCCAGGGGCTTACAAGGGACATGCCCAATCAGGTGACAGGGGCAGCCTGGGGGGTGAGGGGAGGTGCTGGCGGGAAAGTTCGAAGATCAGAGGCAGAGAAGGGAGGTGGTGGGGAGCTGGGGCACTGGGGGACGGCATGAAGGGGGCTCCTGGCCTGATGGGCACCGGGTGTCACATGCACCTGATGAAACAATGAACTTCAGAGCCGCTGAAACGATAAAGAAAAAAGATGGGACAGGGGACCCTGGCTGTGCTCGGTCCATACTCACCCCGGGAGCTGGACGACTCAGGGCTGTTTCACGGAGGAAAAAAGCAAATGCGCACAACGGAGCTGATCGAGGCATCAGCCTGTTTATGCCACAGACAGAGTGTGGAGATGGGGTCATTTCGGCTTTTCACAAGAAAACACCGGGGCGCCTGGGGGGCTCAGTGGGTTAAGCCTCTGCCTTCGGCTCAGGTCATGATCTCAGGGTCCTGGGATCGAGCCCCGCATCGGGCTCTCTGCTCAGCGGGGAGCCTGCCTCCCCCTCTCTGCCTGCCTCTCTGCCTGCTTGTGATCTCTGTCTGTCAAATAAATAAATAAAATCTTAAAAAAAAAAAAAAAGAAAACACAGAATTGGACAGAAGCCACATGGTACGGGTGGGGGTGTGTTGGACCCCCGGTGCTCAGAGCTCGAGGCTCTGGACAGAAGGACAGATGGACAGACACAGGGACAGAAGGAGCAGGGGCCGCAGCAGGCGTGACCTGCGTGTCCTCTGCACAGCCCCACAGGCATCTGCGAAAGGTGTCCAGGACAAGAGGCCCCAGAGCCGACCATGGTTCGTGACTGTGGGAACCCGGTGAGACGCGCTCCCGTGCTGATCGGACTAAGAGCATCTCGCCCGTCGGAGAGGAATCGAGATCGTGTTTGCAGAGAACAGCCTCGGCCCCAGCGGCGGAAAGCCTGTGTCCGCGGCCGATGCCCGAGCGTCTGGCTGCGGACGCGGACGGAGGGGACGGGACGGGACGCCGATTCAGAAGTGGTGGAAAGACCGGGAAAGCTCTGGACAGGGAGGCGGAAACGCGCGGATATGGGCGTGCGTCTGAGTCGGAAAACAGACCAAAAAGCTAAAATCAACAAACCCGCCAGAACCTGTTTCCTTGAAAAAGGCAACAAAATTGGGAGAAGGATGGCCACGCGGCTTCGGTTAGAGCGGTCAGAGGGCGGCCCGCGACGGCGGGGGTGGACGGCGCGGCCGTGGCCGCGTCAGAGACTGTGAGTGGGCTGCGCCCCAGCCTTCAAAGGCGGAGAGCACAGGTGGGGGTTCCCCAGGAAGGGGCCCTTCACAGCAGAGGCCCACGTAGGCTCCGCGTGGGGACACAGGATGACGCAAGGACCAGGAGAGCATGTACATCTGAACCGGGAAGCTTCTGCACCTCAAGACTGCGGAGGAACATGTCAAGACAGATGGACCCTAAAAGAACGGATCTGTACCTAAAACAGAGGACGTGTTATGAATCCAGGGTCGAAGGGCAGGGCTGTGTCGTGACAAGGAGGTGTTAGAAGTCAGGAGCAAACAGGCAGATGTCCCTGGGGGCCATGGGCGGGAGCGGTGGTCCCAGCGGCTGCCCTCTGGCTGCTGCCCACTCCGGCCCCAGATGCCGGTGCTGCCTGCCCAGCTGTCCGGCTGGAAAGTATTTCTCCCATCCGGGAGGCCCTCCCAGGGGGCCCCTGACAGCAGAGAAAGTGTGGGAGCACAACTCAACGTTCATGAGAATAAGGAAAAGCGACTGTCCCCCAGGACCCACATTTCTGTCTGGGCGCTGACACGGGGATGTCTACACCAAGCGGGGGAGCCACGCCAGGGGAGCCACGCGGAAGCCGGGGTCTGCTTGGTCCCCGACCCCACAGGGAAGGGGGTTCTGAATCATACATGTGATTACAGCGTCCAAGGGAGTTTGAGCTACGGGTCTCCCCCTGCTGCGGGAAGGCCTTCTCCCGGGGTGCAGCCAGTCCCTCCCGCCCCAGAGAGCGGGCCGCGTCCTCCACACAGTGTTCTGCAAGGCCCCTGCCGGTCTCGGCCCTCCGTCCCTCATGAAATCTCTAGGCAATGCCCACGTTGGCCTGGGGCCTGCGGCCTCTGCCCAGGGCCAGGAGTTCCACCCAGATTTCCTGGAGGCCCAAGGCCAGGGCAGAGCCCAGGGGCCATGCTGAGCCCCTCCCCGTTTCTCCTCCCTCCTGGATTTGCTTACCAGCTCCGCAGAGAAACAGGTGTGAGCCCCGGTGCAGGGACCCCGGCAGAGCTGGTCCCCTCCCTGTCACAGAAGCCTAGCTCGGGCCACTCGGAGCAGCCCAGCCTGCGGTTACCTGGACAGCTGGCGTCCCCGGAGTGAAGCCTCGTGCCTGCACCAGATGTGGGACGGAGCGCGGGCTCCGCAGCTGGCACTGGAACCTTCTGCGAGGACTGTAGGCTGCGGGGGGCCCGCCCCCAGCTGCCCCTCCTCCTTGTCCAGCAGGGTCCCAGGAGTCCCCCACCTCCAGGTGTGGCAAGCCCAGCTGGGCAAGCCGGCAGGATCCCAGCCCGGGTCAGGGAAAGAGGACGGGGCACCGGGAGGAGGTGAGATGGCGGTGGTGTGGAGTGTGGCGTGTCAGGGTCCCGGCTGACCCCAGGATTCTGCCCCCCACTCCCAGGAGACATAGGGACAGGCTCCCAGGAGACTGGCAGTGAGCTGTGCAGTCACACACCTGACATCTGTCCCCTAAACCCAGCTGTCCTGTGACACCTTCACAGCAGCAAGCCGGAGCTTGAGACCCTCTGAGAGTTGAAGAGGAGAGGTGGGCCCAGCAGCGGGAGAACTCACACGCACACACAACATACGCACACACAACACACGCACACACAACACACGCACACACAACACACACACCCACTCACACCTGCACAGCTCACATCCTCTAATGCACATCTGTGCACATTTGTGCACACGTGCTCACAGACAATCTCACACTCACAGGCCTTCACACAGCATGTCCACCCTCGCACACCTCCACACACACTCACACACACAGACTCTGGGGGGACAGACGACCACGGCCGACCTTAGGGGCATGGTGGGGAGGGGTCCCAAGCAGGAAGAGGAAGGCGGGCTGGGGCCCCCAGACTCCCCGCACGGCCCTGGTTCCACCCGCTCTGGCCCCTCTGGCGGGTTCTCGCCTGCCCCCCCAGGCCTCCTCCTGGCCCTGCAGGGCCTCAGAGCCCCCACGTCAGGGGCTCGGTAAGTGTCTGGGACTTGTCAAGAGACCCTAGACCCAGTGGCGAAGGACTGAGCCTAGGGCCCGTCCTCCGGCCATGCTCGGTCCTGTCCCCGGTTACAGACGCTCCTGTTGCTCTGTGGGGCTCTGGCCACGGTGGACACAGCAGTCCCCTTGCTGGATCTCCGGGAAAGGGAGCCCGGAGCAGACAAGTCCAGGGCGGGTAACAGGGACCAGGTCTGCAGGGCCCTCTCCAGGGCTGGGCCACTCCCCGGGGAAGAGCCACAGGGCCCAACTGCTCCCCTCTAGAAAAAGAGCCTGGACACAGAGGAGCCCCATCCACTCACCCCGCTGATGCCCTGGTGACTTCGGTGAGGCATTCTGGCTGGGCAGGGAGGGGCGTCAGCCTCGTCGGTACCGGCTGCTGCACGGTTGAGCGGTCGAGCCGGCGAGCCCCGATGGGGAGGGCACGGTGCTTCCTGTTCCAAGCTGCTCTGGAGGAAGTGCTTACATGGGGCGATTGCACCACAGGTGGCCGTCAGACCCCGGCCCCCGCACGCCCCGCCCACGGGTGTCTGAGGAGGACCCCAGGAGCCCGCGAGGGACTTGCCCTTCCTTATGCATGTTCCCGTGAGGAGCAGTGAGGGATGAGTACTGTGGGCATGGTCCTAGGGTGGCACCCGGACTCGCCCCTGCGGGCAGAGGGGGCCGTGCCCTGCAGGGACAGAGGGCGGCAGACTTGCACGCTGGGACGGGGGCCCAGCCTGCAGACTGCAGCCATCGGAGAACAAGGTGCTGGGACTGAGGGCTGTGGTCAGGGAACAACAAGTGTGACAGGGCCTCAGGAGCACAGTGACCCTGGGAGTGAGCCCGTGAGCAGGACAGAATCGGCCCCAACACAGGCAGGAGGACGCAAGACGGACGCAGGTGCCCAAAGCCCATGCCCATCCGACGGGCAGCGCCCAAGAGCAGAGACCCGGGGACAGAGAGGACCAGACACCCCGTGACAGGAGAGGCCCCCAACGAGCGGCCCAAGCGACAGGCCACTGCTGCCCTCGGGGGGCTTCTAGTGCCCTCGCAGGACAGAACAGAGAGCAAGAAAATGCCATGCGGTGGGGGGGATTCAAGTGGGGACGGGGGCAAGGAGAGGAGACACGGATCGATCAGGTAAGCCGGACGTCTCCAGCCGGAGCAGGACCCGGCACCCGGCTCCCTGCACTGTGCACAGATGCTCCCCAGCAACAGGCGGACGGACAGATGGACAGATCCGACAGGGACGGGAGGCTGGGGGACACAAAGGTGAGCAGGGAGCAAGCAGAAATGAGGACGCCTAGTAACTACAGGTTTTAGAACAGACGTAAAAATAGTAAGAATCTGAAACAAAAATCCCGCAGGATCAGGGGAGCACGCTGCCGTCTCTGGTGCGCATCAACGGACGTTTTGTTAGGAAGTATTTAATATTATATGTAAGAACGATCAAAAAGCCTTCTTAAGGATATAAATAGGATGTATACATCTGTAAAAAAAGAAAATATGACAATTTTTGTTTTAGAAAAGACAAGAGAAATAGAAAAAATAAGATTATAAATTAAAAACATACAATAAGATATTGGGAATGAGGTTTTTTTTCTTAAGATTTTATTTATTTATGAGAAAGAGAGAAAGACAGAGTGGGGGGAGGGGCAGAGGGAGAGAGAATCCCAAGCAGACTCCCCGCTGAGTGCCGAGCCCGCCCGACACGGGGCTCGATCCCACGACCCTGAGATCATGACATGAGCCAAAATCAAGAGTCAGATGCCTAACCGACTGAACCACCCAGGCAACCCAGGAATGGCTTCACATGTTCTAGAATATTCTAGAATTTCAGGAATCGTAGCACCCAGGAGGGGCTTACCGTGTCCCACTTCAAATAAACAAATTATTGCATTGGGTTTTAAAAATAAAGAGACAGATGAGTTCCAACTGCATGCTCTCTATCAAGGGAATCCGGACCGTTCAGTACGATTAGAGAATAACAAAGAAGCACAGACTGAGCATGTCCCCATGCCACACCCGGCGCGGCCTCACTAGATAGAGCAGTGACTGTCACTGGCCACCACACCACAGAGACGGATACCACGCACTGTGCACACGCCTTTGTGGCGCAACCTGGGTGAAGGGCAGTACAAATTTAGACACTAATAAAGTAGACATCACGATTGTCACTTCCGCACCGAACTCGGACCAAGACTTTAGATCTACTACGGGGTTACAGGAAGAACAGGGGACGGAGGCATGTGTCAAATGACACCACAGGGATTCAACCCGCAAAACCCCGCGAGACAAACCATAAAGGGAGAAGAGTGGGGGAAGGAGACCCGGCTCGGGAACCCACGGGTTAAGAGATTTAGGAGAAAATCAGCCAATCGCAATGTACGGAGGGGGTGATATTAAGAAACTATGGTTGGGGCCCCCGACGGGCTCCATCAGTTAAGGATGTGGCGCTTGATTTCAGCTCAGGTCGTGAGCTCGGGGTCCTGGCGTGGGGCCCCGCCCGGGCTCTGCACTCAGCACGGAGTCTGCCTGAGCTTCTCTCTCCCTCTGCCTCTCCTCCCCTATGTCCGCTCACTCTCTCTCAAATAAGTACGTAAATCTTCAAAGAAAAGTGCTGTTGATTTTCTTAGGTGTGATAGATTTTGTGATTATACTCAAGAGTTGTCGCCTTTAAGAGTCACACACTGAAGTATCAGCGGAGGACGCGGTGCCGTGTTCCGGATCTGCTGCCAGATGATGAGTGGGGGGAGGGCCGGAGGGGGAGGGAGAATTAAGGAGATGTCGCCTTTCCAGACACGCAGGCCCTGCGCCGGGGCCCCAGGGAAGCTAGACTCCCTAGGATCCCAAGCAGACTCCCTGCTGAGTGCAGAGATCAAAATGAATCTCTTTGGGGATTCAAAATGACTCAGCAAAACCTCAAAGCATGGGCTGTACTTCTGCTCCAATTCTGCCCCAAGCACATACCATATATCTGCTTCGTTGAAAAAATAACCAAAAAGGAGCATTCTAAGCATAAAAAGAAGAAAAACAAAACAACCCTCCCTGACTCCTGTAAGATTAAAGTCACATAGCATCACATACACTAAGAATGTTCTAGAATATTCCTGAGTTTCAGGAATCATGGCACCTAGGAGTGGGTTAAAGATAAGACAGTCTATTGTTTTCTGGAATGCACTTCGTCGTGGTCATGGGGAGCTCCGTGTAAAAACACACAAAACTCCGCACCAACGCGGGTCCCCGAGCGCGGTCGACCTGTGCGGCTGTCCTCACGCGCTCCAGTCAACCTCTTCTCCTTTCTCTTTAAAATGTTTAAAAAGTTTTTTTCATTTTGCACCAGCAGTGGGTAAAGCTATAAAGAAAACAAGACTGGCCAAGTTGACGATCGTGGAACCAAATGTTGAGGGCATCTGGATTCATGAAACTGTTCTGTCAACTGTCGAGACTGTACATTTTTCTGGAGTAAAATTTATTTTAACTTTAAAAAGAAGTGTAAATTTGCTGAAGGAGGATGCTTTCAGTTTTGCAAGATGAGAAAGTTCTGGAGATTGTTTGCTCACAATGTGGACAGAACATCTGGACTGCACACTCAAAAATGGGAAAAGATGGTGGGATGTATGATTAAATTTATGTTTTGTGTTTTTTCTTAACATTTTAAAATTGTTTATTTGTTTATTTTAGAGAGAGAGAGCATGAGCAAGGAGGAGAGGTAGAGAGAAGCAGATCCCCGCTGAGCAGAGAGCCCGATGCGGGACTCCATCCCAAGACCCTGGGATCGTGACCTGAGCCAAAGGCAGATGCTTCACTGACTGAGCCACCCAAGCATCCCTATGTTACGTTTTTGTTTTAGTTTTTTACCACAGTTAAAAAGGAAAAAGTGCCAAAAATTCTGTCTATCAGATAAACTTAAATCAGACACTCAAGGTCAAAAATAAAGGACTGGATGATAGACACATCACATGCCAGGGAATACTAACAATTAGGTACACATGATATCAAGAGGTGTAACTCAAGGGGCACCCGGGGGGGCTCCGTTGGTGAAACCTCTGACTCTTGATTTCAGCCCATGTCACAATCTCAGGGTCCTGGGACTGAGCTCTGCGCTGGGCATGGAGCCTCAGATTTTCTCCTCTGCTCCTCCCCTCTCCTCTCTCTCTCTCTCAAAAAAAAAAAATAAATAAATAAAAAAGGTATAATTCAAGGCAAAAAGTAATAAATGCTTAAGGAATGACGGAGGTCATGGAATTTATCATCCACAAATTAAAAATAGTTGCAAGGGTGCCTGGGGGGCTCAGTGGGTTGAGCCTCTGCCCTCTGCTCGGGTCATGATCTCAGGGTCCTGGGATCGAGCCCCGCATCGGGCTCTCTGCTCAGGGGGGAGCCTGCTTCCTCCTCTCTCTGCCTGCCTCTCTGCCTACTTGTGATCTCTGTCTGTCAAATAAATAAATAAAATCTTAAAAAAAAAAAGAAAAGAAAAAAAATAGCTGCAAAACACATAGAACAGAAACTGACAAACACATAAGCCAAGGACCCAGATGCAAACGCAGCAACCATCTTTAATGTCCTTCTCTCAGAAATGAACAGATGAAACAGATGCAGAGGAGGCTTGTGAACACTTTGAGGGTTACGGCCTCTGTAACCGACGAGCAGATCATGTATTAAGCCACAAAGGACATCTCAACATGCCCTAAAGCACAAAGGTCACAAGGAGGCAAATTCATGGGCACAGTATAAGAAAATCAGGTGTTAACCAAAGGGTGACATTGAAGAAAAAACCCAGCATCCTGAGACACTGGCAGCAAACCTAATGTAGGACCGGTAGACACACTATGGTATGTTCGTATGGCGGGATAATGCGTGGGAATTTAAGTATTTTTCTGGAGCTGTGTGTATCCGGATGACACATCTCAAAACCTTGACCTACGCACGAGTTACAGTAGGTTGTATGGTGTGACCACGTAGCCTGCGTGATGCTGGAGACACCCACATGCCCATGAATCCTAAGTTCAGGGCAGTGGTCACCTCTGAAGGCACAGGGGACAGCGGTCCTGGAAGAGAAGTACAGAGACCTTCAATTTTATCATTTTAAGAAGAAAAAATGCTGGGCAAAGTAAGGTAAAACGTTAAGATCCGACAGACTAGGACGGTGGGTATGTGTGTTTGATGATGTTGGTCTTCACACTTTGCTGTAGTGTTGAGTTTTTTTTTTTTTTTTTTTTTTTTTTTTTTAAGGAACTAACAGGGAGTGACTACAAATGAGCAAGAGGAGTGTGGGGTCACGGAAATGTGCTAAAATTGGGCTGTGGTGATGATTTCACAGCTCTGTAAACTTGCTAAAATCATTAAGTGGTATACCTAAAGTTAGTGAATGTAGGCATGTAAATTCTACCTTAATGAAGCTGTAACAAATGAAACAAAATGAAGAATATTTAGGAGTAAAAAGAAGTCACCAGGAGCTTCCAGTCCCTCCTGAGACCAAACAAGCACACTGCCCTCCATCTCTGATCACAATTAAAAATATCACACAGAATGAAACAGAACAATTTTCTGAAAGATAGGGACAAGATATCAAAACTTGATGAAAGACTGATATGGGGGTGTCCTGCCCCCCATACCACTGGCTTAATTCAAGGTATCCTGCACCCCAGAACAGCATGGTGCATATGGCCAAGAGAAGCCCTCCTTTCTGGACTCTGGGCTGGGAAGAGATGCCCTGATGGATAGAGAGAGAGGGAGAAATGCCTGCTTTTCTTTGTCCTAGTCTTACCCTAGAGGCAATTCCTGCCCTAAACCTGTGCTCCCAAGAGGGTGGGAGCAGCAGAAGATTTTATTTTATTTTGTTTTATTATTTTATTTATTTTATTTTATTTCAGCAGAAGCTACTGCAATCTTCACTGTGGCCCAGGGTAATGTAGCCACCGGAGATACTCAGCAGTGTGCGGGGACTACAACCCCCACTTCACAACCAGAGGAGCAGGGAGGGAGGCCTCTGGAGGCAAAGAGTGTAGGGGATAAGAAGGAGGTCTAGAAAAAGATCCCCATGAAGTTTAGTATGATGTTCCAGACTCACCCTTGAGCTGGAAATGTGTGGAAAGGCTTTGAGCATTGAAACATGGTACAGACCATTGCCAAGGTCAAAGAATGGACCCAGGGGCATGCAAGTGTGAGATGTATCCAAATAACACTGTGAAGACTGTGAAAACTGATCTCATGTGGGAACCACAGCCTACAGGAAGCAGGTCTGAACTTGTGATCTGCTTCTAATCAGGCTGATCTGACAGCAAAAACAAAATGAGCAAGGTTGGAGATTTTGATAGGATCCAGAGACTTATTAGGTAATACTCAAAATGTTCAAAATACAGTCCAAAAGTACTCACATGACAATAACACCAAAGAAAATGTCAGGAATTTGTAAGAGAAAAAATTATGAATGATACTAACTCTGAGATGATCCGGTGTTGAAACTATCACAGAAAGCATTTAAATCAGCTCTCATGAATATGCTCCAGTAAGTAAGGAAAACACTCTTGAAACAAATACAAAGGTAAAAATTTTCAGCAGAGATAAAAAAAAACTATGAAAAAGAGTAAGATGGGATTTAAATTAAAAATACAGTAACCGAGATTAAAAAAATCATCGAATGGGCTTAATGTGAGAATGGTGAGATGGAAGAAAGTGAGTGAACTTGAAGACCATTATGAATGACCAAGAGATTGGCAAAGACAGAGGCTGGATAACATTTGCATGACTGAAGTCCCAGAAGGACAGAAGTGAACGGTTGATAGAAAAAGCATTTGAGGGGCGCCTGTGTGGCTCAGTGGGTTAAAGCCTCCACCTTCAGCTCAGGTCGTGGTCTCAGGGTCCTGGAATTGAGCCCCACATCGGGCTCTCTGCTCAGTGGGGAGCCTGCCCCCCCGCCTGCCTCTCTGCCTACTTGTGATCTCTCTCTCTCTCTCGGTGTCAAATAAATAATTAAAATCTTAAAAAAAAAAAAAGAATAAAAATTCTTAAAACCAAGCAGAGAAAAATGACACATTCCATGCAGAGCAGCAAGCATTGAGTAACTGCAAACTGTAGAGGTTTGCAGCATCAGAAACTATAGGCGCAGGGACACTTGCGTGGCTCAATGGTTAAGCATCTGACTCTTGGTTTCAGCTCAGGTCATAACCTCAAGGGTCGTGAGATTGAGCCTCATATCAGGCTCCCTGCTCAGTGGGGAGTCTGCTTGAAGATTCTCTCCCTCTGCCTCTCACTCCACTCACTTGCTCTCTCTCAAAAATAAATAAGTAAATCTTTAAAAAATATCATAGATCCTGGATACTGTGGCACAGTGCTCCAAGAAAAGGGCTGCCAGCCTTGGATTCTCCTGCAGTTCTCTTATTTCCCACAAATGAAGAAGTAAATACAGTCTCAGATGGAGGCAAAGTGAGAAGATTAGTCTCCAGCAGATAAGCTCTAAAAGCAATCTTAAGATTTCCGAGGGAAATGATGCTGGAAATATGGACACTGAGGAATAAAGACAGAGCAACAGATAGGGATAGAGGAAGAAGAAGGAAGAAGGAGATGTACCCCAGCAATGTTCATCGGTGGAAAACAGGGAAGTTCTCTGCTGATTTCAATCACCGTAGCTGTCGCAGCAGTGAAAACCATCGACAGTCTGGTGGGGCTTTACTTAACCGCCGTGGGCCAATTCCACGAGATGTAGGGTTTGTAAATGGGCACACACCTAACAACAGGCTCATGGTACACACACACAATCAGAGCTGCAAGGAGAATGGGGCGCATGCACACTTACAGCTGCAGATGTCGGTGCCCCCTCAGCAGTCCGTTAGAACGGAGACACGTGCAGCAAGTACACGGGCGACCTGCTGCGTCCGCCGGCAGCCACAGGTGTGCGTGGCACCTGCAGCAAGGAAGACAGACGCCTGCACGCAGCCGAGAGGGCCGAAGCCATCCCAGTACGCTCTGTAGCCAGAGTGGAGTGTGACTAGAAAATAAGCAACCAGAAAGATGTAGAGAAACCGCCAACGAGACAACACACTTTTTTTTTTTATAAAGATCTTATTTGTTTATTTGATAGAGAGAGCGATCACAAGCAGGCAGAGAGACAGGCAGAGAGAGAGGGGGAAGCAGGCTCCCCGCTGAGCAGAGAGCCTGATGCGGAGCTCGATCCCAGGACCCTGAGACCATGACCTTAGCTGGAGGCAGAGGCCCAACCCACTGAGCCACCCAGGTGCCCCCACACTTCTTAATAATCTGTGGGTCAAACAAAAGCCTCAAGGTAAATTAGAAAATATTTTGAGGGGTACCTGGGTAGCATCTGCCTTTGGCTTAGGTCATGATGCCACGGTCCTGGGATTGGGCCCTGTATTGGGCTCCTTGCTCGGCGGGGAGCCTGCTTTCCCTCTCCCACTTCCCCTGCTTGTGTTCCTGCTCTTGCTGTCTCTCTGTGTGTCAAAAAAATAAATAAAATCTTTAAAAAAAAGAAAGAAAATATTTTGAATGGAATGAAATGATATGCTGCCGGTCGTACTATGGGATGAAGGTAAAGCAGCGCCTAGAGGGAAATTGATGGCATTACGTGATTGTATGAGAAATTCAACAACATGAGTGAATCCCAAGCATTCTTCAGGTGAAGGAAGTCAACAGAACAGAGACTCAGTGGACACTGGGAAGACAGACCCCAAAACCACACGAGATCCATTCCCCATGGGGGCTAACTCAGAAAGATGATGCGGTAATGGGGGGGGGGGTAGTTGGCGTCACTTATGTAAACGGTTAGTATTAGTATGCACACCGTGTGTTCTTCCTGGTGGCCACAACCAGGACCACAAAGTGTCTGTGTCTTTACTGGGTCATTAGCATCTATAACGTAATTAACTTACATCTAGTAATGGGGAAACATCTAGCTAAGACCATGGCGCATCCAGTCCCCAACACCATGGAGCAGGCGAGACCCGGGTGTGGTGCCAGTGACTAGGGCAGCGAGGTGGGAGACAGGGAGTCCTGGGGTGCGTGCCAAGGGGTTTCTCCATCTAGGAATAATGGTGTGAAACAGAGGAAGTGATGGTCCAACCAGCGGAAGCCTTTGTGGGGCGTGAGCATGAGAGACGAGGCTTGGTATTTTGAAAAAAGCTGAAGCCAGGGGTGGAAGAACAGAATTCTGGGAAAAATCTTTTCCCCAAAGTCCCAATAAATTCCATCTGTGGCCACTTCCCTCTAGCCTTCTAGAAAATCAACTCCATTTCAACCAGTGTTCGTTGAGGACGTGTTGCCTGGCCCAGTGCTGTGTTAGAAGCCCAGAGGGCACGTAGCCTGCTCCCTCCAGGACACCATGGCCCAGTTCAGGGACGAGCATGTCACAGTGCTATAAGGCAGAAAGAGCGGCGGTCCCTCAGATTATTCTGGGCATGGGGTGGGGGGGAAGCGGGCAGCCTAACTGATGTAAAACAGAGAAAGAGACGCAAGAGGCAGGCTGTTTCCATTCTCTGGCTGTCCCGAATGCTGGCCGGGACACCCGCAGCCCCACTCCCCACCCCCAGCCACATTCCCACAATACACAGCACTAAGGGGTCTCAAAGATTAAGACATAGTTTAATGATGGCCAAAGCGAGGCTCCCTTTATAGAGACGCTCAGGCACGCTGCGGTGTCTTAGCCGAAGCCGGGAGAAGTCTGGAGATCAAGGCAGCGCAGCCCATGGTGCTGTGCGGGTGTGACGCGCCAGCCCGAGAACGGGGGACCCACTCATCAGAGGAGGCACCGGGGAAACACAACCCAGCGCTCAGAAGGCAGAAAGCAGGGGCGCCTGGGTGGCTCCGTCTGCTAAACGTCTGACTCTACATTTCGGCTCAAGCCATGATCTCAGGGTCCTGAGATCCGGCCCAAGCCAGGCTCTGTGCTCAGCCGGGAGTCTGCTGGGGATTCTCTCTCCCTCTGCCCCTCCCTCTGCTTGAGCAGTGCCCTGCCTGCTCCCTCTCTCTCTCAAATAAATAAATCTTTAAAAAAAAATAAAAGGGCACAGAACAAGCTTGGCCCTTGAGAGGGTGCCGTGGCGTGGTGGCATTCGGGCCAGCAGCAGGGCCGTGACACCATTTCCCAGCTGACACCCTCTATCCTGCGTCCCTTTGCGACTTCCGTCTGCCCCAGCGCTTGTCCTTTCGTGACCGCTCCCCGATCTTCACTTTTATTTTCTTTTTCATTTCTTTCGCAGTAACTTCCTTCTGCAATGTTGATTCAGCCGCTGCTCCCTTTGTGGGGCAGGAAGGGGGTGGAGGAGCCGGCAGAGGCAGCTGCAGCTGCAGAGGAGGCCCGAGCATGCTCCCAGGGGGTGGGCAGAGCAGAGCGGAAAACACTGTGGGCCCTGCCAGGGGCTCTGAACAGTGCTCTCCCCGGGGCCCCCACAAATCCTTACCGACAAGCAGAAAGTCACCCTGCCAGGGCCACAGAGATCCTTACTGTAGTCCAGGCCACACGGGTGCTAGGGCAGCCAGGCGAGCGCAGAAGCTAGGGAAGATGTTTAAGGGCCTGGCCCTTTCCAGCCACCTGCTGTCCTGGACGCGGCCTGTGTCCTCATCCCCGGCCCTTTCCAGCCACCTGCTGTCCTGGACGCGGCCTGTGTCCTCATCCTCACTTACGGCCCAACTACGCCTTCAGGTCAAGCAGAAGGTCTTTTGTCCTCAGTCTTCCTCTTTCTGGCTTCCTCCTTCCAACCCGGCTAAAGGAAAGACACCCTGAGGAGGCCGGGGCAGAGGCTGGCCTATGGCCTGAGCAGGGACTGCCCAACCCTCACCAGAACAGAAAGATTAACCAACAGACTTGACTTTGTGGAAGGTCACACTGAGGACCTGCTGGAGGGCAGAAGACTTGGCTCCAGCAAAGGAGATTGAGCCAGAAAAAGTTAAGCGATCATCCACGCTGGGGAAAGCCATAAGTTGTATAAGGAAGAAAATGTAATTCTAGAATGTTCCCTTGGCTCAGTAGCGCACAGTTACACTGTCAGAATAACCAAAGCACTGAACCCAGGTTAGAAATGGAATTGTTGGGACGCCTGGGTGGCTCAGTTGGTTAAGCAGCTGCCTTCGGCTCAGGTCATGATCCCAGTGTCCTGGAATCGAGTCCCGCATCGGGATCCTTGCTCCGCAGGGAGCCTGCTTCTTCCTCTGACTCTGCCTGCCTCTCTGTCTGCCTGTGCTCGCTCTCTCTCTGACAAATAAATAAATAAAATCTTTAAAAAAAAAAAAGAAAGAAATGGAATTGTTGGAGGGCACCTGGGTGGCTCAGTCAGTTGAGTATCTGCCTCTTGACCTCAGCTCAGGTCTTGATCTCAGGGTCATGAGTTCAAGGCCCATTTTGGGCTCCATGCTGGACATGGTGCCTATTTTAAAAACAATAATTTAAAAATGAAACTGTTCATCGTTCTACAGAGATGTGATGGGCTGGGGTGTGAGAAGCTAACATCCTCATTACCACAACAGGAAGGTCATAATGCCTTCCCGGTCCCCTGGAATCGAATTTCTCCTTTCAGTATGAAGACCGGGCTGACGGGTGGGGGTTCCAGGAGGTCAGGCGAGCCGTCTAACCCTAACCCAGGTCCCAGGGTCATTTCTCTCTTTACGGCACCTACCGGATTGCCATTTCCTGTTCAATCTGTCATTTCTTCCAATGCCAAATAAAGCCCCTTTCGGACATCTTTAGGGACATGTGCCCACTGGACGTCTCGGTTGCCTTTGTCAAATCAACTTTGTACCTTCCAACTGGTACCTGGTTTGGGGGCAGGGATGCCAGGCTGAGAGAGGAGCATGGACTTGGGGTCCGGCAGACGGGGCACTGGTAGCGGTAGTCGTCTCCAGACAGCCAATCCCTTTTCTTCCCTGGACCCCGTTTCCCTCACCCCCCCTTGCACTATGAGGACAAATGAATATGAAAGGGTTCCTCAAAGGGCCTGGCACACACAGCAAGTGCCCAATACGTGTGAAGTTGCAAATCATCAGAAAGATGGCAGCCACAAGGTCCCAGGAAGCATGGAGCTCTCAATCAAATTACAGCAGATTTTTCTGTTGTTGTTGAGGGGAGTGTCTATACCTGAAGTTATAGAAAAATTTCTTTTGGGGATACCTGGATAGCTCAGTTGGTTAAGCATCGACTCTTGATTTCGGCCCAAGTCATGATCTCAGGGTTGTGAGATCGAGCCCCGAATAGGGCTCTGTGCTCAGGGCAGGGTCTGTTTGAGCTTCTCTCTCCCTCTCCTGCTGTCCAGCCTCTGGCTGCGGTGACAAACAGTCGCTTCTGGCCTTGGGCTCCCCCTCATCCATGAGGTCAGTGATTACTGGCCTCCCCTCCGTGGGTGTGAGGTTATGGGCCAACGGGGACAGATAACAGGCCTGGCCCAGAGAAAGTGCGGGAATAGCAGGCGGCGTGTGTCACGTGTGCCGCGGAAACTGCTCTGCGACACCAGGGAAGCCTCGGACCCACTGCACGTAAGCAAGCTTAGCTGGGCTCAGAGCAGGCAGAACCCTGCTCCACACCAGGGGCTCTCTGGGGAGGCCGCTGGGTGGGAGAGGAGGAAGTACACGCAGGAACCTGGAAATCCCAGCCTAAGCACTGGGCAGGGCCCGTGTGAGGAACGCAGACCCGGGGCCCACGCCCAGCCCGAGGATCTCTATCCCGATGGGGGCAGGGCCCGAGTGTCTGGTTCACCCGCTCCGGGGGTCTGATGGGACGCTGGGTCCGGAGCCCCGAGCAGACTCTGAGCCCCGGGCTGCTGGGCCTGCACTAGGAAGGCACTCGGTGCTGGGGAAGAAGGGCCGGAGGGCCTCAGGGCCGGGACAGAACCCGGATCCCAGGAAGCTGAAGTCAACCCTAGGGGCCTTTTTTCTCTCTCCAAAAGCTTCTCCCTTGGCCTCCCACACCAGTTTCAAGACTCCTCCTCCTCCGCAGAGGAGACCCAGGCATTTCATTCCGCTCCCCAGCTCCCCACCAGCACCCCCAAGCCCCAGAGGTTGGTGTTCCTGGGCCTGTCCCCCCTGGGTCCACATCACCCTCCTGGGCAGCCAGCTGGGGCCAGGGGCCTCCTTTCCCGGTCTCCCGTGAAGTGCTCCAGCTCTGCCCACCTGCTTCCCGTCCCCGCCTTGGTTTGGGGTCCCCACCGAGAGCGCTCCCACAGGGAGCTATCCGGGAAGATCTCACCCTCCGCCACCTGGGAAGCCCTTGCAGGCTGGGGGCAGCCTTCTCCGTCCGCTTCTTCCTGTTTTCTCTCTCAAGAGAACAGGAGCACCTTTCCAGCGTGCGGGTGGGCCCGTGGTCAGTCTTGCTTGTGGCCCGCAGAGGAGCAGGCAGGTGAGCAGTGCTGGGCCACTGGGTTCTGGGAAGCCCCAAAGGCAGTGCCAGGCCCCCGCTGGGCAGGTGGCTGTGAGGCCTTAGCCCAGTTCCTGAAAGGTGGGGTTGAGATGAAGAGCCTGGAAAGGGGGAGGTGGGGCAGGGGTCAGGGCCCAGCGCCCAGGGCCCAGCCCACTAGGGCTGGTGAATAAGATCCAGCAGAGGGTAGGAGAGGAAAATCCCATTCCCGTGGGGAAGCACCCAGGAGCCGCCTAAGCTGCGGTGAGGCTCAGGTTGAGGGGGGAGGGAGGGTTGGATCATTTGCCCTAATCTGGGTGTGACCCTGGCCACCCTGGGAATTGCGCACTGAAGCTTGCATGGGTAGGATGTGGGGGGCGGACTGAGACCCAGGGCTGTGTGCTGGGTGGGCTCCAGGGAGACCTACCCCTTCTCACGCCTGAGCAACATGAAAATTTCACATTTTTAAAAAGGCGGCAAGACCCAAACAGGTGGGGGAAAGGTGCTGGGAGGAACGGACGTCATGGCCCAGCACCTCTGGGCAAGGGGGTCAGAGGGATTGTAGCTGTTTACAGTAGGTTTCTGTGTTTTCCAAAGCGTTTCCGACGTGCACGTGTTCACTCTGGAATCGGAAAAGGACGTTAACTATAAACAGTTGGTCCGACGGGCCCACGTCGGAAGCGGCTCTCTGCCCAGCTCCGGGGAGGCAGGGCTGGGAGGAGGAGCAGAGACCGAGCTGGACGTTTGGGGCCCGGGCTCTGGGGCCGCCCGGGGAGGGCGAGGGCGGGCCCCACGCCGCAGCCCCTGGGGGCAGAGCGCGCTGGCGAAATCGCGACTTCCCCGGGCCTCTTCCCCCCACCCCTGGCTCACCACTTCCTCCGGTCAACCCTGGCATCACGCAGAGAGTTGGACGCGTTATTTTTACCCTGAAAGTTTCCAAATTCGGGAACTGCACAGCCCCAGAGCGTTTGCATCTGAACTTCCTGTCGCATTCCCGGGCGCGGGCAGGCGCGGACGGTCCAGCCCGCAGACGCGCGCACGGCCCGGGGCCCCGCCGCACTGTCCAGGAGCCACGCGTGCGGCCCGACTCCCGGACATTCCCCTGGTTACGGAGACGTTCAGACCACAGCGGTCCCGCAGAGATTCAAACCGACCGTTTTAACCCCTGAAATGCCCGAAGCCAAGCCAAAGAGCACGGGCGTGTGCCCTCTGGGTCGCGGAGAAGGCTCTGGGCGTGGCCTCGGCGCTCCTCGCCCAGAGACCGGGCGGAGGACCCCGGGACCCGGCGCCTGCCTTAGTCTCCCAGTTTGCAGGCAGGCGACCGAGCGCACTGCGCGCCCAGTGGGGCGGGTGTCAGCCACACGCCCTGCGGCGCGGCAGCTCCTTGCCAGAGTCGCTGGTGCCGGACGCTGGGGAGGGTCCGGGAGATGGAGGAGGGGAGGGAAAACGCTCTCCCGTCCCTTCGCCCTCGAGCACCCGCGCGGGGCAGGACGGGCTGGGGTCGCACTCAGGATTTCAGCCCTGCCAACCCCACGCCGACCCTGAGCCGCGAGCCAGGCCACAGTTGCTGCCTACATTCGCAGGGCCCTGGAGCCCACTGAGCCGGCTGCTGCGGGCGCCTGGGGCTCTGTCTCCCCAAGACCCCCCGCACTGGCACCCCCACTGCGGAGATGGGGAAACAGCCCCAGAAGTTCCTCCCTTGCCAAGTCAACCCCAAGCCTGGACAGCTCCCCAGGGGCGAACGCAAGGACCTTCCTGCCGGGAGTGGGGCCTGGGGGCACCCTGAGACCGGGACTCAGGCCAGGAAGGGGTTGGAGGGAGCAGAGTGTGCGGGGAGAGGGGCAGAAACGGGCTGAAGAGGACACAGTCCCAGGGCTGAGTGGGGAGCGGTGGGCGAATTTATCTGGACCCAGGTTGGCCCTGGCTGGTGGCAAGGGGGTGGCCATGATACCCCGGGAAGGAAGACCTGACCCTGGGCACTTGGCGAGGGCAGGGTTAGGGCAGCGGCCGAGGGCCAGGTAGGGCTGGGAGTCCCAACTCCGGGACTGTGACCCGGCACCGGCGGCGTCCGAGCTGCGAGGGGCTGCCCTACCGGGAGCGGTCGCTGGCCACCCTCACGCGCAGCCTGGTGGGGTCTGCGGAACGGGTTCTTCACTAGGAAGTGCCTCACTGAGGGCCCGGGGGGACAGGGAAGGGCCGCGGGGGAGTCAGCACCTCCTGGGGTCCATCCTTCCGCGGCTGCGTGGGACCCCAGGCCTCGGCGCGCGGCGGTCTGGAGACGGCCCGTCCGCAGTCCGAGGGCGGAGGCCGAAGGGGCTCCAGGCCCTGGGGAAGCGGATTCTCCGGCAGCCCCACGGCCCCCCAGCTCCGCCCGGAAACCCAGAAGCCCAGGATGCGCGCAGAGCGGGCCGCGAGCGCCCTCGGGTGACCCAAGAATGAGGCAGGAAAAGCGAAGAATCGCGGTCCCCGCCGAGCGCCTCGAAGGGCCGAGCGGATGGGGCGGGGTCTCCCGGACCGAGAGCAGAGCCGGGCGGGGCGGGGGCTGGAGGAGGGGGAGGATTCTGTTTTAAGATTTTTACTACATTTTCGGGTGGAGATGGGGAGATCCGGCTGCACAGGGAAATGTGAGGACAGCAGGGTCGGGCGTGGGACGTGTGGACAGGAGGAGGTCAGCCAGGGGGACCATGGGACAGATGGAGAGAGAAGAGGCCCCGGGACTTTGGAAAACTCCGAGCTGATCCGTTTTGTCGGACACGATTGTCTGTGTGGAGAAAACTTGCACAGCCCAGAGGAGGCAAAACGCAGGCCCTAAAATTGAAGGGCTGACCGAGTGCTGAGTGCCCACCGCGCCGCTGACCGCCTCGCAGGAGGTCCTCTCCAGAGGAAGCCGGTCTCTCCTCTCCACCGACCTGGGCCGGCAGATGCTGAGCAGAGACCCACGCTGGCAGCTCTTACCGCGGGGATGTCACGCCTGAGAGGGTCTTCTGGGGTTTCTTCCCGGGACATTTCTCTGTGGCTTCAGCCCAGGTCCATGCTGTGAAGTCACCCCTGTATGTTCAGGCCTGGTGTCTCCTTCTGCACCTATGAACCGCCTGGTTCCCTGTTGGGCCATTCTGGAATGGGACCGATGGGCTCCTGCACAGCCTGGCCAAAGACACCCTGAAGGGACCTGCTCTCCCCACAAGTAGGACGTGCCCACTTGCCATAGTCCTGCCTCTTCTAGCACACTGTGTGCTCAGTAAAGCCTTGAATATATAAACGGACACAGATTCCAGCCCCTTACGTGGCCTTGAGTCAATCACAGATCCCCACCACAGCGGCTGATGTGGTCATCTGTCCAGTGTCCTGCTGGGGAGCCCCTCTGTGTCCCTCCTGAGCAGCGGCACCCGGCCCTGCCTGCAGCTGGCTCTTCCTTTCCCAGACTCATCGGTGCGCGTGGGCTTCCACCGGGCTCCGGCCATGGTTGAGCCGTGGTGCTGACTCCCACTGTGGGGGGACACGGTGTGGCTAGTGTCCTGGCTGAGTCTGGGCTCCCGTGTGGCCCCCACCGCAGCCCTTTTTGCGCTGAACTTTGTTCTGGACTCGCCAGCCTTGCGTCCCCAGCAGCACAACGGGCTCCCTGGGGATGGGAGCCCCCCCAGGCTGCTCTCCTGAAGGCGGCCGTCCGGGCCGCAGGCCCTGCAGCCCCGAGCACGGAGCACCGGGGCTGTCCGGCGAGCGGGGCTCCCCAGCCTGCGACCCTGCCGCGCCCTACCGGGGCTGGGGGAGCTGGGGTGGGAAGGGGCGGGTTGCGCCAGTTTCCAGGGCCCCTTCGGGGGAGTGAGTGAGCGCTGTAACTGTCCGGTCAGGGCGGATGAAAGCAGGCGCGCCGCGTGGACCACGGGTTGTTGGGGTTCCCCTTGGTGTCCGGGGGTCCCCCCGCACACCGGACTCCGCTGGTCGGCACACACAGGCCCGCACGGCCCCGGCCTCTGAGTCCTGCTCTCCCCCGGCGCGTTTCTCAAAGGCACGAGGCCGTGGGGCCGACACACTGCTGTGTTTCCAGCAGGCTCGGTCCGCGGCGCACCTCGTCCATCGCGGCCGCAGATCGCAGGACCGCCGCGGCGGTGGGGCGGGGCCGGAGGCTGCGGGGCGGGGCGCGCGTGCTAGCCCCGCCCCCGTCGGCGGCCTGCGCGGGAGGAGCGCGGATCCCGGCCGCCCGGCTCCTGTTTCCGGCCGGGCCGCGGGCGCGGAGGACCAGCTTCCGGCCGCAGGGCGGCGCGCTGCACCGGCTTCCGGCGGCCGGCGGGTCGGCGGGCGCATGGGGAAGGTGAGGGGGCTGCGGGCCCGCGTGCACCAGGCGGCGGTGAGGCCCGCGGGGCAGGGCTCGTGCGGCCCCGCGCCCCCGGCCCGGGAGGCGGCCCCTGCGCAGGCGGCGGCCGGCGGGGGCGGCGG
>NC_081558.1:218035760-218145506 GCF_022355385.1 Mustela nigripes
GGGGCCGGGGTCGGGGTCGCGCGGGGGCGGGGCCGGGGCGGGGCCGGGTGTGCGCGGGGTCGGGGTCGGGGTCGCGTGGGGCCGGGGCCGGGGTCGGGATCCGCGCTCCGCCCCGCCCCGCAGCCTCCGGCCCGGCCCCACCGCCGCGGCGGTCCAGCGATCTGCGGCCGCGATGGACGAGGTGCGCCGCGGACCGAGCCTGCTGGAAACACAGCAGTGTGTCGGCCCCACGGCCTCGTGCCTTTGAGAAACGCGCCGGGGGAGAGCAGGACTCAGAGGCCGGGGCCGTGCGGGCCTGTGTGTGGGGACGCGCGGGGGCGGGGTCGGGGTCGCGTGGGGCCGGGGCCGGGGTCGGGGTCGCGCGGGGGCGGGGCCGGGGCGGGGCCGGGGGGGCGCGGGGGCGGGCCGCCTGCGCTTCCGGGGCCGGGGGCTCGGGGGTCGGCGCCGGGGCGGACGCCGGCCGCGGCCCCGCACGGCCCCGCAGCGCGGTCCGAGCCCAGGTCGTGGGAGGCGCTGGGGCGCCTGCGAGCCGCGCGGTCTCCGGGGGAACGCGGGCCGCGCCGGTCAACGAGCGTCCAGGGCCCGAGCGCCCGCCGGCCCCGCCCCACGCGGCAGCGTCCGTTCCGCGGGGCCAGCGGGGTCCTGCCCGCGGCCCGGCCGTCGGGGCGCTCGCGGTTCGGGCCGGAGGTCGCGCGCCGGGGCGTCGGGGTCCGCGCGGCGGCCGGACGGTGGGTCACCGCGACAGAAGCCCGCGGGGCGGCCCCTGCAGTCCGCGGCCGGAGCGGCGATGAGGGCGGGGGCGGCTCTCGGCTCGGACTGAGCCGGCGCTCGTGGGGCGGCCGTTGGCCGCCGCGGCCCTTCCCGAGGGGCTTCTGGGGGCGGTGGGGGCAGCGCGCGGCCTGGCCCAAGCCGCGGGTGCGGGGAGGCGGAGGTCGCGCTCTCTGCTCCCCTTCGAGCAGGGAGCCGCTGACCTGGGCCGGAGGGCGGCGCCCCTGCAGCCCCGGCTCCATCCCCATCCCCCCCACCTCCCACCCCCGCGATGGCCAGGCCGGAGGGGCCCCGGCAGGCCGAGTCCTGCTGATGCGGACCGGCTCGGAAAGAAGCTGCAGGGCCCGGGCAGAGCCGCTGTCCCCTCGGAGCCGGACCCCCGGCGGAGCGCGGAGCTGTCACGTGCAGACCGTGGGTGCCCGCGTCTGGAGTGTGCCGGGGGGCAGGACAAGACCTGGAGGACGGTGGGCAGACCCGGGGCGGCCTGTGGAGACGCAGCTACAGGGGCTGCTCCGGCGGGGAGCGCGCGGTTTCCGGTCACTGGGCGGCACCGCAGGTCCCAGAGGACGGTGGGCCGCGCAGCCCGAGCCTGCTACAGGGTGTTCCCGACGTCCGAGGCCGTGAGCGCGGCGCTGCCCTGCCCTGTGACGGTGTCCAGATGGCCGCGTGGGAAAACGGGAGTCTTGGCTGTGTGTGCCCCGGCCACGCGGGTCCGCAGGCGGCCCTCACCGGCTGCGCGGCTCCCCGGTGGGAGGGCTCCCTGGCCGCCATCCGGTGCCCCCCTCCCAGCTGCCTGCCAGGCCCCGGCGCTGTCCCTGTGCGTTTTCTGACGTCTCCTGTGGACGGTCTCCCTCCCGCCGGGAGCTCCGAGGCGCCGGCTCTGGGCCGCAGGCCGGCCTGCACCTTGGCGCTCAGGCTGGTCAGTGTTCCCCACAGGCCTGTCTTGGTCTGTGACTCCCCTGGGGGCCGATGCTGCCCCCCCCTCCATGCTTGTCTTGGAATGAGCCGGTGGAGGGGGGAGCCTGGGAGGTGGGCTCTGGCCGGCACCGTGTGCGTGGAGGCACTGGGAGGTGTTGGAGTCTCCCTGTGGCCAGAACGTGGGGGAGGCAGGCCTGGGGAGAGACGGCCGCGGCGGGACGGTGGTCGCCAAACGGGAGGGAGCCGTGGGGAGAGGGGGGTGCAGATCCGGAGGAAAGCCGGCTCCCGGCACGGTGCTTCTGAATGGTGACCTTCCATCCACAGTCCGTGCCCGTCCGGAGCCTGGGCCAGGAGGGTCCGCACAGCAGGAGCAAAGCCCGTTAGAGGCTGGTGGGAGGGAGTGCTGCCTTAGGGGCCCAGGGCTCAGGGCTCAGCTCTGGGGGGCGAGGGTTCCCTCCCCAGGCTCTCCATGGAGGAGCTGGCCCGGCCTGGCCCATTGGGAGACCCCACTGGGGGCTCTCCCTGCGGCGTGACCGGCCGCGCGTGGACTCGGGAGCCTTGGAGAAATCTTAGGGTTTGTTTCCTCCTTAGGAATGGGCTTTCGCGAGCACCGATATTTTCGCCGGGACGAAGATAGACCCCAGTGCCTTGGTGCAGAAGCTGGCCCCGGACGCCAGGAGTGTGGCCTCCATCAGGAGAGGTGAGAACGCGGGGCTGCGGCCGGGCTGTTCGGAGCTCTGGCCCCAGGCCCCGTCCGAGACACTCACGCGTGGGCCAGGGGCAGGTCAGCGAAGCCGTGCGTGTTTTCGGAACGGGAGCGTTTTCAGCTGCACCGAAGGAGGAAGGACGGTGTAAAGACGCCGGTCGCCCCGCTCTCCGCCGCACGCTGACGCGCGGTGCTGCTCCTGCGTTCTTTCCGCGCGTTTGCAGGGCTGTCGAGATGCACACACGTCCCTCGGCGGGTACGCGTCCTTCATCCTTAGATAAGCACGCGGTGCTCGCGTCCTTGCGATGTCCTCACAATGTCCGTGTAGACGTGGGTGCGCCCGGGGACCCCCGTCCCGTCCCAGCTCCTGCCCGGCTGTATCGTGCCGTGTCTCCGGCGTGGGGCAGGTCACTTTCCCCCGCGTGCTGCCCCGTGCGGGACTTTGCTGGGTGTCCTCTGACGGGCTGCTGCGGGTCACAGCCCTTGGGCGCGGTGGGCTCCGGCC
This sequence comes from Mustela nigripes, assembly GCF_022355385.1. NCBI lineage: Eukaryota > Metazoa > Chordata > Mammalia > Carnivora > Mustelidae > Mustela > Mustela nigripes. Next base: position 218,038,658 of record NC_081558.1, read on the forward strand.
TGGACAGGGCACGCTGCCACCGCCGCCGCCTGCAGGGAGGCCTCCCCGCTGCCCCGGGGGCTGCACACACACAGCGGGGCGGTTGGGCGATGGCGGCGTGTGAACCCGTGCAGGGCAGGGCTGCCTGCGCAGACCGGATCCTGCTCTGCTGGGGTCCGCCCGTCGGTTCACCTTGCCGGAGTCCTGCTCTGCCCCGGTCGTGAGAGCTGCCAGTCTTTGTGTCGTGCCGCGGTCAGCGCGGGTCCCTGCGGCCCCACGGTGCTCTGTCCGTTCGACGTGCGCGTTTCTGAACTCTTCTGTGTCGGGTGACCGCGTGGCCTCGGGTCTTAGCAGCGGTCGGTTCCACCTCCTGCTTGCCCGCCTTTCCCAGGGCTGGTGAGCTGGAGTGGCGCAGCTGTGGCTTGTGTCGGGCCCTTAGCCTGGGGCTGCGCACGCCGTGCCGTGTGGTCCTTAGTTCCACGGGGAGACGGGCCGTCCCCATCTCCTTGGCTTCTCGGTACACGGACGCCTGTGGGGGACCGGCCCTGCGTTCTCGGCCAGGAGCTGAGTAAGCCGACAGACGACAGACGAGAGGAAGAGGGTATCGCCCGGGGAGCCTCCGTGAGAGGTGACCCCACGGGGCCGTCGGAACTGCGGCTTCTCGGCCGTCTTAGCGTGGAGGCTGATCTCAGGCTTCCAAGGGCACAGAAGAGGGGTAAATCCAGGGGAACTTAGCGGAGGAAGGGTCGTTGGTGCAGGTGCAGCCAGAAGACGTCCCAGGACCGGGACCCCTGCAGTCGTTTTCAGGATTTTCTGCGTTGAGTCGGGGAAGGGGCGCTCTGGGAGGGCTCCCTTCCGCGTCTGCTGCGGGACGCCTGATGGCGGCCCTCGGGCGGGTTCGTCCCTCACAGGCCCCCGGCTGTCTTGGAGGACGCCTGCCCCACGGTGGGTTGCAGCCCGGGCCGCGTCCTGCCCCGGTGTGAGCCGCTGGGCTTCCGCAGGGACGCGGGGGCCACGGGCACTCAGGCCTCGTCGCTGACCAGCGCGTGCGCCGCTCTCTTCCCGTCCGTCTGCGTGGACGGCCTCTCCCCTTCGCTCGGCCCTGGGGGAGAGCTCTGTGTTCAGGGTCGCTCCTCGGGGTTTCTGAGTCACCGCGTGGACTGTGCCTCCAGAGAGCGGACAGACGCGGTCTTCCCACGTCCCCCCACCCCCACCCTGTGCCACCCTGTGCCACCCTGTGGCCTCTCCCCTGCTCTGCCTGCCTCCGTGGTGGCTGTGCGGCTGCTTGCCTCCTGCCCGTGGGGCGGGCTCGGACGTCCTGGTCCGGCCCCAGTCCGGTCCGCATGGGCTGAGCCCTCCGGGGTGGGCGGGCAGCGGGCGGGAGATGGGCACCACTCGGCGCGCGCTGTGACCTCCTCGTGTGCTCCTCACGGCCCCGTCGGTGGCTGGAGCGGAGCGGCCCGAGGTGGCAAGGGGCACTCAGCCTGGAGCGGAGCGGCTGGACCCAGCCAGACCTGTTGCCGCAGCGACGCGCCCTGGGCCCCTGTCCGTTCCGTCCCGGGGTACAGTGGAGGCTCTTGTTCCCGTGGCCGCGGGCGAACCGCTGTCAGCAGCAGCCGCGTCCACGCGCGCACCTGGGCTCCCCGTGACCTGAGACGGGGGGGGGGGGTCGGCGGGGCTCTTCGGGGCCCCCAGTCCTGCGCCCGCCTCCGGCCTGCCTGTACTGGGGGCTCTGTGGGGGCTCTGTGAGGGGCTGGCTTCAGGTGAGGACCCGGGGCAAAGGGCGGGAGGAGGGTCCGTGCTGCGGAGTCCCCGAGCAGCGGTGGGAGCTGTGGGACAGAGCCTGGTCCTGCCTCGGCCACTGCCGGTCCACGGTGGCGGCTGCCGGCGATCGGGGCACCCGTTGAACTTAGGGGTCAGCTGAGCGTGGCACCTGCCGGGCAGGTGTGCCACGTGGCCTGCTTGGGAGGGTCTGGGGCGCCTCTCACCGTGCTGGTCAGGCGGCGCTGCCGTGCCTGCGAGGGGCTGGCGTACCGTGTCCCCTCGTGGATGATACGGGAGGAGGTGAAGTGCTGGTCTGGGCGCCGGACCCTCCCTTTGCAGAGCTCGGAGGGACGAGCCCCGTCTGGGAGCGAGAGTGACAGCAGCGCCTCCCTCTGGGGTTCCCCGCAGGGCACGGTGGCCTCTCCCTCCGTGTTCCTCCTCCCCTGAGCAGCGAGAGCTGCTGAGGCCGCGTGCCCACCAGCATCACGGGGACCCCAGCCGGACCTGCCGGGCCTTGCTGCCGCCGCCGTCCAGTGTTCTCCACGTCAAGGAATTGGCCGGGAGCCTCTGGGTCCTGTTTGGCAGCTGTAGGGCACAGGAGTCCCTCCGTCTTCTCCTGGGCCCTCCTGCAGACCGTAGAGCCCAGCCCGTCTTCTCGGTTCTTCGCTCTGCGTGAGCACGTCCTTCCTGACCTGACGGGGTCCTGGCAGCTGCTGGGGTCCCGCGGGAGCCCCCAGAGTGGCGGCCCCTTAGCACGTCCGCAGGTCCGCCCGCAGACCTGGGGCCTTGCGCTCGTGTCTGTGCTCACGGGGAAGAACTCCATTACCTCGTGCCTCGAGCTGAGTCCGAGGGCTCGGTAGAAAATGCCGGACCACGCGGAAAGCGTGGCCACCCAGAAAGGGCACCACGTTCCTTCCCAGCAAAGAGCACAGTGCACGTCCGCGTGGTGTGAGCCGGAACACCACGGGGAAGGTGCTGCCGTGTCTTTATGGGGCGGGCAGTCAGATGGGGTCCCAGGAAGAGGCAGGAGTTGCTCGGGAGAAACGTGAGCTCTGCTCTCGGGTCCTCGAGCCGGGGGCACGGCACAGTGGGCCTCGGGGGCAGAAGTGCTGGGGAGGGGGGTGGTTAGGAGACGGAAGACGGGCATTGGCTAGTCCGTGGCCTCTCCCCGGCCAGGAGGGTGACATTTTAGGATGTCACATGTCCTCATACACCGAAACTAAGCAACACGAGCAGAATGAGAGGGCCTGGGCTCTGGGGTGCGGAGCTCAGCGCTCGGGCTGTGTCGGGAGCTCTGCGGTGTTTGCAGTCAGCAGAGCCGAGGGGGCCTCAGGTAGAGCCCGGGTCCTGGGACCCTGAAGTGGACATCGCCTGAGGCCGAGCTGCTGCCGGTCAGGGGTGTGTGCTCAGGGCCTCGTGAGCTGGTGGCCTCCAGCAGGGCGCTGGGTCTGCAGGTCTGTAGGCCGGAGGCGGCCGTGCTGTCTGCCCTCCGAGTCCTGCCTGGTTCGGTGCAGGTGGGCAGGTGGGAAGTGCTGGACAGGGCGCTTGATTCTTGTCGCCGCCCGGCTGGGGCTGCCGAAGCCGCGGCCCCTTCCCTGCCGGCCTGGCACGTCCAGACGGCTCAGGTGGCGGCTTTCGGCCTCCCTCCCTGCCGGCAGCTCTTCCGTCTTGGCCTGAATCCCCTTGTCTCCCGACTGACCGGCGCCCTGGGTCCTGGCGCGCTCTGTGGCTCCCCAGGTTTGCGCCGGGGCTGGTGGCCTGAGGCAGGCGCGGGTTCTGTGGAAGGTGGCATCCGAGGACTCGGCTGCCGCTCAGTCACGTGCTGGGCCGCGAGGGCGCGGGTGCCTGTCGGCCCGGATCAGCACAGACGCGGTCCTTCCAGAGTCCTTGCCCTGGGCTGAGTCACCAGCAGAAGGGCTGCCTGTCTGGCTGCCGCGGGAGCCCTGCGGCGGGTGTGGTCCCCGTGCGGGGGGCGCTGGGGGCGGGGGGCTGGCCCACCGTGTCCCCGCGTTCGTCCCCACCGCGTGCGCGCGTGCAGCTCCCTGCCCTGGTGCGCACTTGTGCTCACAGCCAAGCGGCCTCGACCCTGTGGGGGCTTTGCGGCGGGCGCCTCCCCGGAGCCCGTACGTGGCGTCGTTGCGAACCCTGCCGGCCTGCGAGCCGGGTCCTGCCTCCGTGGGCCGCCCTGTGATTCCCGGCAGGGATGCCGAGCTCCCCCCGGACTCTGTGCCGTGGGCTGTGGGGTTCCTGTGCTGCTGTGGCTTCGTCTCCCATCCCCGGGGCAGGAGGCTGTGGTGCAGAGCCAGAGGTCACCCCAGTTCCTGCTGCAGATGGCACCCCACGTCTGCCAGTAGCAGAACCCGGCGTGGCCTGGGGGTCCAGCTCTGTGGGCTCCTGGACCTGTGTGTGACGTGGCTTCGAAGCTCCTCCATGTCTGTCTGAGGGTCCACGGCTGGTCCGGGGGGCGGGGCGTCTGGCTCCTGCGTCCCTCCCCCGCACAGGACACTGCTCCTCCGGTTCTCTGTCCTGTGCAGCTCTCTGTGCTGGAAGGGTGCAGGTGCAGGCCCCGTCTGCTGTCACGTCAGCGCGCAGAGTGTTGGGTCAGTACTCGGGCGTGTGGCCTGGGGTGGGCGGTGCTGGCCCCCAGACCCAAGCCAGGGGAGCAGGCGCCCGAGGGCAGGCCTGGTCGGGGATGGGAGTGGATGGGGGGAAGGTGTCCGCGTCGCCGGAGAGCGCGGTCAGCCCACTGGAAGGCCAGGGCGCTGGGCGGTGGGGAGGCTGCCCGGACGTGCTCTGGGGGCCCACTTGCCTGTGGCGGAGAGAGGGTCTGGAGGTGGCTGTGGTGAGCGGACCAGGCCAGCCTGCGGGCTGGTGGGTCTGAGGCCCGCGACCTTGGCTTTAGGCTGGAGCAGGTGCAGGCGCGCGGTCTGCTCAGCAGAGGGCGGCAGAGCCGCGTGTGCCGAGGCCGAGCCTGGCTCGGGGCGGCTGGCCCTGCCTTAGGGAGACGGGGACCCTGGCTGTGCACGGACTCCCAGGCTTCCGGGATTCTGTCACGCTCCCCCCTTCGAAGACTTTCACAGCTTTTTGTCCAGCTGTGAGGTAGGGGCGAGACGACCCCCCGGGAAGGTTTTCATTACTCGCCTCACGCCGCCCGCGTGGGACGGCTCTGGGCCAGGCTGGGGCCTTGCTGGTGGCCGCACAGGGGCTGCTTTGGCCGAGGGGGTGTCCGACTCCCCCGTGGCCCTCCTGAAGACCGTTGCGGGGGGTCCCGGAGGTCTGCAGGGGCTGGCGGTGTTTGCCAGGTCCGGGAGCCAGAGGGCCGTCCTGCTTCCTTGCTGTGCGTGGTGCCTGCCTGTGGGCGGTCTGGAGTGCGGCCGCGTCTCCCGTGACCTGTGGGGCGGGAGCGCCTTTGCCCAGCCCCAGGGAGGGGCACCCACTGCCTCCAGAGGCACCGTGACTCACGGGGCCCAGAAGTCTGTGTGCCTGTCCGTGCGGAGGACGGGGAGGCAGGCTCTCCGGCCCTGGGCCCCCTGGTTTCCACGGGGCCACGGAGCTGGAGTGCTGACGGCACCCGACCTGCGGTCACGGTCGCGCACTGCTGGCGCAGGAAGGGGCCCGCTGTCGGGCTGCCCGCGGCTTGGTCTGCCTCCAGCCCGTTCTTTGCAACAACAGGAAGCAGGGAAGGGCAGGGTCGAGGAGGCAGCCCGGAAAGGCCTGCTCCGAGGGCGTGGAGACGGTGTGGGGCCCGGGGCCTGCGTCCCGCTCCGTCCTCAGTGCTTGGAGGAGGAAGTGGGAGGCCTCGGTGCTGTGCTTGAATCCCCTTTTTCCCAGTTTGGGACAAGCCACGGCCGTTTCACTTCCAGGACCTTCTAGCCTGTAGACGGGCTGCTCGTGGGGGGCGAAGCGTGGGGGGCCTGGCTGATGCCCACGGCCTGCAGCCCGGCCGTGCGGGGACTTGGTGCGCCGTCTGTGCGGAGCGGGTTGAGGTGTGGGGCTGGGGGCACGGCAGCGTCCCAGCAGCCTGGAGTGGCCGCTGGCCCTGCACCCGTTGAGTTCCTGTGCTTTGATGGGGGGTGGGCTGTGCCTGTGTTGGGCTGAGCGGCCGGAACCTCTGTGCCCACCCCGTCAGCCCTGAGCGTGGGTTGGGGTCTGAGATCCGCGCTGGAGGAGGCCTGGTAGCCTTAGGAGGTGTTTTTCCTGGGCCAGAGCAGGGTAGGTGTGGGACGGTGAGTGTCTGCAGGACACCCACGCCTGTCAGCCTGGGCTCAGGGCGTGCGGCGGGCAGGGCCTGGCCAGCTCCTGTTTTTACCCCGCAGGTGGCTGGGGTAGCCCTCCACCCGGCACCTCCCTGCCCGGTTCCAGGCCATCTCGCGGGCTTCCCTCTCGGAGAGCCCCAGCCCAAGCCCTGTCCCTCACTGTTGCCCAGCCGTGATGACCCAAGTGCAGCGGCGCTACACAGCCCACAGAGCGGGTGGGGGAGGGATGCTGGGCTCACCGGGCTCCCAGAGTCAGTGGGAGCCACAGCAGGGTGTAGGCCCCACGTGTCACAGGGGTCCCTGGCTTGGCCCAGTGTAGCTCCGGAGTCCGTGTCTCCCTGTGTCTACCTTCGGGGAAGCAGAGGGCACCGTCAGGGTGAGCCCAGCAGCCCCCCCCGCAGGACTAGGGTCCAAGGTCCCGCCTGGCAGTGGGAAAGAGGACCAGGATTGGGACTGGGGGGACCATACCCCCACTCTACAGTCGGGCCACGGGGGTGCCTCACTGCGGGGCCTTGCTGTGCCTGTTGGCTGAGGCGCCAGGTCCAGGTCCGGATCAGGCTCCAGCCCCGGCGGTGCTCGTGTTTGTGCTCCTCGGAGGCTCTGGGTGTCCGTCCCACCCCGACATGCGCCCGAGCCGCCTCCTGTGCCAGTGGGCAGTGGCCGGTATGAGGACGCGCCCGGAGTCTGCTGTTGTGGTCGCGTCGTCGCGGACCTGGGAGGCCGAGCTCTCCTCGGGCAGCCATGAGAGGCTGTCCCTTCAGGGCTGGGACGCGGGAGTGGGCTGCGCGCCGCGGCTTCTGGGCCGGCCTGTGCTGGGGCTGGGGCTGTGTACCTCTGGGCAGCCGTCTGTAGGGCTGCTGCCTTTGTCCCGGCCCCCACGTGTTCCGGTGACCCTCTGCCGGGCTGTCGGGCAGTCGGGGGAGCCAGCCTGCTCTGTCACGTCCTGCCCACCGGTTTCTTCCTGCGGTGGGCTCCCTCACTGGCAGGAGGGCTGCCGGGGGGCCCTGTGAGGTCATCCGTGCAGAGCTCGGCTTGCAGGGTGTGGCCCAAGCAGTGACAGGGAGCGCTGAGGACGACCCTTGCTCTGTCCCGGAGCGCGTCACGACGGCCCCTCCCGGCAGCGCAGCGGGCTGAGCGTTCGTCGGCCCGGAGGAGGCTGTTGGATTTGTCCGTCGTCGGAATGGCTGACGCGTGTCTGGGGGGAGAACAGGCAGCCCTTCGGGGGCCAGTGTCTCGCTGCCGGGACTTTCCACGCCTGGGGGTGCAGAGCGTGGAGAGTCGGGCGGGAAGGCAGATTGGGGCTCACTCTGGCATCGGGGGGAGCGGGAGGGGTCGGGCTGCAGAGGAGGCCCCTTCGCTAGGTGCCACTTGAGGTCCCTGCTCCGTGAAGCTGAGCTGATGTGTGAGCAAATGCCCCGATCCCCCGCCTGGAGCCACCCCAGGAGCCCAGGCGGAGGCGCGCAAGTCAGGGCCTGGCCTCCCTCTGAATCCGCTTTTGTGAACGGTAACGCTTCCTAAGGGGAGAAGCTGGTGTGCGTTCTGGAAAAGTCAGCGCCTCCTTCTCCACCCAGCGCGCGCTCCCTGGATCTCTGTGTCCCTGTGGGGGTTTTGTGTTTGTGACTCAGCCGTGCCCACGCACTGACCTGGTCAGAGCAGGTGCCACCTGCCCCGTTCCCGGACGTGGCCGGTGGCTGCTTGGCCGAGCTGGTCTCCCGCTCTCTGAGCACACGGGCCACTCCGCCCCTCGTTGGCTGGGGGAGCCGCCAGCCCCGTCTGTGGGAGCGGCCCTCGGAATCGCCCTGCTCGCCCCCTGCACGGCTTGCCCACCGCTGCCTCCACGCGCGGCACGGGGGGCTGGCCTGCGCCCGTGGAGCGGTGGCGGCCCAGTGTCGGGACGGTGCGCCACCTCGGCTCCTGGAGCTCCTCCGTCAGCGGAGTTGGCTGTGGTCGCCGGCGGGTCCTCGGGGCTCCTCTGTCACCGGATACCGCCTGAGAGCCTTGTCTCTGCTCCCGCCACTCCCGAACCTTCCCACTGAGAGGGGACGCGGTCTTTATGGTGCCGCCCTCCGGCCATGGTCTTTGGACCCGTTGGGGCATGTGGGGCTCTCTGGCCGTTGGAGGTTCATCGTGTCCTGAGGGGTGTCGCGTACTGGCAAAGACGGGCTGGAGAGGTGCCGTCGAGCACGCGGCTCACGCTTTCTAACCCGGCGCTCTGCGCTTGGTGGGAAGGGGCCGTGTCTGCTGCTCGTGGGGCCGTCTGCTGTCACTCACGTCCCCGTGGCTGAGTGGGGACCGTCCGGCCCTGTCAGTGCTTGGAGCCGTGGGTCCGGCGGCCGTCCCCCTGTGAGCACCTGCGCGCTGCTGGGTTTTTCAAAGCCCACTCAAGATGCTCAGGTAGGACGCTGAGGTCGGGGCCCTCCTGGTCTCCTGGGGCCGAAGGGTCCTCACGTCCCTACCACTCAGAGAGAGGTACTGTCCGGTGAAGGTGCCGTGACCGCTGAGCCTGAGTAACGTCCCCGTCCGCTCCACGGGCTCGGTGCTCGCCACGTTCAGGGAGGGGCTGCGGGGCCTGTCTGGCAAGGAGCCTGGAGCCGGGCCTGGCCTGTCCCCACTGTGGGACGGTCGTAGATTGTGGAGAGGAGGCAGGGGGACGCCCCGGAGCATGTCGGGCGGGGGCTGCGTGGGGTGTCCTTGGGGCACCTCTCCCACTGGCCCCTTTCTCCCTGGCAGACGTTGAGGCCTCCTGCTCCTGCCAGAGGGAGGCCGAGCTGGGCTGCAGCATCTCGGGGTGGCGGCCCCCCTGCAGGCTTCCTTCCCGCAGAGAAAGGAACCCGTGAGGAGGAGCTGTTTGCCTCCGTCCTCGGAGCGCAGCCGTGCTGCCCGCTGGCCCTCTGGCGCCTGGTCATGTGGAGGGTCCCCCACCGGGTCTCCCCTGACAGCGGCCTGCAGAAGGTGATGGCGACATGGGCCGGGTTGGCAGAGGTGGGACAAGGGGTCGTGGGAGGAGCAGACGGAGGAGCAGACTCGTGTCCTGCCGGGGATGGGGCCCAGGCGCTGGCAGGACAGTCTGCCCTGAGGGGACACCGCAGGTTGGCCCGAGTCCCCCAGGAGCCCCTCCCGTCTGCCCGTGGGTGCTGCCCTGGTTCCCTCCTGTCAGACTTCTGGGCTGGGAGGGTCATCCCTGAAGGAGGACAGCTCTGCGGCTGCAGAACCGACGCCACCGACGGCCGCGTCACCATGTGTCTTTAGGGTAGAAGTTGGTCCTAAGGGTTTTGAGTCTCTCTTTGACATTTGCAACAGTTTGGGGCATCTGGGAGTTCGTCGTGGGAGACGGCTTTCCCCAATAAAAAGGGTGTTTTAACAGTAAAACTTGGCAGGGGGTGTTTTTGAGAATACGTTGATGTGGCCTGTTTGGGGAACAGTCTTGTCACTTTTCTTCCCAGACATTGTTTCTGATGAGGGAAATTTGTCCCCAGTTCTTTTGTATCTTTGTTTTTTAAAAAGAATTCTACAGGGCCAGCTGCTCGCAGAGTGCAGTGTCAATAATTAATTAGACGGAAAGTGAAGAAAACAGAATCTATCTGCACCGTCGGTGGTAGGTGACCTGTCTCAGACTGGGGTGGGGAGCGCGGGTCCACGTCCGGCTGCATCTCCCGCCGCCGGCCCGCCCTCTCCCTCCTGCAGAGCCCCCAGTGCCCACCCGCCCGTGCCCCCGAGAGCTCGCTGCCCTTCCTCGCGCTGGTGTCCCGCCGCTGCCCTCTGGCTGGCGTGACACACACAAGCGTGGACACTCTGTGCAGGCACTCTGGCGTGGCTGTCCCCCTGCAGGCTTCTCTGTTCTGTCTGCACGTGTGGCTGGCCCCGGCCCCACGCGTCCTCGAGCGTGGGCGTGTGGCCCTGCAGCATGCGGCATGCCCGCTCCTGTGCTAGGCTGTCGGGGTTTGTCGTATGATGGGCCCCGGGCTGCGGGGCGTGTCGTGTCTGCCGGCCACGGTGCGCGCTCGTTAACCCCCTCTGCAGATGTAGCCAGGCACTTGCTGGGACCATGTGCAGCATTTAGAAAACCCGCCAGTGGCTTTGGGAGCTGGATGGCCCCTTTGGCCCCGGGTTTGCATTGCAAGTCCCCGCCGGCGGCCCAGGGTGTGAGGGCGCGTCTCTGATTGGAGCCTGCGCGTGAGGAGCCCGTAGAGCAGCGGAGGTCACTAGGCGCTGCCTCGTCCCCCTCTGAAGGCGCTGCCCGTGGGAGCCCCTGCTCTGCGTGTGGGCGTCTGCCTCTGGTCTGAGCTGGCGGGCGCACGCGTAGGTCTCTGCTAATGTCAAGGGCGAACAGCGGGGGCCAGTCTGTAAAACGTGCGCTTCCTTCGAGGTTCCGTGAGCCGTGGTTCTCTGCAGGCACCCGCTTTGCACCTCTCCCGTTTCTTTATCTGTCTTTCCTATTTTCCAGAAGAACTTTTTACACAGCAAGGACGCAGCCTGTTTTCGGCAGGTGGCCCCGGCAGGTCACAGAGCTTTTTCACCACGGGTCTCGTATGTGGCCCGATGGACGTTTTCTTTGTGTTTCGTGGCTCGTTTGTGCTCTTTATGGATCCTTCATGGTGCTGTGGTTTCTGTATTTCATGCCCTGGGACCTTCTTTCGATGCACAGAGGGACCGGAGGGAGCCGCGCTCCCTCCCCCCCATCTGTCGGCAGCCCGCGCCGAGGTGGGGAGGTGTGCGCGCCACCGCGGGTGCCTTCGTGCGAGGCCTCGGCCACGCCGGTCGCTGCTGCAGCCGCTGCGGACCCTGTGCCCGGATCTCGCACATCCTTGTCGGTGGAGAGAGAGCGGGTTCTTGATGTCGTTTGTGGAGAAGCAAATTATGTATCGATTCAGCTTCCGGTTCCGTTGGGACGTCCATCCTGGGATGACGCATTACTGTGTCCTGTCCCCTCAGCTCACCGCCAGTGGCGCGGGCCATGGGTGCCAGCGCAGTGCTGGGCTGGCCGATGTGGGCTCCCCACCGGGCATTACTGCCTCTGCCCCGGGGCTTCACGAGCACGTGGTGCCCGAGCGGCTCACACGGACGAGCAGACCGTCGTGTCTCTGCCGCCGGAGACCCAGGGCTCCAGCCGCATCTTACCGTCAGCTTTTCTCTTCGGAGCAGCCTCTGCCCCAGTTTGTGCCTGCACTTTGTCCCCGGGGGTGCCCAGAGCCCTTTCAGTGTGTCGCTCAGGCCACGACCCTGGGGCTGCGAGGCCCGGAGGGCAGCTGGGGGCGCAGCAGGGCGGGAGGCTGCCCTTCCTCCTGCTCAGCACGGTCAGCGGGTTGATTGTTTCGAGTGTTGACTTTTGGTCTGGAGAGAGGTTCTGACCCTGGAGGTGAGAACTCGCTGCTCACTGGGTCACGTGCCCAGAACCAGGCAAAGGGCATGCAGCGGGCACCTCCCATCTGTGGGCCCCGGGGTGCCTGTTGCACTCCCTTCGCCTGGTTCTGGGCAGTTCCTGGGCCTCCATGTCTCCCTTTGTGACATGGTCCAGCAGCCTGCTGGGCGTCCGGAGGGACAGGGCCTGTGGACCGGCATCCTCTAAGCCCTGCGGCTGCAGGAGGGCAGGAGTAACTGAGCCAGAGCAGAACCGGGGGTGCTCTGGTAGGATGTGAGCTAGTGTCCCCGAGAGCCGGCCCCTGTGGCAGAGGCCCCGCCGCTGTGCAGAAGTCACAGCCAGGCAGCTCTGTGGGGATTCCCGTCTGCCCGGGGAGGTGTCCTTGCTTGGAGTCGTGAGGGTGGCGTGTCCAGGGCTGAGCCCAGGGGGGCCCCGATGTGGGGCCGTGGCAGGGCTTTGGTGCTAGGCCTGCACAGGCCGCCGTGTCCTCCTGAGCGTCTCCTGATCCGTCTCAGCCGGTTCCCCTGGTGCCCGTGCCGAGGGCGGGTCCCCTTGAGCTGTTGGCTCTGGCCCCCGGGGGCGCTCTGGTGAGCAGACACCGGCAGCCTGGGGGCGGAGGGCACGAGAGGGGGACGGAGGTGTGCTGTAAGCCACCGGGTCGGGGTGGACGCAGCTGGAGGCGCTCGAGGGTTCTTCACGGCCTCCCTCTCCGGCACGTGTGTGACGGTCTCCCGTAAGAAGGCTGCCGCGGAGGCCTCTCCCCCAGGATCGGTGTTTCTCTTTCTTCCGGGGCAGCCTCCGCTCCAGGTCTGACACCGTTTAGGGGCAGTGAGGTGTGTCCGGGCAGCTGTCTGGCCTCCCTCAGCCTCGGGCTCTGGCTGCCCAGACCATCCCGATGCCCCCAGATGCCACCTTTTCTGAGGCCTGTGCTGCCATGCCTTGTCTGTAGGGTCTGTCCCCCTGGCCTACCGGCCACCACTCCCCTCCTGCGCTCTGGTCTGTGTCATTCCAGGGCTGTAGCCTGCACGTTGCCTAGTCCTTGGGGGCTTGGGCTTTGGAACCCTCTAGATGCCCTGGGGGGCCTCCCTCTGCAGGTGCTCCGCTGTCTTACAGTGAGGGCATGTTTGGTTCCTGTTTCCGTGGTGCCGTGGGGACAGGCTGCTGGGCTGAGGCCCCTGGGGTGGGGTCGAGGCACAGGCGCCTCGGACCGTGTGCGTGGCCTGTGCGTCAGCCAGAGGCCGTGCGGCTGGGAGGCCCCGTCTTCCGTGGTCGTGTGAGAGTGAGCTGTCTGCACGTCCTGCGGTCAGAGGCTTCCCTGGGAGGCCACCTGCCCGCGTTTGCCCACTGGATGTGTGCGTCAGCTCTTCCCAACACTGGCCTCCATTGCCCAGGATTACACCCCAGTCAGGTGCCCTCTGACCCCACAGTGGGTACCGTCACCACCCGTCTGTGGCTCGACATGGCACTGGGACATGTGGACGTCTCCCCCCACCCCCAGGGGCCTCTGACGCCTGCATGGGGCTGCAGAGATGCCCTCCGTGGCCCGCAGCAGGCCCGCATGTGGGGCTGGACAGCACAGCAGGGTTGGGGCATCTCAGGAGCAGTGGTACCCGGGGCCTGCGCCTGCAGCCCCTTCTCTCCGCCCCGTCGCACCCGCCCTGTTCTGAGCAGCTGAGGGTGACCGGAAAGTCACACAATGCCTCCGCTCTCGGCAGGGGCTTGGGGGTGTCAGGGCCGCGAGGAGGAATGTAGGTCAGCTCCCGTAAGTCTGGAAGTTCCGGCGCAAGGCCAGAGCGTGCAGGCTCTTACTCTTGGAGAAGGGATTAAATCCTCCTGGGGGCCCCGGGTTCTGAGGTGAAGAGTCTCGTTTAGCAGACGCACCCCTTTCTTTGACGGCTCTGGTCTGTGCTCTCGTCAGACGCCACAGATCTGCCGAGTGAGCCAGAAGAGCGGCGGAAGTCGAGCTGCATCGGTGACGCGCGTGACTCAGTCTGTGCCCTGGGTGGCGTGTGCCCTGGGCTCAGGCCCCGTGAAGGCCAAGGAAGCGGAGCCGGCCTGGGACCGCACTGTGTTGAGAGCGCACGGGAGGCAGACGCGCCTGTGTTCCACGTGCCACGACCCTGCTGTGGGGCACACAGCAGTCAGACCACTCTGTCTCTGTGCACCGGAGCCTGGCAGCCACACTGTGCCCCCTGCCCCACCCAGGTCGGGCCAGGCTCCGGTGCACAGAGCCCAGGGACGCCTGCGTGTCTCGCACGTGGCAGCCCTGGCGATGTGAGCAGCCTCTCTTCCCGCGGCTGGAAGAATCCCAGAGGCTTACCGCTGGGCTCTCGGGGTTTGCGTCGTAACTGTCCCGATCGTGCCCGAAGCAGCCCTGCTGTCTGTGCCACCAGCTCACCCTCGAACACAGAGGCTTGAGGCGCTCGGTACCTGATGAGAGGTCCCTCCTTCTGTGGGGGTCCCGCTGCCCGGCGTGTGGTTCCAGGCCCATCCTGACGTCCTGCCCTTGGTGAAGGAGGGGCCTGGAGAAGGGGAGGTGCAGTGCCGTCTGAGGCACCCCCAGGCCCTGCCCGAGCACCCTCGGGGCTCTCCCGACCGGCTTTGTCCAGCTGGGGGTCCGCTTTGGGTCAGGGACGTCAGGTGCTGCCCTCCCGCTGAACCCCCCCGACCCCCCACCCCGGAAGTGGGTTTTTCTTACTGTCTTGGTAGAATCAGTGACAAGATCTGGGACCATCTCTTGCTTCGACAGGACTCACCCGAGACCCTTGGCTTTGGGCAGCGCCCGTGCAAATGGGTGGGGGCGAAATTGCAAGTGGGGGGTGGAACTGTGAGCCTCCACTCCAGGGTGCCAGGGCTCAGGGCAGTCGGCTTCCTCCTCCGTGCCACTAGGCTTCTCCCGAGCGGAGAGTGCATGCCTCCTCCTGGTGAGTTGTGTGGGGTCTCTGGGCTGCCTGCCGGAGGTCCTCCTGGGGTCAGGGGCCCTGCCTGACACTGGGCCGCCATGCACAGCACCAGCTCCCCGCTGTGGGCACGGAGCGCCCGGCTCACCCCCGTGTGTTCTCTGTCCTCAGGTGCAGAGCCCAGGGCGGTTTTACCCAAGAAGGAGAAGCTGAAGCTGCGGCGTGAGAGGTGGCTGCAGAGTAAGTCCGTGTCCAGCCCCTGTGCCCCTGTCCCCATGGCCCCCATCCCTGCGCAGGTGGCTGACGGCCCGGAGCCATGCCCTGACCCCTCCTCCCCAAGCACTGTGGCTCTGGCCTCCGCGTGTGCAGGGCTGCCTCGTCAGCGCGCAGGGGACAGTGCTGTCGTGAGGGTCTCCCGGCAGAACCGTCCTGGGGCCCCTGCTCCTCCCTTCCCCTGGCCTGTCTATGGGGGCTTGGTCCCGGGCCTCCGGCAGATGCCGCACCGCACCCGGTGTCCCGTCTGGAGCGTTTTCCTGCTGCTGAATGTGCGCTGGTGGTTGGCTAAGGGCTTTCCTATGAGGCTTTGCAATTGTTCTTGTTATTCTCATTTTAGTGTGGTTCTGCTCACTTTTATTTTTATTTGCTTATAATATTTTTTTGTTTTCTTGACTTTTAAAAATTGTTACATCCAGTATGTTCTCTCATGGTTAGAATTAATTTTTTCCCTGAAGGTTTTTTTTATAAAAAGATTTTATTTATCTATTTGACTGATGGAGATCACAAGTAGGCAGAGAGGGGGAAGCAGGTTTCCCGCTGAGCAGAGAGCCTGCAGGGCTCGATCCCAAGACCCTGAGATCATGACCTGAGCCGAAGGCAGAGGCTTCACCCACTGAGCCCCCCAGGCGCCCCTGGACACTGTTCTTTACCGCATCTGTTCCTCTGTCCGTTCCTGCCCATCTGTCCACCACCCAGGTCCCTCCCACACGTTGCTCCGTGGACTCCGGCAGACGTCAGGACGCTTTGTCCCGAATGACTCTGCTGCAGCTCCGCCCCTGCTGGCGGTTCTCTTCACCTTGGGGAGAACCAGCCTCTGACAGACGGCTGGGCCATGGGCCGCCGCACACGCAGGTGCCAGCAGTCCCCGAGAGAGGCGGAGCAGCAGCCCCGCTAAGCCCCCTGCGTCCCCCACTAGTCCCCACTGTCCCTGGCCCCGGTGGTGACCGCTGCCGCCTGAGTTCGCGGTTGGGATGTGACAGCGGCAGACGGCAGGCAAGTGGGCCTCGTGGGTGTGCTCGGTGAGTGCGCGCGTTTCTTGCCTCCGCGGGACGGTTGGAGGTTCCGCGCCGCCGCGTGCGGCCGTGGCCCGGGCCCCTCTCTCGCCGGGAGGGTTTATCTGGGTGCGCCGTGTGCGGCCGCTTTCCTGTTGCCGGACGCCTGCTCCTCGCTCCTCCTCGCCGCTGGCAGGACGGCGGCCGCTGTCGGCTGATGCCGCTGTGGGGGAGGCCGTGGGGTCCCGTGGCCACGTCCTCCTCCGCGGTTCTTCAGTGCGGGGCCGCGTCCGTGGTGGCTCCGTGTGGAGCTCGCCGTGGGCGCCCCGGCTGCGTGACTCCCGCCCCACCGACAGCCCTGCCGGCTACGGCTGCGGCACCTTGAGTGTGTAGGTTAGTTTGGGGAGCGTTGCCGTGTTGACAACCGCATCTTCACATTCACAAATACGGTCTGTTTCTCCACTTAACGTGGACTTTCTTTAATTTCCATTGCCGACGTCACGCAGTCTTCACGGTAGAGGTCTTACCTGGGTCTTTGTCCTGTTTTGTTAAGCTTGTTCCTGACAGTTTTATAGTCATAGTTACGGGATTCTTGAAAGATTCATTTTCTAGTTTTCTATTAGTAAATAACCTGGCTTTTTTGTTACTGTTTCTGTTAACATATAGCGTATTATCGGCCCCAGGGGTGCAGGTCTGTGAACCGTCAGGCTTCCACACTTGACAGCGCTCACCGTAGCTCACGCCCTCCCCAGTGTCCGACCCCAACTGCCCTCTCCACACCCCCTCCCGCAGCAGCCCTCTTAGGGAGTAAGACGGCTTTTTAAGAATATTGTGTCCTTTTGACGGCGCTAAAGTTGTGTGTCCTGTTAGTTGTTCTGTAGCTTCCTTAGAACTTTCTGCATGAAAATCACGGCGCCAAACACGGAGAGGACGTTTCATCTTCCTCGCCTCACGTTTCGTGTCTTCTCGTTGTCGGGCAGGGGCTCCAGCCTCTGGGGAGCGGTGATGGAAGGGGTGTGAGTGGGGGGGCCGGGACCCAGCTGTGCTGTGCATGATGCAAGGGGCCATCGGTCACGTGCTGTCCGCCGCACACCTGGTTTCTGGGGACCTTCCCCTGGGCTTCTCGTCGGCCGGCAGGTGTGGACACGGGAGTCGGGGGAGTGACTGGGGCGCAGCCTTGCCTGGGAGTTGGCCTCCAGCCACACTGGTTGGAGCACGTACTTTATTAGCAGTTGTAAAATAAAGATATTTCTAAATGAAAATCAAATCCCCAAGCTTTGGGGAGCTGGTGGGCTCCATCGGTTAAGTGTCCACCTTTCAATTTCGGCTCACATCCTGGTCTCAGGATCCCGGGACGCGGCCCTGTGTCGGGCTCCACGCTCAGCAGGGAGTCTGCGCCTTCCCCTCCCCCTCCCTCTGCCCTGCCCCACTCGTGCCCCCACACAGGCCCTGCCCCCACTCCTCCTCCAGCACGGAGGCCATGCCCTGCCTGCCGGTGCGGGCTCCTCCTCCAGCTCCCTGTTCTCCACTCAGCCGTGCTGGCCCCCAGCCTACCCCAGGGCCCCCTTCCCAGAGGCTGCGCTGCCCCCTCAGAGGCCCAGACCGCCGTGCAGCGGCTTCTGGGAGCCCCGTGATGCCTGCTCCCATATGTGGGGACCCGCTTTCTCCTTGCTGGTGCGTCCCCAGGGGGGCGTGCGTGACCCTCCGTGACCCACCGGTCCTGTCGTCCGCCCCTCGACCCCTTTGATGCAGCAGCCACGCACAGGCCGCCGAGCCAGCGTCCCTTTCAGAAGGAGCGCCCGTGTGTGCAGCTCGGTGTTGGCCTTCGCCGTGAGGCTGCCGGCCTGCTTCCGGCCTCCCCGGCCGAATGGAGGTGCTGCCTCCCAGCCCTGCTCGGGGAAGAAGCCGGTCGCTCGTGTGCTCATCCGTTGCTCTCTGCTCCTCTCGTTAACCCACTGTCCTCCGTCCCACCAGAAATCGAAGCCATAAAGCTGGCGGAGCGGCAGCGCAAGGCGGAGCGGAAACGGAGGGCCGCGGCGGTGGTGGGGGACCTGCAGCCCCTGAGAGACGCCCTCCCCGAGCTGCTGGAGCTGGAGGCGGGGGCGCGGCAGCCCCGAGCCCGGGGGTGAGTGTCCGTCTGCGGCCTGGGGATTGCGGCGCCAGGATGGGGCCGGCCCTTCCGGGGTGGCAGCCGCTAACCTGTGTCCAGAGCCCCGAGAAGAACCGGCAGGGGGCCGGGGGAGGCAGAGGCCGCTGAAGCGCCTGACCTCCTTGCTGGTGCAGAAGCCCTCGCTCCCGTGGCCCGAGCCTCAAGGCAGGCATGTGGTGTGGTGACTCCCCCGCGTGGGGCTGGGAGCCCTGGGGCCTCTGGAGGCGAGCGGCCCGGCTGGCGTGTGGGCGAGGGGCGCCTGTCGGCCTTCTCCGCTGCGGGCCTCGGAGTGGCTTAGCCGGGAGGGCCGCGGTCCTTCCAGCTTCGGGGCTCACCCGCAGGGACCCCGCCTGCCACCACACCCGCGGCCTTCAGCTGCCCGTCCTGGAAGCACGCGCTCCTGTAGTGCTTCCTGCCTCCCGGGGGCTCGTGTGCTCTAGGGAAGCCAGTCCTTCTGCGGTCCCTCCCTGGGCCCCGCTGCATTGGCTTGGCAGGGGGGTGTCCGACAAGCTCAGGGCCACTAGGCCACAGAGTCGGAAGATCCCGGGCTGGCCCCCGGGATGGAAGCACCCAGAACCTTTGGTCGGGACGGAGTCAGGGAGTGGCCTTCACGGTTGAGACTAGGGATGGAGCCAGAGCCTGAGAGAGAAATCCCCCCGGATTTCTCCATAAAAAATGAGACCCCTTTCCCTGCTTTCAGCTTTCTCCTCTGAAAAGTGTGCTCGGGGCTCCCGGCGGGGAAGAAGAGCTGCGTCAGCACCCGGCCGGCCACCGAGGGGAGAGCGCGTGGCCTCGCGCGGCCTGGGTGCCGAGCTGGGCCGTAGCTGAGGTGGCTTCCGGCACTCTGGGTGCGGGAAGGTCCCCAGCCGGTCTCCCGCTGAGCCTCCTTTTGGACAGGGTCACTGTCCCTCCTCGAGTGTGTCTTGGCACCGGGAGGCTGTTTGTTGGAATAACGTTACTGTGGAAGAGTTTCAGGTTTACAGAGAAACACTGCGAGGCCCCACAGCCCCGACACCAGCCCCTCGTCAGCGGCAGCTTCCGCGTGCGCCGGGCGCCGCTACGGAGCCAGCATGGATGAGAGCGATGGAATCACGCTCGGGGTTTATTCAGATGTCCTCAGTCTCCCCGAACATCTGTCCAGGATCCCTTCAGGACACCACGCGACATCAGTCACGTCGCTTTCCGTCTCCTCTTGGCTGTGACCGTCCCTCCGAGGACCCCGACCGTTGGGCGGAGGCCCAGTCAGGCCTTTGGGGAGACGCCCCTCGCTGGGGTCCGCATGGCGGTTCCTCGTGGGTGGACCGGGGCCAGGGGCTGTGGCGGGGAGGACCGCAGAGGGCAAGTGTCCGTCTCCTCCCATCCACACTGCGCGGAGGGGGACCGGGCGCTGGGGGCACCTGTCCCTGCTCACGTGGGCCGTGGTCACCTGCTGGGGCTGGGTCTGCCGGGTGTCCCCCCCCCCCACGTGGCTCCTTCCCTTCCCTGCACCGTCCCTGGGGCCCAGCCCACACCTGAGGAGGGGGAGGCACACTCCACTCCCGAGGACAGAGCGGCTGTGCGGACACTGGGGGGGTCTCCTTCGGAGGAGGAAATGCCGTTTCGGTCGCAGCGCGCGTGAGCCGCAGACGATGTCAGTGCGGACTCGTGGGTAGTTACGCACCGTGCGGGCTGTGATCCAGCACAACTTCACTCCGCGGCTGGCACGGGTCCGGCTCTGGCCACCGGGAGCCCCTTCAGGTGGCTCCTCTGTCCCTCTGACACGCCCCTCAGGGTGGGGGCTCCTTCCCTTCTGGCTCTGCCTGGTGCTCTAGGGCCCCCCCGGGGCAGGTCCTGCCTGATCCTGGAATCAGCGTTTCTGCGAGCGCCCCGGTCTGTCTTGCGGCGGGAGTGAGGAGCTCTGTGTGCCCCCAGCGCGTTCCTGCAAAAGTACCACAGTGGTTTACAAGACCAACCTTTTTGTTTGTTTTTTTCCCAAGATTTTATTTTTAAGCAATGTGCACACCCACTGTGGGGCTCAAACCCACGATGCTGACACCAGGTCGCATGTTCCACTGACTGAGCCAGCCGGGCACCTCAGGACCAGCTTCCCTGTAACACTGGCCTGGAGTCTGAGGGTCCCCAGGATCACCTTAGTTTTAGTCGTTCCCTAGACTCAGAACTCAGCAGGCTGAAGGGAACAGGCCAGAGTTAGCCACGGGAGAGGCCCTTGGGTGGGGACCAGGACGGTCCAAATGCAGAGCTTCCCGTCATCCTGTCCCCACGGGGTGGGGTGAGGGTACAGCCCGTGTCTGCGTCTGCAGTATACAGGGACTGTGCTGGGACAGCACCAGCCGTGCTCCCCGAGCTCGATGCCCCCTTCCCCAGGCGGCTGGTGAGCTTGGTCTCCGTTTCTGTTTTCTCCCTTGTGCTTCCGAGCCCGCTGAGGCCCAGCTGAGAGCC
Source organism: Mustela nigripes (assembly GCF_022355385.1). NCBI lineage: Eukaryota > Metazoa > Chordata > Mammalia > Carnivora > Mustelidae > Mustela > Mustela nigripes. The sequence goes on from NC_081558.1 coordinate 218,058,772, forward strand.
CCCAGCCCCATCTTGCCGGGTAGAGTCCCCGGCGCTCACCCCTCAGCCCTGCGGTCCTGAGCCCAGGCCAAGCCCTCAGTGTGGTCACAGGAGCGTTTGGTCCCCTTCCTGCCTCACCGGGGCAGGGTCCTGGAGCCAGGGGGAGGTTCCGCGCTGGGCGGGCCACAGCAGAGGCTGAGTCTAGGAGGCAGGCAGATGGCACAGGTGACTGCTGATTAGTGTGTGTTGTCCCCCTCCTCTGGGTGTGTCCTAGCATTGGGATGGGACAGGAGGGGGCTGGCCTTGTGGCCCTGGACCCCCAGACCCAAGCACAAGGGTCACCAGTCACCTACTGGGCCACCCTGACCAAGGCCCTGGGCCGCTCTAAGCTCATCCCACACCCGTGATGTGGCCTCGTGGGGCGGGGGCCACAGGGAGCCTGGGGTCCGAGCCGTCTGAGCACAGCTTCCCAGGCGGTGTCCCTGCCATCTGGGGGACACCACAGTGCACAGTTGCACCAACACAGTGACACTGTTCCTCGGTGGGAGGTTAGTTCTCTAGGAAACCCGTTCTCTGCGAAGAGCATCAGGCCAAGGTCACCTTGTCTTTTCTGAAACTGGACCGGGGGAGCTTTGGGTGGCTGAGCCACCAGGCCAGCCACCTGTTGGACCCCATGTGGGCCTGGTGGCCTTGGCCACGTCTTGAGGCTGCAGCCATGGATTCTCAGAGTGCCCCTGGTCGGCCACCAGGGTCGGGGGTGCTTCCTGCCGGCTCAGCCCCCCCAGATCTTACAGACCAGCAGCGGCTAAGGAGAGCGGGCTAGGAATAGTACCATGGGACCCACTGGGCCGTCCCCGGCTGGACGTCACGGCCTCACCTGAAGCTGTGGATTTGGATGAGTCTGCATCATTTGGGGTTTCTACCTGCTTGGTTTGCTAGGCCCCGGGGGGTGGGACATGCCACGTGGGCTCCCGCACATCAGCGGGCGAGTGCTGGGGCTGGGTCCGCTGCCTGCGGGAGAGCCGCAAAGCTGGGAGTTTCCTGGGTGCTCCCGCAGGAGAGCATTTGCCGGTGTGACAGGGACGCTGAGGTTTCAGGGGTACAAAGGTTGTCCCAAGGGTCATCCCTCGTCAGCTGGTGTCCGGAGCCACTGCCTCCGGTGCTGGTGGGGCAGACTTCCTGCCGAGTGTGGAGCCCGATGCAGGGCTCAGTCGCATGACCCTGAGGTCACGACCTGGGCCAGAATCCGGAGTCGGATGCTTAACTGACTGAGCCACCCAGACAGTCCGATTGTACGTTTTTGTGGATGGGGTGCAGGGGTGTTGGGTGGGGGCTCGGATCCAGGGCCTGGAGATGCCGGCCACTGCCGAGAGGGGCCTGCTCGGGGTGAGCACGGGAGGGACGGCGGTGAGAGGAGCAGAGCCCCGGTGCCTGGGGCTGTGGGTGGCGCGTGACCGGCTGGCCCAGGGAAATGTGTGGCTCTGAGCCGCTGTCTCCACAGGCCTGCGGTGAGCATGGACACGGGAGACGAGTCTCTCATTCATATTTTAACGGAAACCATGAATAAAGGACGAGGTCTCCCGGGCAGGAGGCTAAATTTAGGTGTTGGCCCGGGGCTCTGGTGTTCTCACCCTTCCTGCTGCCTCGTGTGCCTGCTGGTGACCGCTCCGCAGGGGGCCGACTGTGCTGGCGACGGTGGCGTCACACTGGGAGAAGGTCGGGGGGAGCCTATGCTGACTTGCTTCTCTGTGCCCCCCCGCAGGGTGAGCCGCAGGCCCCGGCCCGCCGAGCTGAGCCGCATGAGCGCTGCGGAGAGGCTCCAGCTCCTGTGAGTATGGCCGCCGCCGCGGTGGGCCTGCGTGCACCCGCTCCTGTCCTCCCTCTGCTCCCGGGGCTGGCCGGCCTCTGGCCAGTGGCTCCTCATTGGCACGAAGCAGCCTGTTTGTAGCTGGGCCGGGGAGCCCGATGTGGGGCTTGATCCTGGGACTCTGGGATCTTGACTTGGGCCGATGGCCGTGGCTTCACTGACTGAGCTGCCGAGGCGCCCCGCCCCTGTGCTTCTGAGAGGCGGTGTGACCCCAGGCTCCACCTGGGGGCTGGCTGGGCATAGAGACCCATGTGGCGATAGTGGCGGCCACCTCTGTGGACCACTGGGGCTCGGACCTCTGCCGGAGGAAGCCCTCCAGCTCCCGCCAGGCGCCTGTTTGTGGGCACGGCCCGTCTCGGCCCCGGTGCGGCAGCGCGGGAGAGAGGGCGCCTCTTACGGAAGGCTGCGTCTGCCTCCCCACGTGTGTCCTCTTTTTCCTGCCTTGAATAGCAGCTCCGCATCGGAGTTGGGGGTCGGGGGCCCGGAGCCCACGTCCTGGGGTTGGGCAGGGGTGCCAGTCCCTCAAAGCTGCGGTTAGGTACAGTGGTTCCAGAGCCTGTGTGATCCCGAGGGGCCCCAGGGCAGCCACTCCTTCTCCCACTGCCGGGGTCAGTCCCCCTTGGGCCTCAGGCTGCTCCTGAGCCCCCTCCCTGCCCTGCTGCCTTCCCCACCCATCCCCATGGCACCACTGCCCCCACCCACCTTCCTGAAGCCACCCTCGGGCCCCAGGGACTCTGCCCTGTGTAACCTCTGGCACCTGGCCTACCCACTCCAGTGTCTAGCTTGCCCCGAGGTGCCCAGAGACAGCGCAGCCGGGCTGGGGTACTGCTGATACACTCCCTCTCCCTGCCCCCCATGCGGAAGGCACGGGGGTTGCTGACCTGCTCTGATCTCGCTTCTTTCAGGGATGAAGAAAGGGCTCGGTTTCGGGAGCTGCTGGCCAGTCCAGCTTACAGGGCCAGCCCCCTCCTGGCCATCGGGCAACAGCTGGCCCGGCAGGTGCAGCTGGACAGCGGCGGCCAGCTCTGACGCAGCCCGGAGGCGTCCCAGGAGCTCCAGGGACCCGCCCCTTGCCGTCCGTGCCCCGAACCTGGCCAGAGAGCCCACCGCGGAAGGGAGGGCATGGTCCCAGGTGTTGGGGTGAGGGCACTCCCCTCTGCTCCCCACAGTCCCTGGGCTTCCTTCCAGACTGCTCTTGGGCTGCTTGGGGTCCCTCGGCACAACCCCCCACCCGGCTGGCTCTGTGCCTCCCAGCTCCTCTGCAGCCCAAGATGCTGTCCAGGCAGGTTCTGTGGGCGGCTGCTGCCCTCCCAGGTCCCAGGGGCTCCTGTCTGCTCCTCTTGGGTCGTGGCCCCCATGCCACGACCCTTGGGCTCTAAGCCCGCATCACTCCCGACCTGCGCCTGGCATCGAGGTGAGCTGGGCCGCCGTCGTCTAGCGGTCGGAGACAACAGACCTGGTCCCACCTGGGAGCAAGATGGGCATTTCCCTTCCGAAGCCCGGGGTTTGGAGGCCAGGCTGCAAGAGCAGATTTCACCCCTAAGGGCCTGGGCTTGTCCGGGGTGTGTGCGGTGTGTGGGCCTGGGCACCCAGGGCAGCAGCTTCAGACCCAGGGAAGCCCCATCACCCGCGGGGACAGGCCGGGATACCCAGTACCCGTTGCCTAGCTGTGGTGTGCGGGCGGGGCGTCCAGGAGCCAGGCGCTCTGGGCTTTGTGGCCGACCTGGCGTGAGCTCTGGAAAGGTCGTCGACCTCTGGTGCCACGGCTGGTGTGCCTGCGGCTCTCAGACACGGAGCAGCGTCTCCCAGGACTCTCCGGGCACGGGTGGCTGAAGGGAATCCAAGCCTGTGCCCTGCCGCCATTGGGCATCCTGGACCCCTTCTCGCCACCAGAGCACACAGCGTCACGCCCCCCAGGAACAGGACACAGAAAGGGACAGGTGTGGCCTCTGAGGCTGCGCGTTGGAGCCTGAGTCCCCTTGGCCGGAGGTCCGCACGGCCGTCTGGACAGGCCCGCCAGCCTCGGAGCGACGGTGCTCTCCTGTCTTCAGCATGGACACTGGTTCCCCTTAAGTGAGACGAGCTGTTTACAATGTGGTGTTTGTGATCGACTCGCGTTTGCAATAAACATGTGCGGGAGAACCCCAGTGGGGCCCGGCCGCCGTCTTGTTTCTCCATCACGCTTGTCCGAACGTCCGAGTTTGGTGGCAGTGACTGCGAGCGTGTTACGTGTTACCTGAAGGGAGAAAGTTCCCGGCCTCCCGCGGCCCCAGGGTGTGCCTGGGGAGCCTGTGCCGGGCAGGGGAGGGTGCGTGGAGGGTAGGCTGCCCCGTCCACTGACCTCTGAAGAACCCCCCCACCCCGGGAGGCCTCGAATGTGTGGGGACCTCAGCCCCAGAACAGAGTGCCGGACACCGGTGACTGCTGTGGCAGGAGAGGCCGTTCCGGGTGTCCCCTGGGTGTGGCTGGACGCCTGCCGCCGAGCAGGCAGGGAAGCCTGTGTGCGCGTGCGTGGTTTCTGGTGTGCACGGCGTGGGCGTGACGGCACGGCAGGGTAAGCGGTGAGCGGAACAGTTGTGTTCGTGCAGGGCTGCGTGGGTCTGTTCTCTGGCACAGATGGGGCCCGCAGGCTCACCTCTACAGGTCCCCCGGTCCCAGCCTGACGTCGTCAGGACCCCCTTCTGAAGGACTCCAGCGACCCACAGGGATCCTCCCTCCCCAGGACCCTCTCCTCTTCCCCCTGGGGTCCCGGTTGCCGCGTCTGCTGTCCCCGTTCTGCTGTGTGTGTGTGTGTGTGTGCATGTGCGCGTGCACGGTACCGGCGCCGTGGGACCCGTGTAACAGACGTCCCCCCGGACGTGCCGCCGCCTGTTCTCCCCACAAGTGTGGGCCGGGCCGGACGCTTGCCTGCAGCACCCACCAAAGTTGTGTCTTGGGCAATACGTCAGCAGATGAGGTGACTTCAGACACCGGGAATGCGTTCTCCCATGGAGTCTGGTCCCTGCTGGCAAGCCCACGCCGCCTCCGGAGGCCTCCAGACAGGGCGGTCCCGTCTGCCAGCGCTGGCGTCCCCGGCTGGTGGCTGCATCACCCCCGTCGCTCTTCTGCCTCCCGGGAGTCACTGGGTCAGGCCGCCGTCCTGTAGGATGGCCTCCCGTCAGCTAATGCCGCCGCGGGTTCCATTTCCAAATACAGTCGTGCTCTGAGGTTCCAGGTAGACGGGAGTCATCGGAGACACACTGGGTCTGGGGAGGGTCAGGGCAGTGGCGTTCTCGGAAGCTCCCGGGTGAACCGCAGGTCCACATCCAGAGTCCACGGCTACTCACCAGGTGGGGCAGGGAGGAGTTGACCTTGCCTGTGGGGTAGACGCTGGGCGACCGAGGCTTCGTGCGGTGGGACGGCCATGCGGGAGGAGGAGGGGGAGGCGTGGGGCAGCCGTGGGCAGCAGAGCATGGCGCTGGGGCCTTGGGCGGTGGGCTGGGGGTCCCCTCATGGTGATGAGGGCCTCCTGGTGCCCCCGGACCTCAGCACCCAGCCCTTGTCCTGCCTGGTGTTAACCTTATGTCCTCAGAGCTGCCTGGCTTTCCTGAGGACAGAAACGCTTGAGGGCAGGGGGTGATTTGCCCTGTTGGGTGTGGCAGTGAGTCTGTGAATGAACCAGAGACAGGAAACGGTGGCCTGCATTGACCCAGGTGACCAAGCCCCGGGTTTGGGTGGGGTGGCCTCGTGTCTGCACAGAGTGTGCAGCGGGAAGAGGGTTCCTGGGGCCCTGACTCCGAAGCACCTGCAGGGGAGGAAGGCGCTGGTGTCAACGCACGGCCCTCGGGCTCGCTCCGTTCCAGGCAGGCCGGCAGGACTGGCTCACGTTGGCTTATTGTCTCTGCTGTCTGGGCTACACCAAGAGGGGCCTGGGTCTGGCACCAGGTGGATGGTGACCGGTGGCCCCGAGGCAGCCCCGCAGCCTCCGTGTGCAGGCTTTCACGTGGGCTCAGGCTCCCTGGCTGCTTCAGAGCCTTTACCTTGGGCAGAGACCAGTGTCCGTGCGGGGCCGTCTCCGCTGGATGGTGAGTCAGGCACAGGCAGCGCTGCCTGTGAAGGCCCCGTGTTGCGTGGAAGTCGGTGTCGCGCAGGCTGCTTCTGGAATACCATTCAGGCGGCGGTAATGCTCCGGACGGCTGCTTAGGCTGGTCACGTTGTGCTGAGATGTTGGGGTCTGGCCCCCGCCTGGCCCTAGTGGGTTCTTGGCTGCCACCTCATGACCCGGGTTCCAGGGTGCCGCTATCAGTGCACGTTTCCAGGACACCGGGAGAGCCAGTCGGCTCCCAGAGATAGCAAGACGCCAGCCTTCCGGTCTCTCTCTGATGTCGGGTTCCCGGGACAGCTGGTCCCCTGCTTCTGGACCTGAGACCCTTGGCTTGCGTGGACAGCTTCCTTATTTAGAAGTCAAACAGACTCAATAAACTGCACTTTCTTCTAAAATTATTGAAATAACATGGTTACTGTGATAATCACAGACGTGTTTGTGATGTTGGCTTGTGTTGAGGCTTTGTTAAGATTGGGAAATGTGATTTTTCAGATTCTGGGGTGAAAATAGTGCTTACTTGTATCTGAATTCAGATGTCTTCTGGTGCCACAGAGGCTGCTGGGCCGTGGAGTCTGCGGGGCCTCCTGCCGGGCTGGAGCCTTTTCCGTTTCTGTTGCTGTTTTCCTGGTCTCTGCCGGCAGAAGAGGGGGCCCTGAGGGTTGGGACTTGGTCTGCAGAGGAGGGAGCCCAAGAGCCCGGAGAGGGGAGTGCCCCCAGGTTGGGGCTGGAGCTGGGGTAGCAGGTGCTTTCCCTGCTGAGGTTGAGGTCCTGGGGAATGCAGAGCTTCCAGCCCCCACCCCCACCGCCCCTGGACCCCCACTGAGGCCCTTGACTTCCACTCTGGGTTCTGGTCAGTGCCTGACAAGGACAGCACGGGGGTCGGGCGCCCGTCTCCCTGCTTGGGTGCCCAGGGCTTGTGCACAGCAGTAATTATTCCCGCCTCCGGGCTCCTAAGTTGGGAACAGATTCTAATTACATCACCATGTGTAATTAGAGAATCTGTCCTGGTCAGCCCCCAGGCTCTGGGTGCCTGTGTGAGCGGCCCTCCCTCTGCCTCCTGCAGACACATGCCCCTGGGTCTGATGGGCCTGGCCATCATGCCCCCCACCCAGCAGGCTAAAGTGCCCCATCCTCTAGCCTGCCCCCCACCCCGTTCATTCCCAGCCAGCCTTTCTGTCGCCATCTGTGGCGGGTCCTTGGGCCCCACCCAGCACGTGCCACGGAAGCGCAGTCTGGTGGGGGCAGCTGTCCGCCGTAGCTCAGTGGGGGGCCCTGGGCCGCACTAGGAGGTCTCTAGGGGAGGGGACAGTGGCAGGTGTGAGTGAGGAAGATGTCCGCTCCTGCCTCCTGCCGGCTGAGCTCCTGTCCCAAACACAAACCGGTGCTGGAGGTCCCAGGCGGGTGGGTGAGGGGTACACAGAGGCCGGCCTGGGGCTGACCCAGCATTACTACGGAACAGGCTGGGGATGCCGTCTGGTGGGGGGCCTGAGGGAGTGCGATGGTCATCTGCTAGTTCCTGCTGTGCTGCTTGTGACAGAATGCAAGTCACAGCAGCTCATCATGTGCAAGAGGGTGGGTTGTTCCTCCCAGAAGGAAGCTGGATGCAAGGTGTTGGGTCAGCAGCCCGGTCTCTTACTCCTCCTGGTGCTAAGCAGCTGCTAGCACCCCAGCTATCACGTCCACATTCCAGTCAGGAAACAGGGGGAGGCCGAGGGCAGATGGTGGTTTCCTTTGCAGAGGGCAGGGCAAGGCCTGGGCTTCCTGCGCAGAGCTGTCCACCACGTCCCCCAGTGAGCTCATGTGTGCAGCACGTCCTCTCGCCAGGTCCTCGTGTTGCCGGTCCTGCTGCCTGGGGGTCTGAGCTGCCCCCTGACCTGGGGCCACGGTGAGCTCTTCGTTGCTGACCGGACGCGCAGCAGCGCTGCGGAGGGGTCGGTGGCTGCTGGTGGCCGGGTGGTCGGGACGGCTCCTCTGCAGGTCTGATGCTGCAGGCCCTGGGCCCAGGCCAGACATCCAAGGGCAGGACCAACAGGTGCCCCTAAGAAGGCAGCTAGTGGTCCTGCTGTGGCTCAGCCCTGCCCACGTCGCTCTGACCCTTCAGGTGGGGGTGGGGTGGGTGTGGGTAGAGGGAGAGGCACCCGGAGCGGAGCCCGGAGGCGGCGGGACAGCGGAGGCGCTGCAGGAAGGGAGGGGCCGGAGCTTCAGCCAAGTCAGTTGAGGGGCCCCCGCGCTGGGGTTGGGGACAGCTGGAGCTGGGCCGTTGAACGTGTCGTGTCTGATGAGGAGCCCTGTCCTGGCAGCCGTGTCGCCTCCCGGCCGCCCTGGTCCCGGGCTTCCGCTGGAGCTTCCCCTGGAGGAGGGGAGGGTCCGAGCGGGGCCCGGCTCAGCCACGGAGGCAGCCTTGGTGGACAGCGCCTGGGTTCCGGGCAGGGATCGTCCTGATGGGTGCAGGGTCGGGGCCCCTCGTCTTTTAACACTCGTGTGTATTGTGCACGTCTATCCGGAGTAGCACAGAGCCCCGCGCGTGTGTGGGTAGGTGCACACACGGTGCTCGCACGCGGGCACATGCTTGTGGACAACGTGGGTTTGTGCGTGCGGATAGGCGCGCATTCTGGGGACGGCCTCCTGGAACCCCTGGTGAGCGGCCTGCTATTTTGGCGGCCCTCTCGCGTGCTCAGAGGGCGTTCAAAAGGAAGAGTCTTCCTCCTGTGTGAAGGGCTTGGGGAGGGCTGGGGAGGGAGGTGTTTGGGAGGGTTTGGGTGTCTCGAGGTTCCTCTAGAATTGGCCGCCGTCTGCCCTCTGTCCTGCCAGTGCCCCTAGACCCTGAGGCCACCGCAGGGCAGCCCAGCTGGAGGACCTGGGCTGGGCACCGTGCCTGGCTCCTGCGCAGCTGGGCCCCCCGGCTGCTGGGGTGGGACCGGCGTGGGACCGCGCGGGAGGACTTGCAGTGAAAGGGGGAGCGGAGGGCCGGGCAGTCAGGCGGTCGGGCGGCCGGCCGCAGCCCCACATCGTTGTCAGGGCCGCAGGCGGTGGCCAGTCCGCAGTCCCCCTCTCGGTGCTCCTGTCTCTTCTCTCAGAGCTGCCTAGACCCTGGAGGGGTTTGCCCTTCCTGACAGCACAGCCCTGGGGTGGGGACCTTCTCTGGGGACCAGAGGCTGGGCTCGGGCCCCACATTGTGGGCAGGCCTGACCCTGGGAGCAGATGAGGGTCCCCCTCTTCCAGAAGAGTGCGGGCTGAGCTGCACGGCCCTGGTTTTAGAAGTCAGGCACAGCTCACTTTCCCGGGCTTGGCCAGGAGCCCTCAGAGGACCCTGTGACCCTGGTCCTGCTTGACCGAGGGTACTGACGAGTCCATGGCATTGGCTGAGGGTGAGGGGCAGTAACAGCCCCGACCCTCAGCCATTCCTGTTCTAGGACCAAGTGCTCCTTGGGTCAGTTTTGACTCAGCAAATTCAGCAAAAAACAGACTTTGCTGACCTTGAGTCAGCAAAACTCCTCCGTCAGTTTTGCCCAGGAGAGGGGCACTGGTGAGTCCAAATTTGGACGGGAGGCAGCACAGGAACACATGGTCTGACCCAGGAGATGCTGCTGCTGCTGGGGTCACAACCTGGGGGTGGTGGGGGATAGGGCCGTCCTCTGGAACACCTGGTCCCACTTTTAAGGACATACCTGCTGTGGGGCACATGTGTGGGACTGTGAGCGTGCGTGTGCGCGTGTGTACACACATAGCATGTTATGTGCATTTGTGCGGGCACACGTGTACACGCAGCATGTGTTATATTGCACGTGTGCACACATAACGTGCATGGGTGGACGTGTGTGTAGTGTGGTGCGTGCGTGCGTGTGTGCAGCATACAAGCTTCCGTGTGCAAACTCAGATGTTCCCGGTAGGCGTGTGCTTTCCTGCGCATAACTTCCTGTCACTCCTGCTTCGGGAGCCCTTGTAGCGACTCGGGATGAATGTTACTGAATTCCTTTTTGGCTCCTGTTGCGAAAGTCATGTGTTGTGTTATTTTGTTATTATTTTTCCTGCTGGGGGGCGAACGGTGTGATTAGGTGTGATTACTTTTCCCCAGACTGCTCAGCTTTGCATTCCTGGGGTCATGTGCTTGGCTCGGGTCATGTTTCTGTTGCTGGGGTCCCTGAGCAAGAGGTGCAGCCTGGGCTTCTGGAGAACCCGCGGGTCTCCAGGCAGCATTCCGCTCAGTGTCTCTGAGCTTCCGCTCTCGGGGGGGGCGTGGGGGGTGGCGGGAGGAGGCAGGTGTTCCCTGCCATGGGTCCCCGAGGTTGGGGCCCACCGCACAGGCCTGGTGCTGCAGCTCCGGGTGTGTGGGGGTGGGGGTGGGGTGGCTCAGCGCAGCCTCCAGCCCCGATCTCCTGGGGAGGGAGCCCTGAGGTTCTGCAGAGGCCACCATGGGCCCTGCAGGGCCCCGCCTGGCCCGTCCCGCACATGTACTGCTCCTCACACTCCAGAAGGAGCAGGTCACTGCTGTGGCCACCACCCCTCTCTGGGGTTCTGCCATGGGCCTTCTGCTCGGTCCCTAAACGGCCAGGCCTGCACTCCTTGCTGGCGCTGTAGCCTGCTGGTGTCTCCTTGCCATCTGTGACAAGTCCCGCTGCATAAGGAACATTTCCTGAGTCGCACTGTCCTTCCTGGCAAGCTCTGTGGGGCCTCTGAGCCCACCCGGGAGACAAGGCCAGAACAGTGGTGGGCATGGCCTGCCCCCATGCCGCCCCCCACCCTCCCCTTGGGCTTGACTGTAACTGTGCTTGAAAGGTGTCCGCTCAGGGGCCTGATCTCTGGGGATGTGGAAGGGGAGAGTCGTGGGGCATGGGCAGCCCCAGGAGGGAAGCCTTGAAGGACCCACAGAGGACCGTGTGCCCATGGCCACCTCCAGCGGAGGCCCAGGGGCCTGACGACCGATTCTCAGAAGCCTGGGGCACTGGGGGCACATTGGCTGTGTTGGCTCCGCCGGGGTTGCTTGGGGCCGAGTGGCCTCATCCCCAGTGTCAAGGCTGCCAGGGCAGGGACACCCTGCTTTAACCCTCCCCACTATCCCCAGCTTGTGGTAGGCCTGCACCCCCGCCCTTGGATTTGGGCACAGCCATGCTCCCAGTCTGGCCTCAGGCGTGAGGGACATGTGCCACTTTGGGGGATGCTTCCGGAGTCCATGTGTGGTGCACCGTGCTGGTGTGGTGACCGGCGGGGCCACAGATGGTGGCCTCTCGGCAGCCTGGGCTCCCACTGTGCACACCACAGGGAGCCCCAGGCCACCGCAGCGGAAACCACTGGCTCTTCATGGATGTTCCTTCCTGTGACGGCCGCACCAGCCAGAAGACAAGGGAACAGACAGCAGTACTTTGGCTGCCATCCCTCGGCCAGGCCAGAAACACCCGGAGACCGAGACGACAGGTGTCCGCTGCAGCGAGCCGCGCGCCGTCCCACGTGCACGCAGGCTTCTCTCTGGCACGGTGGGGCTGGCGGGACAGCGGGAAATGACTCTAATGCTCTGCGTCCAGCTTGAGTCAGAGTCGGCAATAGCATGTGACTGCTGAGTGCAGAAGACAGGGCCCACGTAAGCTTCTAGAAGGCGGCCAGAAATGCACTCTGAGGAAAGCTGGTCATCTTAAAGGGCCTTGAAACAATCCAGAGAGTATCAAAATCGGGGCGCCGGGGCACTTGGCCGGTTGAGCGTCCGACTGCTGATCTCGGCTCAGGTCTCCGCCTCAGGCCCAGTGTTGGGCTCCATGCTGGGCGTGAGTCTACGTAAAGATAGGGAGACGGGGCGCCTGGGGGGCAAAGCCTCTGGTTTCAGCTCAAGTCGTGGTCTCAGGGGATCGAGCCCTGCATCGGGCTCTCTGCTCGCCAGGGAGCCTGCTTCCTCCTCTCTCTCTCTGCCTGCCTCTCTGCCTACTTGTGATCTCTGTCTGTCAAATAAATAAATAAAATCTTAAAAAAAAAAAAAAAACCCTAAAATAATACATGAATTCCAGCCCTGCCTGGCGTGTTCCGAACCCGTGCAGGCTGTGCCCTGCTCCGCTGCTGCCTTCCCATGCCCCGCACGCATCCCCCCCCTCCCGCCCGGCCCATCCCCCACACCTGTCCCATCCCCCACACCTGTCCCATTTCCCACACTCATCATCTCTGACACTGTTGCACCCCCCAAACCTAGTCCCACACACCTGTCCTAGCCCTGGTGAACGTGTCAGGTGTCTGCCCTCGGTAGCTACCATTCAGGTGACACAACCCTAGTTGTTCGTGTCCCTGAGCCAGGTGGCTGGCAGTGGGGCGGCAGGTGCAGTGAGTGAAACTGCAGCCCCAAGAGCCACCAGGGAACGAGCTGGCCCTGTCCTGAGAAGGTCCGGGGTCCTGAGCCGGCAAAGAGGTTGTGCCCTGGACACCTCACTCCCCACACAGCGCTTCGGAGAACCCCGGGGCTGGAGCAAGGACCTCATGTGTGATGACAGGAGTTGGGGAGACGCCCAGGCGCTGCACGCAGGAGCCTTGGCCGGCTGGACGGCGCTGGCCCCGGGGAGCCCTGGGCCCACCCTCGGAGCCTGGGCTGCCCCAGCCCGGTGGTCCGTCCTCCATCTTGGGCTGTGTCTCCAAAACCGGGCCGCGAGCTGGGAGGGCTCAGGGCGTCTGGAGGGGAAGAGGGGTTGGTGATGGGTCTGTTAGAGCGGCTGCGCTCCTGCGCGCAGGAGGCTGAGTTCCAGGGACTTCTGTTACAGGACGTTCTAACGATTTCCGTGTTAGTTCAGTTCCTTGATTACTAGGCGTTCAGCCGGTGTTTCTGAGCTGCACCACGTGCTGCAACTAGGGCCTGTGTGTGCGCCTGTGCCTGTGTGTGCCGACCGGCCCATCGTGCGTGCACACGTGTCCCATGTATGTGCACATGCGCGTGCTGTGTGTGCACGTGTCTTCCCAGTGTTGCGTCTTACTGGGGCGCGTGCACGAGTGCATGTGTGTGGAAGGGGCTCCCTGGGTCTTGGACTCCCGCGTCCAAGGTGTCCGTTGGCGTCGGGCAGAGTGCAGCCGTGGGGCTGATTGGTGCGGGGAGGCCGCCCACTCCCGGAGGGGCCCCCGGGCTCTTTCATCGTCCCGTTTAGAGCCGGGTCCTCACCTGGGCCAGAGCTGAGTGGCCTCCCTCTCCCGCCTGGTGGTGAGCCCTGGGTGCCTGCAGCTCCCGACCGGCCACGTAGGGCTGAGTCGCCTTAATCAGATGGTGTTTCCAGGAGCCACATAGCAGACACGCTTTCCGGAAGCAGCAGCCTGTCTCCCAGGAGGGAAGGAAAACAAGCGGGTGCCGGTGGCCACACCCGGACAGCTGGAGGCCACCCAGGTGCGGGCCGGGTTGGGGGAGGCCTGAGCTTGGGAGCTGCCTCGTGGGAGAGCGGCCTGTACACCGAGGCCTGCTGTCTGGACACCAAGGGCCTCTCTGTGGCGGGGCCTGGACGGGTGTGGCTGGGGCCTGGCTGGGCTCTGGGCTCTCCCAGTCAGTCCCCTGGGGCCGGAGGAAGGAAGGGCGGGGACATGAAGTGACCCTTGGAAACAGGCGTCAAGCTCTGCTTTTGGGGCCTGGAGCCCAGCCTTGGGGATGTCCAGGGGCCTGCATGCAGGCTCTGGTGGGGGTGGCGTGCACGTGGGACAGGGGAGGGCCGTCTGTGCCCATTGGTCCCCCAGGAGGCTTTTTAGAATCTGCTCTTCCCGCGTCTGCACAGGAGCCACGGGTCCACTGAGGCTACCTTGGTGGGCAGGGTCGAGCAGGCTGTGGAAACAGGAGAGGCCCCGCCTCCACCCCTGCTGTCCTAGCTCCTCCTGGACCCTCAGGCCCCTTGCCTGTCCTGCCTGGCCTCTGGTGGAGCTCTGCTCTTTCTGCCGCACGGACGGGAAGGATGAGCCAGGCCACCCCCCTCCCCGGGGTAGGCTCTGCAAACAGTGAGGTGCTCTGCACGCGCGCAGTTTCCAGGGCGGACATTGCTGAGGGGACCTCCTGGGGGGCCAGGGAGGGAAGGGGGAGGGGCGGCCCAGCCTGGGTCCGGGGTGCTGGGCAGCAGCCTGTCCCTGCGCCCGGCCTCTGGCTGAGTCCCACACTTGGGGGAAGAGGAGAGGGTTAAGGCCCTGGCTCCCAGCGGCACCGCAGGCTGCCCAGCCCGGAGGTCCCGATCTGCTGGGGCGGGAGTGGGGGTGGAAGTGCAGATCCGAACCCCTCTCCCAGGTGATTCTCCGGGGCAGCGGGGTTCCAGGCCCTCTGGCTCAGGTGCAGAGGAAAGGCCCGCTGGGCGGTGGGTCCATGGCCAGCCCTCCCAGCCCCCGCGTCAGATCGGACGTTCCTTGCCCTGGTCACAGGCTTCCCCGGAGCCCCTCCACCTGGCCCCTCTGTCCCCCCGGGTCGGGACTAGCCTGTCACCTGCAGGAGTAACCCCTCTTACCTTCAGGTTCAACTTTGCTGGCGAGTTCCCCCGGACACTGCTGCGGACGGAGCCGTCTGCTCCCCAAGGGACGAGGGGGCGGGGGGTGGCCTGTGTGCACAGGTGCACGCATACTGGACGATGGGGCAGTCACCGACAAAACCCCACGCAGGAGTGACCCCCGCCCCTGGGACTGGGCTGCCTGTCCCCGCAGGGCCCCCACCCCCACCCCAGCTCAGCGGTTGACTGTGCGAGGCCCCCACAGGACCCACCAGCAGCCCTCATTCCCTGCCCGAGGCTGGGGACATCAGGAATTGGGCACCTCCTGCTTGCCACCCTTGGTCCCCATGCCCCCGGACACAGGGAGTACCCTGAGGTCTGCAGGAGTGTGGGGGAGCAGAGGCCGGCCGGGTCCCGGGAGCTGGGGAGGGAGGGGCTGCCGAGGGAGCCGAAGGCCTGGCTCTAGCAGACAGCAGGGGCCTGGCCTCCGTGGGCACCCCCCACTCTGGCAAGCTGGAAGGGTCCTGACATGCAGAGACGTGGGCATGGGGTGCTGGCACGGGCCCTGCTCCTCCACAGCCCCCAGACCTGGGCCCCATGACCCGGGGCAGGGCCTGACCTCGTCCGGCTCTCCGGCTCCCGGCCAGCCGGCTTGTGCTCTCAGGACATGGGGCTCCAGCCACTCCTGCCCCTGGTTCCCGTCGGCCGCTGCTCAGCCTCCCTGGGGTGGGAGTTGCGGTGGGGCGGGTGGGGGGGGGGGGGGTCAGGGGGATGGGGCTTACTCTGAAAGGAGTGTTGGGGGGTGTCCCCCCTCTGACCTCTGACCTCAGTTTCCCTAACCCCTGCGGGCTGCAGCCCTGGTCCCCGATGCTTCTGTGGTGCCTACAGTTCGCCATCTACATCTCCAGGGCTGGACTGTGTCCTCCTGCCCCGTGTTGGAGCTCCGGATCGGGTCGTGCAGCGACTGTGCTCTCGGGGAGAGTGTGGGTTTCCTGCCCACATGATGCTCTCTCCTGAGCTACCGAAATGTGGTGTGAGAGGCCGAGCCCGCGCCCCCGCCTCTCCCTGCAGGACCCAAGCAGCTGGGGTGGGGGCTGCTCTGTCTGTCACGATGAGAATCAGCCCCCGTGGCTGTTTTCGCTGGGGCTGGACGTCCTTGTTCCAGGGCTGGGGGATGGACGTTTGGGGTCCAGGGCTGGGGGACAGACACCGAGGGTCCAAGTGTCAGTGTTGGACGTCTGGGGTCCAGAGCTGGAAGATGGATGTCCTTGGTCCGGGGCTGGGGGACAGACGGCCATGGTCCAGGCGTGGCCAGGGCTGGCTTCTCCCCAGGTCGTTCTGTCTCAGTTGCATGGATGCCATCCCCCCGCCCGCCCCATGTCCTCAAGGCGGCCTCTGGGCTGTGTCCTGATCTCCTCGGGACACGGGTCAGATAGCATCAAGGTCACCCTAGTGACCTCATTCTACCTCAGTCCCCTCCGTGTAGACCCCGTCTCTACGGTCACGTTCTGGGTGCTGGGGTTCAGGGCTTCAGTTCATGACAGGGCTTTGGCATCCTTGGGTCTGTGTGCCCTAGCTGCTCACCCAGCCGGCCACTGGCATCTCTGGGCTCTGGGGGTTCTCAGGGGGGTCGCACCTGTGTGGAGGCTGAACCTCCGATCTGGAGATGGCCGGGCTGTGGGCCAGACCCACATGGACCCTGTAGGCCCTCACTGGGCCCCTGCGCCCTCCTGTCTGCCAGGACAGTTCTGGTTCTCTTGTGATGTTTGCAAAGCCCGCAGCAGCGAGCTGGTCTTCACTGGGACGTTTTCCTGGTGATTCCGTCCCCCAGCAGCCCTGGCTGCTTCCTCGCGGAGGCACAGAGAAAACAGGAGCTGTGTGTGCCCTGCTCGCCCACACGGGTCCTGCAGACGTGGCAGGTGGCAGGAAGCGGCCCTCGTGTGTGGCTCGAGGCCACTGCACAGGGCTGCGGCGGTGCACTGGCCCCGATCCCGGGAACGCCTGCCTGCGGTTCTCCTGAGCTCTTCGTGGGAAAGACGTCGCATGAGCTCCTGCTCTGTCCCGGCGTCCTCACGGGACCTGCAGCCAGCTGGTCAGCTGCAGGCCACCTGTCCCCCCAGCCGATGCCCGGGCCCTGTGACCTGGTCGCTCAGCCCTGCGGATGTGCCCCTCAGGCCAGACATAGGGCAGCCCTTGGGGTGCCGGGGCATGGGGCGTCTGTGGGCGGGCTCCTGGGTACTTCACAGCTGTCTTCAGGGGACCCCTGGGTGTCAGTTTCAAGGTTGTGCAAGTAAAGGGCTCATTCCCGGGATTGTCCCCAGTAAAGAGACTTCCTGCCCCGGTAACTTCACTCTGCCCAAAAAAGTGCAGCAGAACAAAACCAAACCACCTTAGGAAGGTGGACATGGAGGGACACCCTTCACGGCTCATGAAAGTCCACCCCGATTCTTGGCCTCCGTCGTGTCCAACGGCAGCGCAGCCACCCGTCCTGTCCAGCTCGGGCCCGGCGGTGCCCCATACGCACCCAGGGCGGGGGAGCCCCTGCAGAAGACGAGACACGGGGAAGGTGTCTTACCCCAGAAGTTTCCTCTACAACAACGTCATCCATTTAGAAAATAGAGAAATCTGGGTATTCGCCTGAAAAATGCCTCCCCCCCCCGAGTTGTGTTCACGTTCTCGTTTCCGGGATCCGTGAGTATCCCCGTGTGTGGCTAAGTGTTTGATGGGGTCAAGGCCTTAGGGTAAGGAGGTGGGTCTGTGTGTCCGGCTGGGCCCCAAGGCAGCCACAGGGGTCCTTGCGAGAGAGGCAGGGACCTCGGGTGGCGCACGGAGGGGAGGCACAGGGGACACCCCTCGGCCTGTGCCCCTGCTTGCCTCCTCCGGGGAGGGGGCACCCCGTCGGGAGCGCAGGAGGGCCTTCCCGGCTCGCCCGCTAACTGGCGGGAGATGCCCCTGCCCGGCTCTCCTGGGAGCTGCCTGCTCGGGTGATCCCAGGTGGAGGGCGCGAGGTTGGGAACAGGGAATCAGGAGACCTTTGGGGGGGGGGGCGGGCTCAGCGCCTCGCCTCCCGCCTGTGCCCGATTACCTGGAACGGAGAAGAGCTTCGGCTGAGCACTGTGGCCAGAGGGGCCTGGGCCGCTGGGGGCGTGGCCCGACCCTCGTTGCTATCCGAGGCGCTGGAGGCCTCTGTTTCCAGGGTGGCTGCTGTGAGGGCTGAAGGGGAGCATCACGTCCTTGTCCAGGAGCCCCTGGGGCGGCCGGCCTCCTGCCTGCCCCCTGCACAGCCTCCAGCCAGGGGGCCCTGGGCGCAGCAATGTGTTGGCTCCCTCTTGGGTATTTACCCCCGGGAACTGGAAGCTCACGTTCACGGCCACTTTCCGTGGTCAACCAAACCCCGGAAGAACTTTTCAAGGTGAGCGGCGGCAGACGTGCGCACCCATAGCACCCGTCAGACGGGACGGACGAGAGCCAGCTGTGACTCTGGTGGCGCTGCTGGGTCTCCAGGGCAGTGTCCAGCCTGACGCAACGGGCTGGATACCGTGTGATCCTGGTTACGGGGCATTCCAGAAAATTCAGAGCTCCCGGTGGTGGTGAGTAGATGCGAATCGCTTCTGTTGGTCGGCGCTTGGGCTCCGCCTGGACGCCCCTGGGAGCCGAAACCCAGAGCCGCCAAGTTCTCTGGACCTGGGGACATCTGTGACTGCAGCCCCGGCCCTGGGATCTCCTGTCGTCCTGGCACTCGTGCAGGAGTGGCCCTGACGTCACGGTCACGCCCTGTGGTGCTCATGGAGAATGCCCATCGTCCTGAGCTGGCCTCCTGAGGGGTGGGAGGCAGCACGGCCCGGAGGGAGTCCTGAGAGGGAGTCGCGGGGCTGTCCAGTATCCCACAGAACCGAAGTCCATGTGGGTCCGGTGGTCACGCGCGTGCTGGGGTTGGTCCAGTGCTCCAGGAGCCACATGACCCTGCTGTTCAACAGCCAGCAAGGGGAGGTGTGACAAGGCAGGAGTCTGCTGCGTCCTGCTTGTCCCACTTTTCGGGAGCGGGCGCTGGGGCTTGGATCCCAGGCTGTCTCTGGCCAGTAGCAAGGGCCTGGCCGAGCTCCCCCCGCCCACCTCTGCTTCCTCCCAGCAAGAGGAGATGGGGTCTGCGTGCCAGATCCGGTCCCTGGAGCCTCTCCACTGGCCCTGACACGGACGCCGGGCATGGTCACCAAGGGCCAGGCGAGAGCAGGCACACAGCTTTCTGACCCCGAGGGCTGGCGTCTAGAATGTCCCGTAGAGACCCGCTCACCCAGCCCACGCACCACAAACCACACCCTTAACGTTCCGGCGGGCGTGAGAAGACGAGGCCTCGCAGGGAGAGCGCTGCCAGCCGGCCGAGGTTGCCGACTGCTGTGGCCAGAGCCCAGGGCGCCCAGCCCAGGGTGTCCGGGCCCGGACGGGGCTGGGCTGCTCCGGGAAACCCGCGGCGGGGAGTGGTGTGGCCAGGTCCCCCGTATCCTGAGTGGCCCCGCTGGGCTGCGTCTCCGCTGGGTGCGCACAGGCTGGATCCCCAAGGGCAGGCAGGCGCCTTCCCCTGGGGCCGTGGGAGCGGTCGCCCGGACGAGCCTGGTGAGCTGGACGAGCCTGGTGTGCCCCACGTGCCGTCTGAGCACTTCTGAGCATGGAGATTTAATTCGTGTTTCTTGAAATCTGCCGTTTAAAGTGAAGGTCAGCCCCACTGAGTCCACGGGCCCGGTTCTGCGCCGCCTCCTGTCTCCTCTGTCGGGTCCAGAAGGTTCTAGTCACCTCACCAGAAGCCCTGCCCCCTCCTGCGCTCGCCACCCCCGTGGCCTCTCCTCACGGCTCCCGCCCATCTGTGCGTCTCCCTGTTCTGTGCATTTCCTTCCAGCGGACCCTGGACAGTGACCTTGAGTGGCCGCCTAGCTCCACGCCTGGTGTTGGAGGCTGTCCGTCCCCGGTCTTGGAGGGGCGACATTCCACACCACGGCCGACCACTCCTCGGGCCGCGGACGCTGGGTGTGCGCTCACCTGTGGGCCGTGGGCACGGCTGTGTGTGCACGTGTGTCCTCACGCTCCTGTCACACGGCGGCTCCGAGCCCACCCGGCGGAGATCCCGGCGGAAGCGCCCAGCGCCCTCCCCGCCCGCTGCCCTGCATGCTGGGTTAGGGGACCCACTGGGCTCTTCCCACGTGGCCTGAGGCCACATGGGGCTGCTCCAGAGGGATGTGCTAGGTCTGGCTTCTTTTTCTCATATGTTTATTTACACGTGATTGTTCTGTTATGGATTTCATTCGTGTGTCTTAATTTCACCTTCATTTTTTAAAAACTTTTTAAAAAAAGATTTTATTTCTTTATTTGACAAATAAAAAAATAAAATAGAATAATAAAAAAAGATTTTATTTATTTATTTGACAGAGGAGAGATCACAAGTAGGCAGAGAGAGAGGGAAGCAGGCTCCCCGCTGAGGAGGGAGCCGGACTCGGCTCTCGATCCCGGGACCCTGAGGTCACGACCTGAGCAAAGGCAGAGGCTTAACCCCCTGAGCCACCCAGGCGCCCCGATTTCACCTTCATTTTTGAGGGACCGTCTCCGTGTGCAGAGTCCTTGCCTGGCGGTCTTTGCAGCTGTCCTCCGGGGCTCCTAGGGAGCCCGGCCCTCTCTCGCCCGGTGTTCTGCCTTCAGGCTTCGACCCCAGCGTGTCCAGGCACAGCGGCGTCCTGGTTTTCCTCTGTGGGCTCTGGTGAGCTGCTACACCGGGCAGACGAGTGTTCTCACCCCATCCGGTGCGTTCGGGGCCTTGTGTCTCCAAATACCCTCTCGGCATATATCAAAACACGTGCTTCCCTGTTGCTGGGGTCCAGGTGTCCACGAGCCTGACTGCTCTGGGCTCCACCGACGCCCTTCCCTGACCTTCCCCAACCTTCCCCACCCGAGGCCGCTGCCCGCGGTTACTGGGCTTCCACAATCTCCTCTGCCTTCTGTGTCTTTGCTGACTCTCCCTGTTTGCCAACACGCTGATCCCAGGCAGCTTCTTAGTTCTTCAGACGTGGTTTCCATGAAGGCTGGTGCGGGTCGGGGACCGGTGCGGGTCGGGGACCGGTGCGGGTCGGGGACCAATGTGGGTCAGGGACCGGTGTCTGTGCATCGCATCTGCCCTGCGTGCGTTGGGGAGAGCTTCCCTCGCTTCTCTGCGTGTCTTTATCATTTTAAAACTAGACACTTGACAGAAGATGTGGAAGCCCTAGTCTCGCCGTCTCTGTGGTTTTGCTGCTGTTTGTACAGTGACTTCATGAACGAGTTCTGGGAAGCTTGTCTGTCTGCAGCTCGCCCGGTGGTCAGCCCCAAATTCTGGGAGCCCGTGCGTGCCCCAGGCTTTGTCGCAGGGGCCCCTCGTGTGGCTGTGACCCCCGGCCAGGTGGCCCGCGTGCAGGGTCTCCCCAGGCCCGTACGGAGCGCGGGCACAGCTCTGGCACGCGCACGGCCTCCCAGATTCCCGGGCACGTGTAGGAGCCTCCCCGGTCTCCCCCGGCCCATCTCAGTCCCCAGCGCTTGCTGTTAAGCTTGTTGCTGGTCTATTTTTGCCACAACCGCTGTCCACTGCCTCAGGCGGCCGCCGGGTTACACAGCCGCCTCTGATCCTTTCTTCCAGCGAATTCCCGTGGAGAAACAGCGCTTCCTTCCTGGGGTGAGCTCCGGGTCGTGTCGCGTGAAGCTGCTCAGCGGGCGGGTGTGCCGGGCACCGCCAGCCACGGGTCTGGGGGTGGGCTTCGGGCGGGGGGACCCAGCTCCGTTCTGCCCCCTCCCGCGGCTGCCAGGGTTGCCATGGAGACGGGGTGGGCAGATGGGGTTGGGGCCGGTGAGGGTGCCCTGAGCTCACGGTTCCCACCCAGATCCACGCCCTTCCCCGGGGCCTGAGGGCGTCATTGGAGCGTTCTGGCTGCCGCCGTCATTGCTTAACCGAGAAGAGGCTTTTCAGATGTCCTTCCTCTGCCATTTTATCAGGGTCGTCATTCCAGAAACAGCCTCATAATGTTGACACGTCTGAAGCTCATGCTTGACACGGTCTGACGTCTGTGTGGCCCCAGCGAACACCCCCAGCGCCCGCCAGGCTCGTGTGATCCGCGAGCGCTCCCTCCTGCCCTCTGCTCGGCCCGCCATCTCCAGGCAACCGCTGACCTGCTTTCTGTCGCTGCAGATGCGCTGCGCTTGTCTCCCGTCTGATGTCAGCGCGATCATCCTGTCAGGCGGCATCATCATTCGGAGACCGAGCTCCGTGGCCGTGCGCACCGTTTCCTGCCGAACGCAGTTCCCTTGTAAGGACGCGCCGCGGCTGGCTGAGCCATGCCTGTCGATGGACATGTGGGTTGCTTCTTGTTTCTGGCTATTAAAAAAAAAATAAAACTGCTGTGGACATTCCTGCACAAGCCTCATGTGGACGTGTGCTTTCCTCTCTCCAGGAGGACACATGGCTGGACCGTGTGGAAGGGATGTGTGTGATTTTAAAAGAAACTGTCCAGCTGTTTGGGCGATGCTCACCCCTTTCCATTCCCACCGGCAGCGTAGGAACTGCTCCGCAACCTCTCCAGTTCTTGATGTTGTCGGGCCTTTTATTTCTGGCCTGTTGGTGGATAGCGGTATCTTCTGGTGGTTTTAACTTCCCTAATAACTAACGATGGTGAATCACGTTCTGTGTTCTCATTTATCACTGTAAACTGCCTTTGGTGCATTGTCTGTTCAAATCCATGACCCATTTTCAAAGGGGTTAATTTCTTATTATTGAGTTTTGAGAACTCTTTATATATTGTGGCTACGACTTTTACCGTGCGTGTAGTTTGCAGATATTCTCTCCCAGCCTGCGGCTTCTTTCAGTTCTCCTCACAGCGTCTTTTAAGAAGCAGGTATTTTACATTTTGATGAAATCCCGTTTACTTATTTGTCCTTTTGTGGATCATTCTTTGGGTTTTGAGTCTAAGAAATCCTTGCCTAACCCACAGCCGCAATGATTTTCTTCTGTGTTTTCATGTGGGAGTTTTAAGTCTAGGCTTTCCGTGTAGAAGTGCGATGTGTACCTCTCATGCCCGGTGACCCGTGCAAGCTCGTGAGTCCGTGCGCAGCCTGCGTGTCCATGCTCCCCAGGTGGCCAGCCGCCTGCCGACACCTTTGTTCAAGGAACTCCCTTCTCCCCTGAGCTGACTGCATTTTTGTCAAATTTTTGTCCACGTGAGCCTGGGTCTCTCCTGACTTTACATCACTCCCAACCCGGCTCCTGATCTGAGGGGACAGCGTTTGTTCTCATCATTATCCTCTGTGTCCACTGTGGGTTCTCGTAGCTGCCCTGGGCACGCGGAGGAAGCTCCCTTCTGTTGGGTTTGCCCCGTTCTCGTCAGAACGGACGCCGGACGGTGTCAGGTGTCTGCTGTGTGTGGCGGTAACCCTGTCCTTGTACTCTGCTCCTCTGGTGAATGACATTGATTGGATTTTGAATGTAACCAGCCTCGGATTCTTGGGCTAAATCCCACTTGGTTACAATGTAGCACTTTTAAAAATTCATCATTGAATTCAATTTAACAGAAGTTTATAGAGGGCGCCTGGGTGGCTCCGTGGGTTAAGCGTCTGCATTGGGCTCAGGTCATGATCTCAGGGTCCTGGGGTCGAGCCCCGCGTCGGGCTCTCTGCTTGGCGGGGAGCCTGCTCCCCTGCCCCCCCTCCACCGCCTGCCTCTGCCTACTTGTGATCTCTCTCTCTGTCTAATAAATAAAATCTTTAAAAAAACACAAATGTTTATAGAACTTCTCACCTATGGAAGATGTTGTATTCTTTTTCTTGTGTATCTTGGCCGATTCTGCGTCCGGAGACCCCCGGCCTCACGGAATGACTTCCTTCCTTCCTTCTCGGTCTGACAGCAGCGCCGTGAGGAACCGCTGTCCGTTCTTACCTGGGAGGCCGAGCTCCCGCTCTGAGGCCGCCCCGCGGGGTTGTCTTCACGGGCAGGTTCTTACAGACTCTGTTTACTCATCAGTCCTGGGCTGCTGGGGACAACCATGGGTCTCCCTGCGGCTTCTCCCCGTGGGTGCTCGCCCGGCAAACCATGGCTGCCTCGGGCCCCGGGAACGCTCACACCCTCTGCTCAGGATGTCCCCAGGGTCTCCGTGCAGCTGTGCAGCCTGGAAGCCCCCTCCCGGCCACTGGCCGGGCAGTCGGCCAGCCCACCTGCCCTGTGTCCCCTTCCGTGGGCCATCCGTGCCCTCACGCCAGCACCTTGAAGCCCCCGGCCTCATGTGTCTTGTCTGCGCTCCATTGCTTCTGGTGGGAAAAGCAAACCCAGGCCCTGTAGTCCATGGGCTGGACGTGGAGGTCTACTGTATGGGTTTTTACGTGTTTCCTGGAACAAATCTAGACGATGCAGCCGTAGAGGAGGAACAAAGTGAGAATCGCAGCCCAGCTTCTTGGGGCTAACGTGTGGGCTCCTTGATGCTGGGTATTTTCTTGTCCTGCCGTGCTCCGCCCGGCCGAGGGCCGCCCCCACCCCATCTGCAGCTGCTGCTGAGACTCCCGCCCGGCCCCGACGCCAGGGTCCCCGCAGTTCGGGACAAGCCACCAGCAGGGCTCCACCCGCTGGATCCGCGGAATCCCGGGGGGCACGGTGTCCCGAGTGGATCTTGGATCAGCAGCTGTCCGCGGCTTCTGGTCTCTCTCAGAGAGTCTCGTGGCGTGGTCTGTCCTCAGAGTGGCTCCCGAGGTGGAATTTCTGGGTCCGAGTGTGTGGGCATCGCTGAGACACTCGGGCAGATCTCCGTCGGGGGAGGTGGCCATGTTGACCATGTAACAGCAGACGACACAGCCGTGCTCAGAGGCCAGAGGGCGCGTGGGGTACGTCAGGCCCCACAGACCGCACTCCTGGGCCTTGTCCGGCTCTGCCTGCCGGCCCTCTGTGGTCCGTGGGCACCCCGCCGACGCGTCACCCCCTTCTGAGTCCAGGCTGCCACTGGAAACCACACCTCCTCCCCCGGATGCAGGTCCCCCTGGCCGGCCCGTCCTGGGTCCACAGCTGTGGGGCAGGACCTCGGTGGAGGCGACTAGGCTACTGAGAGGTGGTCTGGGGACACACCCACAGCCTGACTTGTCCCCCTCTCCCCAGAGGGGACGCTGGGTCTGAGCCCCATCCCTGACCCTGGGTGCCAACAGAGCACCTCTGTGGGCGGTAGCCTCCGTGCGTGGACAGCAAGGATGGGGGCCGGGGACTCCAGACCCAAGGGGACCAGTGTCCGTACAGCTGTGCAAGCTGTGCCTTGTACTCGGATTTCCATGCCCACGGCGCATGTGACCGCTGGCTGGCGGGAGATGGCGTGCGGGCCTGGATGGGTGGTGAGGGCCCGGGGACAGAGGTGACCAGGGGAGAGGTCTCAGCAGCACAGCCGCAGCAGACGGCCTTGGTATTGTGGGGTCTGCGCCAGGCCTCGCGTGTTTGGTCCACGGGACACAGTGCTCTCTCAGCTCTGTGCGACGTGTGGTCCCCTGTATGGACGGCTTCTTTTCAGGGCTGCACCGGCGGGAGCAGGAGGTGACGGGGCTCTCAGCTGGTCCTCACTCTCTCGGGCCATCCCTGCTCGCCGCCAGCTCTGCGCGGCCGGGTCCAGTGCAACCGCCGTCCTTTGGTGGGGACTCGGAGCCCCGTTCTGGGGGGAGCCTGGGGGTGGACAGGGGAACAAGCACAGGGACCTGCGGGGGTGACGGCAACAGGAGCGGGGCTGGCGGGAGCTGAGAGCAGAGCCCTGGCTGGTGGGGGAGCCCCCGGGGATCTGGGAAGAGCTCTGGGGGTGTGTTGGCGGGAGTTGTGGGTGTGGCCGGAGCCTGCACTGAGGGCCTGAGGAGGAGGAGCAGAGGGCCACGTGGGGCCCCTGAGCCACCCTGGAGGTTTGGGCTGGCCTCTGTGAGCCACAAAAGCCCCTGGAAAGTTCTAGAAGGGGGAGCACGTCTGGCCTTGCATAATAGTATATATCCGCTAGCGATCCGTATTTCCAGTGCAGGGAAAGGGAGGGAGAGGCCGGAGGGCCCCTCAGCTCACGCTCAGCCCCACGGTCGGGTCTGGAAGGCCCCCAGACCTGCTGCCTTTAGCCTTTCGGGATTTTTCCAGAATTCTTGCCGAAGTGGCCTAAGACCAGCAGAGCGGAGCTTCCCCTGACGTTACGGTTGGGCTCCAGTCAGCATGGAGCCCCTGTAGCCAGGCAGAGGGGGAAGACCCGCCTGTCCCCCGCATCCCCGGAGCTTCCCGGTTCTGACCAGTCTGACTGCTTGGCCAGGAGGGTCTCCTGTTCTGTTCCTGGAAGGGAAGATACGGCAGAGAGGGGAGGCGATCGCTGTCCTACATGTGGGGTCACAGCCCAGCCCGCCCTTCCCCAGTCACCCCTGACCTCGATTCGCAGACCTCGGGGGTGGTTTCCGAGTGGGTCCCCTGTGGATGCAGCCAGGGAGCCTGGGGCTGGAGCGCATGCATGTGACCCCCTCCACACAGGTCTGAACGTGTGACCTCCCCTCTGCGTGGGTCTGAGTGTGACCCCCTCTGCGCGGGTCTGAACGTGTGACCCCCCTCTGGTGGGCGAGGCCCAGTGGGGATAGAGGCCGGAATCGAGGTCCCGGGTGGGGCGGGGGCCACCGACCTCGCTCTGTGTCTGGATCTCGGTGCCGGTTAAACATTGTGGTCCTTTTTTGGACGCTCCCTGGGAGTCCACTGGGGTTCCTGAGGCCGGACCCGATTGGAGCTCTTGCAAGGGGGCCTGTGACGCCAGGGCCAAGCTCCCTTCTCCCTGCCGCTTGCGGGCAGGCTGCGCGGACCAGCAAAGCCCCTACGCGAGGGGGCCGCGAGGCTGGCACCTGGGGATCCCCCGCAGAGACGGCGACCGTCCCCGCGAACCCCACGGGCGGAGAAGCCCCCAGACTGTGCAGTGGGCAGATGGGGACGTGGAGGCCCGGCTCACAGGTCCCCGCGGACGGCACGTGTGCTCAGACAAATTAAGTATTTCTATCCATTTGCTTAATGGATGTTTGATCAGAGGAATTCAAGCCTTAACTGTAAGCAGTGGTTCTGCTTTAGAGTGAATTATTCATAGGGAAATGGGCCAAACATCCCAAGAGATCGGTACTTGGCTTCCGAGCTCTTGTTTTTCTACAAGGATCAGTAAATGCTGGCAGGCGAGAGCAGCAGGGCTCACGGGGCGCTCCTGGAGAGCACAAGGCCGCAGCCAGCCAGGTTGTGGGGTGACTACCTCTTGGACTGGGGGGCCCTGGCTAGAGGCGCTCTGTGTCTTTGGGCACGTTTCTGGTGACCGACCAGAGGATCTGTGACCGTCCGGCCCTGTGCGGGCCGCGGATGGCGGGCTCTGCTGATGCATCCGGGTGGCTGATGGGTGGTGGGCGGGTAAGGAGAGCCCCCAACCGCAGGTTCAGGTGGGACGGAGGGCCTGGCCGGGTGACTCAGGGAGGCCAGGAGCGGACCCGGGTGTGAGGGCCTGGGCTCACCGCCGGTGGAGCTGGGGACCCGTGAGCGCCCCTGGGCTGGCGGGAGCTCCGGGAGTTGAGCACTCAGGGGCGAGTCCCCAGGCCTGCAGCCCACACACCGTGAGCTCAGCAGGGGTCACCCCGTTCCCACTGCCCCGTCGGAGCTGCGGGGCCCGGAACACCCGGGATGTGTTATTAATAGCACTGCTGCCCGGCGCTATGGAGTTCATGCGTGTTTCTTTTAGAAGCTTGAGAAAGTGCAGATCGGCGAGAGGAAGACCGTGCGACTCCCTGGTGTTCTGATAAAGCGCCGCTGGTGTTTGCTTTACCGCATGGCATCTCAGATATGTGGGACCGCGCTATTTCTGTCGCTCTGCACTCTTCTCCATCCGCGTGGGAGCCTCTGTGTGTTCCTCCCAGTGTCACCATGTTAACTGGATGCTCCGTGCTCTGGGCTCCAACGCCTTCTGGGTCACTCGGTCACTTTTCTATCGTCCCCTCAAGGACACAGTAATGGACACCTGTGGAGGCCTCGTGCCTTCATCTGGCCACCGCCTGACGGGGTCCCATGCCCACACGTGGCCTGGTGGGGCTGACCCCGCCCCTGGCTCTGGCTTGGCCGCCAGGAGCCACGCGTCCTCCCGCTGAGGGACCGGGTCAGGGATGGTTCTGTGGCCCGAGCCAAGCATCAGCACCACCCGGAGAAAGGGGTGTCCTCCTCCGTTCTTGGGGCCCAACAGCCGTGGGTCCCCTCCGGATACCGCATAAAGGAACCAAGCATGGGTTTGAGAGGGACAGTGGCCTGGGGACTGGCCTGGACACCTGGCTTGGCAGGGCCCACGGCAGTGTCCTGCTCCAGCTGTCGTGCTTGTGTGCTTGTCTGATGCAGCGGGAGACACAGCCTGTGCGATCGGGAGCAGAGATGGCGGTGGGAGGGAGCCGCTGCCCCGGATGGTGCCGGGGGCAGTGCCGGCAGTGGCACGACGTGCACGGCCAGCCCCAGCCGCGGGGTTGTCCTGGCCACCTCCCAGAGCCTTCCAGCTGCCTGGGCCCCTGCTCAGTGCCTGTGGGGGCAGAGAGAGACGGAGCCCCAGCTGTGCACGGAGATGCTCGTCCCCAGACGCAGGCCGGGGTGCAAAGTCCAAGCCCAGAGAGCTAGTGGGTAGAGGTGCCTGCTCCCTAGTCCCCACGGCTGATGCGGGCGCTTCTCCGCACGGGCAGGGGTGAATGGCAGCAGCACCGTGTGCTCCCACGGCGCCCTGAGGGGGCTGAGCCGGCCAGCGGACGGCATCCAGGCCTGGAAGACGGGGGCTCAGGGCCCACGCCCTGGGGCTGCTGTCCCTGCGGCAGCGGGAGACCACGGCCAGCAGGGACCACACGGAGTGGTTTTCAGAAAATAAAATGTAAAGAAAGGAAAAGCCAGGGAACACCCACCCCTTGGGGTCTGTCCTGCGCTGGCTACTCGGGCTGGCCTGTCCGCAAGGTCTCTGCCCCCCGATGAACGCCAGGCACCGGAGACCGCGGGGGCCCCAGGAGCAGGAGGCCCGGTCCTCCCTGGAGGCTGGATCTGGACGGGGGAGGCCGGGCACCCCCACCCCGTGTCTCTGCACCATCCTGTGTGGGCACAGCGGTGCCAAAGTCAGCCGCCGGCCTGGGAAGACAGAGCGGGTTCTTATCTGCTTCCTCAAGGCTCGCGCGCCAGGCTGGCTGGAAATGCGGGGCCCCGCCCGCCACCCACGGTTCCCAGACATGCTCTCGGCCCTAAGCTCCTGGCATCCGGCGTCCTGGCTGGGAAGCGGCCCGTCGCTGGCTCGCTGCTGCCGGGGCTCAGGCGGTGCCGTTGGTCACCACTCCGGTTTTGCAGGCGGCGCACCCTGGGGGCTGTTCCCACATCGCCCCCCGGCTGTCCAGGTCACTGTGCATCCCTCTGTCCACCCCCTGCCTCCCCTGCCACACGAGGACGCCACGACTGTTCTGGGACCGGCCGGGAAATGCAGGAGAGCCTGCATGTAGACGTGCATAGGTCCACAGGGATCGGGCCGTGGGCATCTTGGGGACCGCCCACACTGGGGGCTCCCTCACGTGCCCCTGGTGCCATGTCGGGACTATGGCCAGCCGGGGGACCTGGCAGAGGACCCAGCGTGGCGGGCTGGGGAGGAGCGTGAACAGCACCCAGAGGCCGCACCTGTCCCTCTGGGGGGCTGCTCACGCCGGGACCACAGGCAGCCTGTCACCGACGCCAGGGAGTCTTTGTGGCAGGCTCCTGGCGGCGAGGAGCCGGGCTTCTCCAGCATAACTCTCAGGTCCCTAGGGGACAGGCCGGTTCTGCTGTGGTGGCCCAGGGGCCGCATGGCTCACCTGCTCTGGGCGATGCCTGCACAGCTGCCTGGAGGCCTCACCGCGAGGCCGGAGGGGACGGAGGTCCGGAAGGGTCGGCAGGCCCGGAGCGCACCAGAGACTTGGCTTCAGCCAGACGGCGCAGCTCGGCCAGGACTGGTGGACAGGCTCAGGGCCCCGAGGACGCCACCAGCCCCCACACCTGCGGCCAACAGGTCGCTCTGGGGCCTCTCCCTGATCTTGGGGCACTGCCGCTGGCTGGCGGTCGCTGGGCCTCGGAAACCACCTGACAGATGCACTGGTCACAGGCTCCACCTCCAAAACAAATCGGCGGCTCTCCCCACGGCTGCCTCCCCGTCTGAACCTGGACACACGGCCAGAGGTGCCCCTGTCCCGGCCCCCGAGGACCTGCCGCCCCTCTGCCCTCCCCCTGCTCCGGCCACACGCCTGCCTGCCACGTACCTACAGCACCGTACCCCTTGGTCCTTGGGGCTGGCCTGTCCCCCTCCCACCGTCTGCCCCAGTGTGGTCTTGTGGGGGCTGTTCCCGTCCCCCCGCATAGAGCACGGACCCCGCCTGCTCATCGCTCTCCGCCGCTTCACCCCACTCAGGCTTTCCACCAGGGACCCGTCTGCTCCGTGGTTGCCTGTCTCTGGCCGCAGTCGTCTGACGTGGGCCGGAGCTGGGCCGACTCGGCCGCGTGGCTGCCCCTGAGATGGCGCCTGCGATCACCCTGATGGACGTGGGAGCCACGGGCCACGTGTGGCAGCCGCACCGTGGAACCAGGTCCTGGAGCCCGCAGGACGAGAGGCCATGGCGTCCGCCCGCGCGCCGGGGAGCAGAGAGGGAGGAAATGATGGTGTGAGAGACGAGGCGGCAGTAGGTCACCGTGGGAGGCTGCCCCGGCCGGACTGCGAGGGACAAAGGGACACAGGCGCCCTGCGCCCGACAGAGCCGCCCACGTGCCGGGGCCCACACAGGCTCTGGGAAGACCCGGGAGACCTGCTCGCCCATTCTTCACGGCGGGAGGGACTCATCTCTGCTCCCGCGGCCGCCCTGTCCTCCGGGTGAGGAGCCCCGGAGACCCGAGCCAGCGCTGGCGAGGCCCCACGTGTCCTCCCGCAGCCCAGTGGCTTTCCTGGGGCGCATGGAGGGACAGGTTTGGGAGGCCTCCAACGCGCTCGTTTCAGAACTTACTACAAAGCCGCAGGGGCCAGAGCCGTGTGGAGCTGACACACAGACAGACGTGCAGACCAACGGACTAGAGCAGCCCTGATATAAACCCGCAAATGTATGGTCAGTGACCCTCTGCCGGGGGCCAGGGTCACTCTCTGGGGGAGGACGGCCCCTTCAGCAAGTGGTGCTGGGAAAACTGGGCGTCACAGGCAGGAGAAAGACGCCGGAGCCTCGCCCAGCACCACATGCAGAAAGTAGCTCAGACCCCAAACGAACAAGTTCTAGAAGGTGCCGGGCAGAGCTTCCTAACCCTGGGTGTGGCCCAGATGTTGTGGCCTTGGCCCCAGAGGAAGGGCCCAGCAGGAAAGTCTGCCGCCCGTGTCTGCAGGGCCACCAGGATACAGGTGCTCCCGGCCGCCCGTGGGGTCTGCGCCCACCTGTGTGCAGTGGGGGCGGGGCCTGGGGCCCGGGATGTCCCCCCCCCACCTGCCGATGCTCCACAACCTGCCGGGGCCCAGGGGAAGCAGCCTGCGGCTGAGCCCACATCATCGACGTGAGGACCCCGGGCAGAAGTGCCCCCGACACGTGCAGCCCCGAGAGGCGGACAGTTTCTCGGACACGTGTGGGGGTCATGGCACGGGGCTGGCCTGTGGTCTGAGCTCTGTGTGGTCCACAAGCAGCCTGTGGGGACAGGCCCTGCGGGGCACCCCCCTCACCCCCCTAGGCCAGCCCTATGGGCCCCTAGACCCCCCAGCCATGGCACATCCAGCTGGGGTGAGGAGGGGACAGGAGGGCTGACCCCTCGAGGACTTGTCCCTGTGTCCTGGAGCCTGTTCTGTGTTTGCAGAGGACCCGGGGGGCCCCACTCGCAGGGTCTGTCCCTGGAGAAGGAGCTCCCAGCACCAGAGGCCACGCAGGTACCCGCTGGGGACAATCACGTGTGCACTGCGCACGGCTGCCTTTGTGCGGCAGACATGTGAGGAGAAGCTTCGAGAGACCTCGTGGCCGACCGAGTCCCATGTCCTGACCTGCCCTGAAGGAAAAGTCTGGGGTCAAGGCAGCGTTTGCCACGAGAGGGCGATTCCCACGGTGCGGGAGCCCACGCGTGTGCGGGCAGCTCTGCGCCCGGTGCTGCCTGGCTTCACCCCCGCGGAGCCCCTCACCCCGCACTGGCCGATGGCAGCGCTGGGCCTCTGTCCCCCCGAGCCGGGGCCACCTGCTCCCAGGGCCCATCCACGTGGCCAATGGCCCACGGCCTAGCCACGGAAGCCTGTGCAAGTGAGCGGGTTGGTAGGAAGTCTGCCGTCATTACTCACCGTACGGGTCTCTTATTCTGTCAATTTTTGTCTAGATTTACTTCACTTTCTTTTTTTCTGTGTGTGTTTTCCCCTCACATCCCTGGACAATGCTCAACCCACTGAGCCACCTAAGCGCCCCAAGATTAATGTTTTTTAAATCAAAGTGATTAAAACATGAAGAGTAAGTGAATATAATGTTTATTTTCTCACAAACTGAAGAAATATTCTCTAAGCATATCACAAAGACAGAAACTATAAGGATTAAGAACTAAATTAAGATTTCAGGGGCGGCCGGGGGGTCTCTGTGCCTTCAGCGCAGGTCACTATCTCGGGGTCCTGGGGCCGAGGCCTGCGTCGGGCTCCTGCGCGGTGGAGGGTCCGCTCTCCCTCTCTCTCCTCCCCCTGCTCGTGCACACACTCTCTTTGCCAAATAAATAAATGAAACATTTAAAAAAATAAAAATCTTTAAAATGGAAGAATTAAATTTGTTTTTAATAGCAAAAAATGTTCTTGAGCAAACCAGAATGGCAAACGACTTTGGGGAGGGCGGGCATTTCGGCTTCGAGGACGCATGACACAGTGACGTAGGCAGCGCTTCCAGCTACTAAGAGAGGGTTCAAGTGACCAAGAGACCAGTCCCTCCCGCGGCGACCCTGCCAGATGCCTCCGTCCCACGCACTGGTCGCCAGCTTCCCCGCACCTCTTCTGCGGCCTGTACTGGGCCTCAGCTGGCCGGCGGCCTCCACGCAGGGAGCTGGGGCCATCGCCTTGTCCGTCTCGGGAAAGGACCGGGGCAGGTGGCTGAGGACTCCCGGGCCGCGCTCTCTGTCCGTGTCACTTGCTGGCTCCCTGGGCCGGTCCTGGGACCACCTTCCAAATAAACCGCTCACACGCAAATCCTTGACTCGGATCTGGTTCGGAGAGAATCAGACCAGGACGTAGCCCCATCAAAGTGAGGAAATGTCCACAAAAGAGAAACACCAACGGTCCGTCTGTGGGAGAGGCTGGGGACTCCGAGAATCCCACCTTCCCGTGGTAGCGGGAGCCCGTGCGCCTGTCCTTCCCGCGCGTGGTCTGGGCCGCGCGCGGCCGCCGTGAGACACGGACGTATTTGCCACAGAAGGCCGCGTCCGTGGTCTTCCAGCAGGTAGCGGGTCACTGCGCAAGCAGACCCACGCACGACAAGACACTGAAAGCAAACACGAAGGAAAGAGGAGAAACCAGAGGCACCAGTGGGTCGAAACCGTCGATGATTTCCGCGTGCAACACCCGTCGCGGTTAGCAGCGACGCGGTTTTCTGTGTACCCGCAGAGGAATGTCCCGACTTCCTAAGGGAGGAGCGTGGGTGGGAAACAGCATGGGGTAGGGACCCACCTCGACCCCGACGGGTGGGAGTGTGGCTCAGGAAGACGTCTGGAACCGGGCAGGGCGAGCGTCCAGCTCCGGTTGCCGGGAGCGGCAGTGGTTTATGTGATTTTGTCTGCCTGCCTGGGGCGTCTCGCTTTCCCGTAACGAGTCTGCAGAAGTTACATGACTTGAGAAAAGCTGGTGCTGCTCCTGCCAGAGGAGAGCTCTTCGCAGCCGCTGAGCGCCGGGCAGGGCCAGGGACACAAGTGTCTCTGCCCCGGCCCGCTGACTGCTGAGCCATGAGCCCCCACCCGGCGGACACGTGCCCCAGGCACCCCACTCCCGCCGGCCCAGGCATGGGCTGCTCTTGCCAGGGTCACCAGGCCCTTGGGCGAGGGTCATCTCTCTGCTTGCCGTGAAGGGCCCTGATTGGCCGGGCTGGGACCCTTGGAGCGGAGGGGTGGGTCTGCCCAGGGGAACCGCGGTGAGAGTGGGAAGCGGCCCCGTGGGAATTGGGGTTTGGGACCTACAGGAGGGGCCTGGGTGCCTCGCCCCAGGGGAAGGGCCTGCTCCGGGGCTTTGAGCAGGTACAGCCCCTCGTCCTCACACGGCCTGCTCCTGCTTGTTCCTGGAGGACAGGCCACTGCCCGGAGGTGCAGGCCTGAGCCCTGACCTCTGCCTGTCTCTTCCAGCCTGGGAGCCCCGGCGGGGGAGGCTCCAGACGCAGTGTCAGGACCCCTCGGCCAGGGTCAGGCTCGGGGTAGAGGGGAAGACACTGCACACATGGCCCGGACCAACAGGCGGCCGGCGGGACCGGCAGGCGGCCTGCGCCCAGGACAGCCCCAGCACACATGTAGGCTCCTGCGGCCGAAGCTCAGCCCAGCTGGCGAGTGTCCCGCACGGGGCTTCAGCGGAGCCAAGAGGAGAGAACTCTCGCCTCTGGGATTGCCCACCCGAGGGCTCGGCCCTGGGACGAGGCCAGCACAAACCTGGGGTCCCGGGGCGTCTGCAAGGTGGGGCGGCAAACCGAAAGCCCTGGGAGGGCCCCGCTGAGCAGGTCACCTGTGGCGTCCTTGCCTGTGACAGCTCTGCCCAGATTTCGCAGGTGGGGGGGCCCTCCAAGACCTCCGTGCAGCACCGGACCGCAGAGTAGGGGGGAGTCCGCTGGAGGCAAGAGCCCCCTCGGCTCACTCGCTGCTCAGCAGAGTCGCCCACCACCCCCCGACCGTGGGGCCTTCGTTCTCCTTGTCTAGGCGGACAGCGCGAGGTCATTCGTGACTCACTGGGCCATCTCGGGAACAGAATGGCCGAGGGGAGCACCTGTCCCTGCCAGTGGGACTAGGGGGCAGGCCACCCAGACTCTGCGAGGTGTGGGCAGCGACAGGAACACCCCCTTGAGCAGACAGAAAGGGACACTTTCCAGAGCAAAGCTGGCCCTGCCTGGCAGACACCATGGGACACGCCTTTCCTGTTCTCACGCAGCAGAGGCCGAGAGCACTGGTCCAGGAGCACCGTGGATCCCCCAGTCCTGCCCTGGGCATGCCAGGCTCCTCTGCAGGCAGCCGGAGGTGTCCCTGCCTTCCCTGCCCCCACCCCGGTCCAGGCAGGGGAGCCCTCCTAGCACACACACAGAGGACTTCTATTTCTGGACGACAGAGACTTGGTTCCCTGCCCGTCACTCCCTCTGGAAGCAGAAGCGCTGAATAAAACATGAAGAGTGTTTCCTCAGACACTTGAACGTGCAGGTGAGGAATGAGCCCTGCCAGCGGGGTCCTGGGGTGTGGGCGGGAACCGGGCCTGAGCCGGAGCCTGGCCTGGAGGCCCACGTGGAGGAGGAGGACACAGCCCTGGGCCGACTAGAGGAGCAGCACGGCGGGAGATCTAGCCCACACCAGACCCCTAATCTCCATATAAAGACAGGCCACGCCAGCAGCCCGACCCCGCCACGCAGGGAGCTGCCGGCCTCTAATGTCGGCCCTCCCTGGAGATCTGTGGCTGCCGGCCGACCCGCCCGACCCTCACCCCACAGTCACACTCCCTGAGGGACCCAAAACCCAGAGTTTTGACTGGAGTGCTTTCAGGCGGGCAGTGACTGTGGGAAAAACCCAAGTTCAGCCTGACCTCAAGGGGCTCCCATGGACGCACAGTCCAAGACCCGTGAAATCATGGCAAGTAATCACACGCTGAAAAGGCCACGAGGCACCACGTGTGAGCCAGAGAAACCACGGGCAGCAGAGCGTGGCTCGCAGATATGCCCATGGTGGGATTTTCAGGGCAGAATATCTGATAATTAAGTAAGTAAAAAAGGGCTTGAATAAGGAGCATGTGACTGTGAAAACCCAGTCAAGCCACACTGAAAACAACCAAATAGAATTTCTAAAAACGGAATACACAAGTGGAGCTGAAAACCCACGAATTAGAAAATAAAGAGTATTAGATAACAGTCACGGCCAGATCAACTCCGCGACAGACGTAGTTAGAAAGAGAGCCAGAGAAGTGGAAGGCGGTCGGCAGGAATTCTCTCTGATTGGTAGAAACTAAAGCATGGAACACGTGAAGGGTCACGATACCACAGGGCCACGTGGAGCTGGAAGCCCTGCTAGGACCCCGGCATGTCGGCCAGGCGAGCTACCGACCGAGGATGGAGTCGTGAGAGGATGTTGGCAGGGACAGAGGACAGCCTCTGTCCAGAGACAGCGAGACGGGTGTTGAAAGAAAACGGGAATGGAGACAAGTGTCGAGCACAAAACAAACACGTGTGGGGATCAATGACTTGGGGGTGACTGGCCGGACGGACAAGCCTCTGTTGTCCAACCGGGAGGCAGAATGGGGCATCACGAACAGCTTTATGCCTGAAAATTTAGGTGAAGTGCATGCAATTCTAGAAAAATAAGACTTAACAAAAGCAGGTCAAGAAGAAATAACTAACTTGAATAATCCAATAACAAATTAGATTGCATCAGCAGGTAAAAACCTTTCAAAGGCTTTTACCAGCATTTAAGAAAGAATTAAGAAATAGTGATTGCAGAGTATATAAAAAGATTTTTTAAGAAGTCTGTGTCATCTACCCAAGCTTCTGTACACTGAAGTGTATGGGACACACGTGTTGGTCGGCTTTAGGCGTGTGCGGTGACCCGGTGAGTCCGTGTCACCCAGCTCCTAGCCTGTCTTCGTGGTGAACTCTTGCATGCGTTCCCTTTAAGACGAGTGTCGGGGGGAGATGCCCGCTGCCCCCATCCTAGACCGTGTCATACCTGTCCAGGAAAGGTCACAGGGAAGACTGGAAAAGAAATGAACAGTGGCTCCAACACAGAAAATTTTCATTTTCTTACCTAAATGTAGGCATCCCAGGGCTGGGACTGAGACCCCACCACCCCCTTAGCCTTCTGCAGAAGCTGTCCTCCGGGCTTGGTTGCTAACTCAGTGCCTAAGAGGGCTGCCTGAGCGCCAGGCCCTGTATCTGCATTCCAGCCATCCTGAGAAAGGTACGTGTCTGCTCTCTGGACGTTACTTGAGAGGCACCCGACTATTTCTCCTTCATTTCTCTGGCCAGAGTATGTGGTCAGACCTTGACTCCTGATGGCCATGAGGCCAGAATAAGTGGAGAGTGGGCCCAGGGCCTCGGGCTGAGGGGAAAGCCCGAGCCAGGGGCACCCGGTGGCCCAGGCTGAGACTAGAGGTGGTCCCCTGCAGCAGGAGCCACCCCCCACCGTCCACAGCCTGCCCAGGCTCCAGCCCCCTGGGAGGCAGGAGAGAAAGCCAGGGCAGCCGTCACCCACTCAGAGCCGGTGCAGGACCCTGGCCGGGATGCGGGATGCTGTGTGACCTTGCTCATCCCACGGTCACCTGCAGAGAAGGCTCTTGGCACAGCCGTTTGCCGCCCGGATCTGTGTATCGGCAGGAGGGCGTTTAGCAATTTTGCAGAGCACGGTTATGTTTTGTCATAATTTCAGCAAGTGTATTTTTAGCTCGAGGACTCAGGAGCAAGCTGACGGTGCGTCCTCAGAAGCCGAGAGGTGCCGTCAGGGCCCAGGCACTGGCCGCAGCCCCCACACTGTCCAGACAGCATCCCCCAGGGAGCCTAAGCCCCAAGGTCTCAGGGGTCACTCACATGCGCTCAGGAGTGTAGGAACCTCGTCATGCTGGGGACAGAGCCCATCAGCAGAGAAGAGTGGAGATGCCATGGGTGGCGGGGAGGGGGAGCTAGAGTCCCGGGGGACACGGTTGAGCAGGGAGGGCTGGGCAGCAATCAGGTCGTCTACTGGGAGGAGGGGTGGTTGCTGGGAGGGGCAGGACAGCCGAGTTCCTCCTGCCCCTTGCCTGGGGGCTCCGAGCTGGAGGTAAAAGGGGCAGGTGTGGGGAGCAGGGGAAGGGCCGGGAGCTGCTCTGGGCTGGGTCACAGCTCCGTCACAGCTCCGTAGGACGCTCGGTCCCCGGCTGCAGCAGGAGGGACCCAGACTAGCAGACCCCGACTGAGATCGTCTCCAAGAAGGGAGGAGCCCGGAGGATGGGGCCAGCATGACCCACAGGCAGGGTGCGGGGCGGGGGGCTCTCAGCAGGACCACGGTCCGAGTGTCTTCTGCGGGTGGGGTCTGCGGGGGCTGAGGGCCGCAAACATCCAGCTCCGGGAGGCCGTGCTGGGGACGCGGCAGTGAAGACCACGGGCCCACGGGCGCTCTCCAGGGCAGGGCTGTCCCCACCGCGGCTGCTGGGAGGAGACTGGGCGCCACCAGCCTGCGAAGGACGCAGGGTCGGACCGAAGACTCAAGGCCCCGTGTTAGGGTAAGACCCGCTGTGCAGCCGGTCGGTCACGTGGCTTGCACGCGCGTGTGACAGGCGGGAGGGCAGAACACATCCACCAGTGCACACACACCCTCTGCCCCAGCCCCTGTGGCCCAGCCCTCAGCCCCCTGGGGGACCCCTTCCCTGCCCTTGTGGGTGGACGAGACCAGAGCCCACGGAGGTCCGTAGCTGGCCGCCCGGGTGTCCAGGACCGTGGGTCTCAGCGGCAGGTACACCAGGGTCCTCTCGTGCCCTTTCCTCTCCAGGGTGTCCGGCCCCCAGGGGGGCTGCCTGCACAAGGGGGTGGGGCCTGTTGGGGGCTTCTGTGATGCCCCCCCTCGTTAAGGACAGCTTGACACCCAGTGTCTTCCTGGGGAAGGGTCCTCCGGCTGGCTGTATGGGGTGAGTGGGGCCCTGACCCCGCTGCCCTGCACCCCCGCTGCCTCCTTCCTATAGGCTGTGTGCTCCTACCGCCAGGTGCCTTCATGGCCCTGAACCCCGAGCTGGGGTGCACACGCTCAGAGTCTGGGCTGAGGAGTGGAGCTCCCTGGGGCTGGGGGCTTCGGCCACTCGAACCTGGGACTCGCCCTCCCCAAGCAGGAAGGCCCCGGCTGGGCGCCATAGGCTGTCTTCTCTGAGCCCGGCGGGGGTGGGGGTGCCGGGGACCCTGCCCGCTGGCCTCACCATGGGCCTGCGGTCTTCACCGCCCTCCCCACGGGCCACCTCACACTGCTGTTCCTACAGGGATGCCGCTCCGTGGTCTCAGGGCCCCCCAAGGGGATCGAAGCCCACCTCGGGACCCCCACCTCAACCATAGCTGCAAAGATCCTGTTTCCGCACGCTTGGGCTCCTGGCGTGCCGTGTGTTTTGCGGGGGCCACTGTTCGGCCGGCCGTGAGGGTGTGGTGGGGCTGGTGCGTCCGGAGGGGGGAAGCAGCGGGTTTCCTCCGGTGGCTGCGGCTTGCCGGTCCTGCCCCCCTCAACAAGCCTGGATCCCGGGGGGGCGCAGCCCGTGTTCATGGAGCCCCTGTGGCCTCCCCGGCCGCCGCCCCCACCTTCCATAAGAACCCACTGCCGCTGGGGACCTTGTGGCTGACCCTTGACCTCAGAGAGCTCCGTCCCCCTGGCCGGGCCGGGGTGGACAGAAGTGGCTTTCCCCATCACCAAGGGACAGCGCGGGGCCTCTGACCCCCAAGTAGGCTGCGGGTCAGGCAGGCGCTGTCTTCCCGGCATTGGGGCTCCCTCTGAAGACAGAGCCCATGTGCGATGGCCAGGCCCAGGCGCCCTGGCCCCCCACGTGCCCCCGGTGAGGCTGGACCGGGGGCGGTCCCCGTGGGAGGGCACAGGTCTCACCCCTGAGTGCGAGGCCCCACGTTCGAGTGTGTGCCGGGAGGGGAGCCTGCCGCCGCCCCATGTGCCCTGGGACTCCACGCGCGTCATGAGTGTAGCGAGAGCCACGTGTGAGCCCCGGGAACGGGGAACTCGTGGGCCACGCAAAGGCCGTGTCCAGGCGTCCCGGCAACACTGACGAAGGTGGGCTTCTGCGGGGTCGGCGGCCGGGGCCCACGTGAAATGGCCGCGGACAGAGCAGACTCGGAGGGAGAAATTCCGTGTGGGATGAAACACACTTTCCAGCTCAGCACATGACCCGCGGTCTCTGCGTTGCCCGTAGGGGTAGGGGAGCCCCCACTCGGATACTGGCCAGTGTTCCCCGGAAGTGCTGTGTGTCTTTACCCCCCAAATGTTCACTTCCTGCTTCCCAGAACAGCACAAGCGTCTAGGGTTTTGGTATTTGAATCGCCAGGACTTCTCACGCAGCGGGGTCTGCGTCCCGGGACCCGGGGACACGCGCGCCGTCCTGTCCAGCAGCCGTGGGGCTGCCGTGCCGGGAGTGGGGGGACGGGAGGGGAGGGGGGTGGGGAGGATCCCACGGGCCCCCCGTGCTCCTTCTGGGGCTGTAAGGAGAGGCGCTCCCCGTAGAAAGTGCGGGAAACCCACGGAGATAGGTAAAGAAACCACACACTTACCAGACTTTATTTTCCTCTTGGGGCCGAGCCTTGGGGCAGGGGGTAAGCCCACCACACGCACACCGGCCCGCGAACACAGGCCCAGTGCCCTGACGTTTCGGTCTCAGAGGCGGGTCCCACCCAGGCAGGAGCCCCTGTGCGCTTCGGGCTGGAGCCAGCGGCCCTGGGGTCAGAGGCCCGGGAGAGGAGGGACAGGAGTAGAGCTGTTTCTGGGGACCCGTAGACGGGGGACAGCTAACGGGGAGTCCTCGAGCGTCCTCCAAAGTCTGCGAAAAGCTCCTCAGAGGACCAGGACAGGAGCCCCCCACCAGGGCTCCCCATCTTGTGTTTACGGGCCCCCTTGGGGCTCAGGGGTCAGGGGCTGGAGTCAGGGTTGCTGGACATCGGGGGCTCCATCGCGCTGCCGGAGTTGGTGGAGGGGATAGGAAATGAAGACCACAGTGGGACAGGTGGGGCCCCATGTGGGGTCCTGGCCCCCCGTCTGCCCT
The DNA here is from genome assembly GCF_022355385.1 of Mustela nigripes. Lineage (NCBI taxonomy): Eukaryota > Metazoa > Chordata > Mammalia > Carnivora > Mustelidae > Mustela > Mustela nigripes. Next base: position 218,099,065 of record NC_081558.1, read on the forward strand.
GGATCTGGCGGCCACCCCTCGCTGCAGGACAGGCTCCTGGCGAGGACGGAGTCGGGTCTGAACTCGGAGTTGGAAGAACTTGGCGTCTGCGGGAGACGGGAGGCGGGAGGCAGACACTTGGGCCCTCCAGGGGTCCCGTCTGCGAGGTAGCCCGGCTGGCCTGTCCCCGTCTGCAGGTGGGGGTTCCTCAGGCCCTCCCGGGGGCCCCCAACCCCAGCTCGCAGGGCCCTGGGTCACCCCAGCCCCCAGCCTGGCCGGAGCCGGAGACGAGAAGCAGAACTCCTTCCTTTGTTAATCATTTTCCAGTGAAACCTCGCTTTGGCCTGGAAAGTAGGCTGAGGCCTGGCGAGCGAGGGGGTGCCTGGACCCTCACACGGGCTGCGCGGGGCCGCCGCTGGGAGAGGCCGCCGGCTGGCAGCGTCTCTTCTCTGACTCACACGAGTATTTATAGTGGAAGAGCCGAGCGCCAAGGCCCAGCTCTCGCAGGGGAGTCGGGGGCGTGCAGATGCCGGGGCACACCGCCGGGGCCTGTCTGTCCCCTTGGCCTGGCCGGGGTCTCGGCGGCTGGCAGACGAGGACGAGTGTGCAGCTTCCACCGCGCGCCCCAGACTCCGCACTGTTGCCTGTGGCCGTCCCGCGAGGCGCCCGCCCTCAAGGAGGCGGATGGGCCTCAGTCACGGTGCCGCCTGCGCGGGGCGAGGACGCGGGGTGCCCCGTGTCTGCACCCGTGGCACCGTCGGAGTGTGCACGCCTCCTGTCTCCAGGCACCCGGAGCAGGAGCTGAGGCCCCCCCAGCCCGGGTCACCCTGTGCCTTCCGGCCGCCCACCCCACCTCCCCGGCCCCCACGGACCAGTACAACCCCAGGCTGCTCTGTCTGCAGGACAGCAGGTCTCAGCACCCCTGCAAAGGGCCCTGGTGCGGTGGGGAGCTGCCTGGCCCCTGCTGCGACGGCGGCCCCCTCGCGAGGCCGCCCCCACCCTGCCCTGCCCCCCCCCAGACCACCTGGTGCTCTTGTCCTTCCTGTTCCAAACAACGTCCAGCATGGCCTGTCTCAGGTGCCCGAGACCCCCCATGAAATGCCTCTCATGTGTCCAGGAGCCCCGCCCCCACCCAAAAAGTCAAGGGGAGATTCAATAGCAGAAACCGAAGCACAAAGAAAGGGCCTCGGTGCCGGGTTCTTGGGGGAGCCGCGAGCGTGCGCGGCCGGGTGGACGGCGGGGGCTGCCCTGTGGGCTCTTGCGACCTGCAGAGTGAGGGCAGGAGACGTCTGTGAAACGTGGGGAGAGGTCCCAGGCCTGTTTGTGACCCCCCACGTGCCTGTCACCTGCTCCGCCCCCAGCCCCGCCCCTCCGGCCACTTGCGTCCCTTACGTCTGTCAGTCCTGGGGGTTCCCGAACTCGCCAAATTCCTGGTTCGTTTTGGGGGGTTCCCAAGCCGCCGTTGCTACTTTCACTGTGTCTCAGGCCGAGAAACCCATCTTTTCTCCCCAGGACACCGGCCCACCCCGGGCAGCTCCGGCCCCCAGCCGTGGGCCCTCCAGCCCCCCGGGGTCCTCGAGGGGCCAGGGCAGAGGACGGGGTCCCGTGTGCCCAGACCGGCCCCTCCTTCCTCTGAGGTCGGGGTGGCTTTCCCAGGGCCCTGGTGCGGGAGGGTGGATGGCACCTGCCGCTGGCTGGTCTGCCTCGGGGGCCCCCGACCCCCCTGGGCAGAGGGCAGGAGGGCAGCGGCTGCGCAGACCCACCGTCTGTGTCTGCGGGTGGTGGTCGAGGCCAGCCCTGCCCCTCTGCGGGGTGACCGCCCTGTGGCACCTCCTGGGCCAGGGAAGGGGCCGTGGGTGGGACCCGCGTGGGACCCTCCTCACCCCTGCTGGGGCCTCCACCAACCGCCTCTGCATCCCCGTGTGGGGGGGAGCTAAGGGGGGGTCAAGCTCCCTCCGGGCTGTGCGTGTATTCTAGAGACTCTGATTTCTCCCGTGGGACAGCACCCCGGCTCCCACGTGACTCTCTGTGATGGCAGCAGCCGGGGAGCGGAGGGAGGGGGCCCGGCTGAGGCCCCAGGCCCTGTTCTCCACACTCCCACCACCAGGCTGGCAGGCTCCACGGCTCTGGGCAGGACCGCCCGGGCCCCGGGGCTGGGAGTCCGGTCAAGCCCAGGCCTGCCCGACGCCCGAGCCGAGAGCCCCCGCCTTGCGACACTGAGGACCGCGTCGGTGCGGAAGCGCGTGTGGAGGGGAGAGGCAGAGTTTACCAGAGGTCGCGGCCGCGCCCGGCCGGTCCGGCACGTCTGCCTGGGACCACAGTGATTTATTTTCCTGTCTGAACCGTGCATTGCAGTGGGATTTGCAGCCACGAAAGTTCTTGGCCAGGACATTTGTGTCTTAGGAAATGTTGGGTTGCACTTTTATTTTTAGCGTCAGGAATGTGATGCTTGATATTATTTGGGTTTTTTGAGATGGGCCAACTTTAAGATGAGAACTATGTCCCTTAACCCCGTGCCAATCCCGGAACACTCCTAAGGCTAAGAGAGGGCTGGGGCTCCACACGGAAAACACAAGCCGTCTTGTGCTCTGTCCCTGTAGGGACATTCTCGCCAAGGGTCCCTGGTGTGCCAGACCCCTGTGTCACTGTCCCAGGCTCCCGGGGTCAGGAAAACAAGCAAGTCTCCAGGCTGGAGGACAGGGGCCTCTCTGGGAGTGGTGACCCCCCTCCCCCGGCAGGGCGATTTGCTGCAGACCTAGGAAGGCGGCCGGCTGGGGCGGACGGCTGAGCCCGCAGCACGCAGGCTCCTTCCGGCCCTCGGGTTTTCCGGGGATGCGCGGCCTGCTTCTCAGGCGCACCTCCCTCTCGTGGCTCAGTTACGGCCCAGGAGAAGGCTGGTTTTGACAGCCGGAGCGGGAGCTTTCCAGACCCCCATGCCAGGGGTCCCTGTCGTGCCGTGGCTGCTGAGCCCTCAGGTCATGTCCAGACGCCCCATTTAGCGCCTCTCCCGTCCCCCGTCTGGAGGCCCGGTCCAGCCCACCGCTGGGCTTGCCAGCTTCGTGGCCCCTGTGCCCGTGGTGGTCACTTCTGAGCACAGCACGTTGGGGAGACATGGCCCTCGATGTGGAGACCTTGGTCTGCGTCCTGGTTCCGCACCAGCGACTGTCCAGGCAAGTCACACAGTCACCGTAGTCTCAACTCCTGCCGAGAAGGGAACGGGTTCCCCAGGACGAGCTCAGCAGGTGCGGCCCCGGCCTAGGGCTCCCTCTAGCCCCTCCCTCCTGCCCCGACAGGCGCTGCTAAGGCTGCGCGCGAAGGCTCTGGTCTCCCGGAGCCGAGGTGCTTGGCACTAGAAGGCGCCTCCCTTGACTCAGCCTGCGTCAGGGGCCCCAGGAGGCATGGGACCCTCACCCTGTCAGGCCTGTGGAGTCCCCTCAGGCCCACAGCCTGGTTGTCGCTCCGACCCAACCCCTGCTGCTTCCTCTCCTGCTGGTGCCTGGAGGCTGCAAGGCTAGGAAGTGCTCCCGGGAAAACCGGTTCCCAGCAGCGGGGGCGTCTGGGGTCTCCCTGCCATTCCACACCCTGGGGCCCTAAGGTTTAGGACCGAAGGGACTGTCTGCTCAGAGATGAGCCTGTAGGTGGGGCAGCGGTCCTGCGGCGGGACCCAAGCCCGTCCTGGCAGAGAGCGGAGAGTGGCCCTTGGCCCCTGGTCCCAGGCAGGCGGCTGGGCCTTTCTCTCCAGTTGGGGGTGGGGTGCACCGCATCTGCTACGGATCTCTGCGGGCTTGGGGCCAGCGCGTCTCTTTGACATTCAAAATCCAGTGCTCGTGTCTCTGGGCGTTTGCTTCTACAACAGCTTTGCTTCTTCCCCATTTCACTGGGATTTGGGGAAGTTTAAAGTCTTCTCCAAGATTAGGTGGAGTGTGCTGGGCCCATGTGGCTCATGGGGGCCCGTCGACCCTTGGTGAAGCCCCAGGAGAGCAGCATGGCCCTGGCTGCCTGTCCTTAGAGGAAAGGGGACCCAGTGCCGGCCGGGGAGGGGCTTCCCAGGCAGCCCTGTGGAAACCAAGGCCTCTCTGTGACCTGGTGTCCCTGTCCACCACCAGCACCATTGTCCCTGCCAGGACACCATTGTCCTCTCGGAGCTCCCCGACCCAGCACACAGGAGGGGCTCATAAACGTTGATGAGCAGGTGAGCAGGGAAACACTCAAAGCTCCCATGTGGCCTGTGGGGCGCCGGCACCGCCGGGCAGAATCCCATCCATGGAGGGCGGTCCCCAGGCTGCCGCTTGGACGGGCAGGAGCCGTGGGGGCTCGTGTGCCCTGGCATGGGATGGTTTTAAAGGTGCTGGACGAGCTCGTCTCTGTTTGCAACAAGCCCTCAAGCTGTGCACGTCGGGAGAGCCAAGGGGGCCTTCCGTTTCGTGTGTGCCTTTGTTTGGTTTCCTGAAGATTTTATTTATTTGAGAGAAAGAGTGAGCGAGAGAGAGAGCACAAGCAGGGGAGCAGCAGGCAGAGGGAAGCAGGCTCCTGGCTGAGCAGGGAGCCCATGCAGGGCTCGGTCCCAGGACCCTGAGACCACGACCCGACGCTTAACCGACCGCACCCCCGGGCGCCCCATTCATTGTTCATAGGATGCTCTTTAACCCGCTGGTGCGTCGGGGGCTGCGGCTAGGCGTTGGGGGTTTCTCTCTTCTTTCTAGTTCTCTGGGGTTTCCACATTTTCTGTAACATTTTCATAATTTAGAGGGCGAATTTTTTAAATGTCTGAAGTCATTCTGAAAACTAAGCCTCTGTGCTGCCCGCCGTGTTCCGGAAGGGTCTCCAGTGCTCTGGGCGACAGGGGGACCGGCTCTGGTCATCCTGCAGCCGGTCCCACCCACTGTGTGTCCAAAGTCACACCAGGCCCGCCCGCCACCCTGCCCCCTGCTCCAGCCGGGTCCACCCTGGGCACCTCCTGCCCCGGCGCTGTGGCTGCTCCCAGGAGCCCCGGTGTCTTGGGGCCTGTCTTGGGGCTGGAGTGGGTGTTGGAGACCACCGGGCTGGCGGGTCGTCCACGTTCCCAGGCCGTCGGGGGCCACTGCAGGAAGCTCTCGGCCTGTCCGCACTTCCCTGCGTGCGGAGCCTCCCCCCAGCGGCCGTGGATGCTGTCCGGGCTCCCGGGGAGAGGGGCCGGCGGGGATGCTGCGCTGGGGGAGCTCCGGGTCCATCGGGGCCGAGTGCCCGCGTAGGTGCCCGTGCCCCCGGGACCCACAGAGCGTTCCTGCCAGCCTGTGTGGTCCAGGCGCTGCGCCGTGAGCTCCGAGTAGCGCCGGCCCCGTGGGTTCGCGGCCATTTTCTGTCGTGTTTTACGGAATGTCTAAGATGTGGGAAAGTCACGTGGTCCCACGCAAGACTGCACGGGCCGGGACTCAGGAAGCCTCCTCCCACTGCCAGCACTACTCGGCCTCCCCGGTGTCCCTGGGAGCACAGAGCCGCTGCCTTCTGGGACGGCCCCGTCCTTCTGGGAGGTGGCCTTCCGCGGACACGAGCACGAGCTGGGGGAGACAGACCTAGGGACAGGGAATGAGCAGCCTTGTCAGATCCGCTGGGACCTGATGCAGCCACCGGAGCTGCCCCAGGCTCTATGCGGCCAGTGCTGACCCCAAACGGACCTGGACAGAGGACCTCAGGAGGCCACCTCGAGCCAGAGCCCAGGTGGGCCCTGCGACCTCACCCAGGGGTGTGCGGGTACCTGCTGTCGTGGAGGCTGCTTCTCCTCTCACTCATGGAGACTGCCTGGCGCTCCCATACTGGGTGATTCAGGGGACTTCCTGTGGCCTGTGATTGCTCCCTGGAGACAGAGGTCATCCCAATGTCTTTTCCACTCACTCACTCCTTCCCTCCTTCCCCACGGCCTGTCCCTCCTCCCAACACTCTCCATAAATGATGAGCCTCTATGTTTCGCGGCCGCCCCTTCTGAACCCCTCTAGTCCTCAAGTCACAGCCTTCGCTTACTTGGGTCCCTCGACAGCTGCCTATAGAGCACGCACGGGACAGGGCAGCCCCTAGGTTCACCTAGGGATATGGCCGTGAGGGCCTCTCAGCTTACAGGCCAGGCCAGGGACCAGTCCAGCAAACCGTACCCCAAACCAGTTGACTGGTGGCCAGTGCAGTGGGAAACTTGGGCTCTGCCAGGGCAGCATGGTGGTGGGGGCAGGGGGAGAGGGGAGAGGGTCATAGAACAGGCCAAGGGACGCTGGGCACTGCAGGGTCTGGGCCTCACCAGTGCTTGGGAACCAGCCTCCTGCGGAGCAGAGCATGGCCCTGAGCAGAGGCCTGGGGGTGGGGGAGGCTTTGAGGAGTGCGGGGGCGGGGGTGATGGCCACCCAGGGAGCTGCAGCAGGTAGCGGGAGGTCGTGGGACCCGGGCACTCTGAAGGTGTGTGTGGAAGGTCCGCTGAGGTCACACGCGGTGTGAGAGAGAGAGAAGTCTAGGGCTCCAGGGCTGTGTGGCCCTGAGCTGACAGGGACGCGGGAGAGAAGCCGTCTTCGGGAGAGGCAGAGTGACCGGGGACAGACTCAGCCCCCGACACAGCCCCACATACCCTCAGGCAGCGCAGTTCGGGACGGGGCCCGGGTTCTCACGGACGCGGCAGGTGTGAGGGCTGGAAGAGGTCGGGAAGCCATAGTTACCGGGAGAGACCCTGGACCCCGAAAGCCACAGCAAACAATTTCAAAGTGAAAACTCAGTGGGAAGGCTGGGAGAGAAAGAGCAAGAAATTTCTAAAATGCGCAAAAATAGACAAAGACATGGGTATATGAGAGAAAAACGGAAAAGTCCATTTTTCTGAGTCTGGGTATTCCAAACCCACCCGAAAGAGTGAGGAACCTGAGATCCCAGGAAGGAAATGCAGACAGAGAGAGTACCAGAAAGTTTCCCGGGGTTGAACACAGACGGCGAAGCCCAAGTGCCTTACATGGCGTGAAGGACAGGACATCCACCCCCGTCTACCGGCTCTCGTCCTGGACGCAGGCACATAGAGAAGATTCTGGAAGTTTGGCAAGAGGAAGAACAAGCTATCTATGAAGGAACAGAATGGTGCTGCTGCCATTAGGCTTCTGCAGAAGGGCCTTGGGGTTTCTGAGAAATCCCGACAAGGAGCCCAGAGTTTTATACCCAGCCCAGCAGTCCCGCACGACTGATGGAGAAGGAGAGCCGCGTTTGGACCTGCAAGAGCTCAGGACACATGTGTCCCTTCTGACCTGAAGGAACTGGCAGGCAAGAGGACGACGTGAGGTCCGGGAAAAAGCGGCTGCACCCCGAGAGCACAGAGAGTGGGGTCGACAGATGTGGCGCAGCTCTGCCTGGCAACGTCCCGGGCGGGCAGGAGTCAGGGACCTGACACCCTTGTCCCAGCACAGGTGGAGTCCTTTCAACAACAGAGTAATTACGAAGCAGGACGGACTGGGGCGAAGGCGCATATTTCTGTCATCGGGAGAAAAGAAATGTGGTTACGATCTCCAACAAAAACACAGCTTGTCCCAATGAGTCGGCGTCCGAGGAGGAAGCCAGCGGGACGGGACAAGCGTTGGAGCCACTGAGGAAGTGAGAGAAGACGGGACCCATGTGCTCTTGGAGCCTGGAGTCCGGCGCAGTGGGGGTCCAGTCCTGGGCCGTGGGGGGCAGCGTGCGCCCCAGGGCTCTGCCGTGCGGTCCTGGTCCTCTCTGTGCCAGCCGGAGCTGGGGCGCCAGGAGGGCCGGCCTCACCTTCTGAAGGCCGACAGGCTTCTGCCAGACTCTGGTTTCTTCGTCACTGGCTTGTAAATCCTTCTTTGTGTTTGCTGGGGAAGCCAGAGGCCATGTGACGCTTTTGGCCCAGGGAGCAGAGAGGCGGTCAGGGGAGGGAGAGCTGGCCCTGGCCAGAATGCAAATCCCGGTGGCCCGCGCTCTGCTCACCTCCCGCCACCACTGGCTGGGGCAGGGGTCCTCCTCCCGCAGATTCCCCCCGGCATCTGTGTGTCCGTCCTGGGTCCCCCTCCAGGTTCTGACCCCCTCCACCTGTTCTAAAGGAACCGATGGGGTGGGTGAGGGAGAGGGGCTGCCTTTCGTCTGGGCCAGACTCGCGCCCAGCCTAGACCCGTGCGCGCACTGACAGCTCCGGCCCCCAGACACAAAGCAGAGGTCTCCACTCCTCACCATAAAAGGGAGCATACGTCCTGGGAATGTGTGAATATAACAGAGATGCGGCGGCCCTCGGAGGGCCAGGCTGGAAGGGCAAACGTCCTGAGCCTGGGTAGAGCCGTAGCGCCCCCAGAATCCTCCAGAAGCAGCAAGTAGGGGAACCAGTGTGCACGAGGCCTTTCCCCGAAGCTGGGAGATGGGCGTGGTGGGGAACAGGGCTGGCGCTCAGGAGGCAGGACAGGCCAAGCTGCCGAAGGTGGCAGAGAGGGTCTCGGGCGTCCCCGGGGTGTGTGCCCAGGACGGGGCGGCCTGGCTGAAGGTGAGCTCACTGCGGGCTGGGGTCTGTCACCGAGGCCGTCGGGAGAAGGGAACGCACGAATCCGGGCTGAGCCTCATACCGTTCTGTGCAGGCAGTTCCAATGGCTTTCAAAATCAGAGACGTCTTTACAACGTTGAAACTGGAAAGCTTTTAAACTGTACCAGCGTCCAGGGGCCCCTGATACTTCTGGCTTCATAAATATGGAGTGGTTTCTGCCCGACAGGGCCCGCGTGACAAGGGTAAAAGGTGACGCGGCCGGAAGCTGTGGGCGGGGCCTGAGTCCTCTGGAAGAAGGTGGGCCTAGAAATCTGGGCGCAGAAGACTTGCCCACAGAGATTGGGAGAAAAGAAACACCAGCGACTCCACGCGTGCTCTGCACACTCACACACACGCCCACGTGCACACACACGCACACGCACACGTAACACACACCTGTTCTGACGAGCACACCAGCCCTGTCTCACGCCCTCCTCCATCCCAGGACCCTGGGATCATGACCTGAGCCGAAGGCAGACGTTTAACCCACTCAGCCACCAGGCGCCCCTGCCTGATGCCATCTGACGACGGGGGGACCCCAGCTGTCCGTTCGCAGGAGCTTCTCCTGTCGGTCCGCCGGCCCGTGCGTGCGAGGCCTCTGCCCATCAGACCTGAGACCGAGACTAGCTGCCACCCAGTGGGGTGGCTCTGCCAGGCCTGGTGCCCCCAGCTTGTCATGCTGTGGGTCCCCCAAGGACCAAGCCGGGGAGGCTGTGCTGAGCAGTGAGGGCTCCGGGACAGACAGAGCAAAGGCGGACCACAGCCAGGAGGACGCCTGAGAGACCCACGTTTGATGCCCCCAGAGAGGCCACATGGCGTCCTGCTGCGGGGACATCAGCAGGAGGTGCAGGCCGCTGCGGCCAGGAGGACCAGCCTCTGCTCCTGGACCTCCCGCCCTGCCCCGGGGTCATCTGCTCTCCCCGGCGGGCGTCCTCATCCACAGAGAAACCCGGGTGCACGGCCTCTTGCTCTGTGGTCACCACCAGAGGTGGGAAGGCCCACGTCCCCCCTGTAGAGGGCAATGGGGTGCTTCTGGGGGCGATGTTCTTGGGGGACACTCCCAGGGGGGTTATGTTCCTGGGGGGGGTCACTACTTGGAGGGGATGTTCCGGGGGGGGGTATTGTTCCCAGAGAAGATGTCCCTGGGGGTTACTCCGGAGGGAGGATATCCCTGGGGGAGATGCTCCTGGGGGGATACTGGGAAGGGGTGTTCCCCGCGGTGGTGCTTCTGGGGGGGGTCAGGGGCACACTCGGGGAAGTCCTCCGTGCCCCTCCCCCAGGGCAGAGGACCCACTGACCGCCGTCTGGACTCCAGAGGGGACAGGCGATGCCCGCGACCCTTCAGACTGGCCCAGGCCGCTCCCTCCACCGGGCATGTGTGATGAGGGTCAGATTTTATTTGGGAAAAAAAGAGTTTCTGCCACCAACTGTACAAAGCGTAAAAGCCACCATGTGCCCAGCACACCCGGGGGGCGCCCAGCTGTCGGGGAGCTCCGCGCGGACCGTCACTGCATCTGTCCCTCTGGGGAGGCCGCCCAGAAGGGGCGCTCCTGGCTGCGCACTCCGTGCCCTGCCCAGGGCGTCTCTATTTTGGAAAGTGAACGCGGCAGTTAAGAGAGGAAACCTCCCCTAACTGCGCCCCTGGTGTTTTAAGGACCCACAGATGCTTACTTTCAGCCTGAAGTTCTTTGTCTAAATTCATATTTTATAGTTTAACCGAATTACTCTCATTCATTTTTAAATTCATGGAGGCGCAGCCCTCCCCGCCCGCCGCTTTCAGAGCTCCCCCACGGATGTTGTTATTTTGCGACAGATAAATAAAAAATGGCCAAGACCTAAAAGTTGGCATTTTTCACTTGTCTGGTCTTCTCTGGGAGTTCCCACAGGTGATTCTGGGAAGAAAAAAGAGAAAATAGCCGAAAATCTAAGTAACTGGAAAATCCCTTGGCCACGGTGAGGCGGGGATCCCACCGACAGTTGAGAGCGCTCTGAGATGGCTGTGAGGTCTCCTGGCGGGGGCACAACTGTCCAGGGCGCCTCGGGGGTGCGGGAGGGTGACACGACAGCCCCCCCCACACCCGTCTCTTCCCGTCTCCCAAAAGTCCACTTTAGGACAGAGACGCAAGGAGAAACACGCCGGGCCCGGGGCCCTGCCAAGACGCTGGGCTGGCCAGGGCTGTGGCTGGCCCCTGTCCCGTGCAGCCCCGAGGGACAGCTGTGGGAACATCTTGTCACCTAGAGATGGACGGCGGAGGCCCGGGGAGCTGGGTGGGCGGCGGTGCCGGATGCTGAGGGGGCCTGAGGCCAAGGGGTCCGTAGCCCCACTCCAGCCTGCTGATATGTGGCCCGTCCTGAGTTCTTCACTTCCAATTTCTTGTCAAATATTGCATTAAAGCAAAAAAAAAAATCTGTGCGCGCGTGTAGAGGGAGAGAGAGAGAGAAAATGTACAAAAAGGTCTAAAATGGGGGCATGTAGGTACAGAGTTTACAGGTTTTGTACGGTTATTTCAACTTTTCTATGAGTGTGACATTTTTCAAGATAAAAAAATTTAGTTGAAAAAATATATCCAACAAAATGAAACCACATTTTAACGTACGTGATGGTAGCATTCTCTGATTAAAGAGAAAAGAGCATTTTGTGTTCCTGCCTCAAGAACACCCGAGACCCACGAACTTCTTCAGCCACACGTCAGGTAAGGGCGTCCGTGGAAAATCCTTTCTCCCCGGGGTGGGGCCGGAGCTGCCGGGGCCCCGGGACCTGGACCCGACCACTGTGTTTTCTGCCCAGGACCTCGGAGTGCCTCTGGGTCTTCCAGCGGGCAAGATGCTGCCTGTGGGGCCTGGAGCAGTTCTTTCCCAACTTCTGGAACATTCAGTTTCTCATCTGGTTCTGGAAAATGGGAACGTTGTTACTGGCTCTGCCTGTATCACAGGTGTTTTGTAAAACCACCCAAATTATGCAAGATCTGTAATGTTTTTACAGACCGAGCTACGCAAATGGACAGTCGGATTTCACGGTCATTGTTTCCCCATAGCCGCCCGTATAGTTATCATTCCACGGTGCGAGTCATTAGAAAAACGAGTTGTTATTGAAAGGAGAGGTTGAGGGGCCCACGGCGGGCACAGTGGTGGAGGGTGCGGCTCTTGACCTCAGGGTCCTGGACTCGAGCCCCACATTGGGGGTAGAGAACTTAAAGGCAGAATCTTTTTTAAAAAATGTTTTAAAAAGATTTTTATTATTATTTATTTATTTGACACAGATCACAAGTCGACAGAGAGAGAGGAGGAAGCAGGCTCCCCGCCAAGCAGAGAGCCCGATGCGGGGCTCGATCCCAGGACCCTGAGATCATGACCTGAGCCGAACGCAGAGGTTTTAACCCACTGAGCCACCCAGGCGCCCCTAAAGGCAGGATCTTTAAAAAAATAAAAAATGAAGCGAAAGAAGAGGTAGAGCCAGTAATGAATGATAATATAAAGTGGGGTTCTGGCACATAGAAACTACGAGAAAATTAGGAAAATCTGAGAAATGCCTAAACTGACATGAATAATAATGAAGCTCACATGAATAATAATGAAGCTCACGTGAATAATAATGAAGCTCACATTAATAATAATAATAATAATAATGTAGTAACATGGGCTTGTTGTGCTCGAGACGCCGCAGCGAAGCCTAAGCAGGGGGACGAGGCGAAGGGCGCACGGACCCTCTCCATGCCGCCTCTGCAGCCTCCTCATGAATCCGGAAGTACTCTGACATTGGTTTCTTTTTTCTTAAGATGACTCAGGAGCCCGTTTGAAGGGATTCTGGTAGGGACGGTCCAGACGTCAGGAATGACCGTGGCCCGTCTTAAGCCCAGCAAATGTGCGCACTTGATTATGACGTTGGAGGAGGGAGTCCGTCATCTTCGGAGGGGCCGGGAGCCGGCTCGTGGCCTTGGGAACCGGAGCTGAAGGGACAGGGAGGGGCTCTCCTGCCTTCCTGCGGACTGTGGCCCGGGCAGCCAGGAATAGAGGAGAAAACCGCCCCGGCTGACGTGCTCCGCCTAATGCGCGAATGACGGGGAATAAAGGGGCACTGTCGCCACTCTGCAAACCCTGTGAACATAGACGCGTGTGTTAAGGTCAGAAGCTGCAGACATCCTGAAGAAGGACAACGTGCCGTGTCTCCTGGGGTCCTGGTGAAGGGGTAGAATCTGTCCATCCTGGTCCCCGATCCACCCACCACCCCTCAGGAGACAGGGGACAGAGGAACACGCCGGACCGCACCATGAGGGAGCGCTTGGCCTCCCACGAGTCTGTGCAGGGCCGCTTGCCCAGGATGGACAAGACAGGGCTGGAGAGAGACCCCGCAGATTCAGGGACCCGAGTGGCCCACCGGCTTTACAGACGGTGGCCAAGACCCATCCACTGGGGTAGAACCGCGCGGAGTGCGTGCGAGTGACTCCCGCGAAAGCCAGGGTCCCGGGGATGGGGAGGGGGGGCAGGCGGGCGCCGGCGCGGCACGGGGCGGGGCTGCTGGGCTCGGCCGCCTGCGGCTGCTTCCTGGGGGGCCCTTTGCGACTCATTCAGCTGTGTGCGTTTTGAGTGAGCTCGATTTATGATATACGTTACAATAAAAAGATTAAAAAAATGAGAACACTAAAAATCAACGGTGCGGCAAATAACTTTTCAGATTAATCTTCTACGGCAGAATATTTCATTCATGTCACCAACGTGAGCCACGTGACTGCGGGAGTAAGGGAGGGCCCAGGTTGTGGCGAGGCCCGCCCAAGGCCTCATTACCCTCGGGACGTGTTTATGCCTTCAGAGGGTCCATTCTGGCCTTAAAAGGAAAGCCCTAGCTGGCTCGTGGCTGCTCACATTTCATCACTTTATAAGTATCTGGGAAGCATTTTGTTGGTGTGACCGCATTGCTGTGTGATGTGTGAAGCTGATTTCGCCGTTAATGTGAAATTACCTGTCGGACGCTTCTCTCCGCCTGGTTGAGATCCAGGGACCTGACAGGCTGGCCTCCAGCAGGCTCCCTCCCCCAGGGCTCCCCGTCACCCCAAAGCCAGCTCCAGAGCCCTTCCTCACACCCTGAGCACAATGGCAACGCTGTGCTTCTCTCCAGCTGAGGTCATCGCTTTGGCTCGGAGAGTGGCTGTGGCCTGGGCCTGGGCCGGGACAGTGAGAGGAGACACGGGCTCTGCCGGCGGCGGCAGGTTCGCGCGGCCCACTGATAGGGGGCTGGAGAGGCAGGAAGGGCCCTGGGGTGAGCACAGCAAGGCTGAAGGCAAAGATGTTCAGCTTCCGGTTTTGTTACTGTGTTTGTTTTTTATTTTCAGGGTTTTTTTTTTTAAGTGAATTTAACACTCAGCCAGAGGATCGTGGAAAATAACATGACAGGTTCTGTCTATCCCAGTGGACACAGGAGGCCGCAAGGTCAGCTGATGACCAAACGCCCGTTCTGTTCCCAGCTGTGGCCTCCCTGGGGACGTGAGCCTTGAGTAGATGTGACAGAGCCCGAGGGAACCTACCCATGCCCGACACGGGCTGCGAAGGTCTCTGCTGTTGTTTGCACAAGGATGACTTAGTTGTCACTCTAATTATAAACCCGTAAACTCTTTTCAACATTAAAAATAAAATGTGTGGTGCTTATTTGCATCTGAAGAAATTTTAATGTGAAGTTACAAAGATCTGATCAAGGAGTATAATTCTTCTCTGAGAGGTTTCAGACTATTACTGATTTTCAGACCACGGCTGATTTTTCCTCTGCTGCTGTTGCCTTAGTATTTTTCAGTATTGTTGTTGTGATCTTCTGGCGAACCAAAGAGTCGAATGCAACAGTTTCTGCTTCCATTCATGGCCAGGTAGTTCCTAATTGGACCATTTCTTTCAGAGATGTTGACTATAAACTCGGGATGAGAGTTGAAAGCACCACCAGAGATGTGCCAGGTAGTAGTAACCCAAAGCAGGAGCATTTGGAGGGGGTGAGGGGAACGCTAGTAAGAAAGAATAACACCGGGTGACTTTTCTGTATTTTATAACCCTCAGTCTCAGAGCAGACTCTAGTTCACATTTAAATAGACAGATAATGTTATCAACCACTTTTTTCTGTGTTCATGGGGTCAGAAGAACAGAGAGAAAAAAAAAAAGAATTCAGAAAATGAAATGACTCTGAGGAGCCCATAGTAATATTAAAAAGTTGACTGTACATTTAATCATAGTCTAAGGAAGAGAAGAGAGAAATAACAGCTGAAAAACTTCCAGTTTTGGTGGAAAAGCTAGACTGATAGATTTAAGAAGCGCAGCAAACCCCAAGTAGAACACATACCAAGACAACCACACGTTAAGTACGTCACGATCGAAGCATGGAAAACCAAAGATCAATGGAAAATTTCATGACAGCAGTCACAGGAGCACAGCTCACTGGTAAGGCTGATTCCAATAACTGAATAAAATATGGAGTCTCCACTGGCAGACAATCAGTAATGACACAGTTCAACTCAACATCAATCCATCAACAGGGTTCGACATCTACATCTACAGACCACTTCCTCCAAAGGGAGCGGGATACACATTCATGAACACTGACATGGAATAGTCATTAGGACTGACCGTGTTCTGGGCCATAAACACACCTTGGCAAATTTAAAAGAATAGAAATCATACGGTGTATGCTCTCAGACCACAATGGAATTAAACCAGAAGTCATGACAGAAAGACAGCTGAAAAATCTCTGAATACATTAAGATTAAAAAACACACTTCTAAATAACATATGGGTCAAAGAAGAAATCACAAGAGAAGTTTAAAAATATTTCCAAATAAATGAAAATGAAAACACAGTTTATCAGACTCTGTGTAATGCAGTGAAAGCAGGTTTAGGGGGAATTTATAACATTAAATGCATGTATCAGAAAAGAAGAAAGATCTGAAATCAGTCATCTAAGCCTCTATCTTGGGAAGCTAGAAAAAGAAAAGCAAATTAAATCTAAAGTAAGCAAATGAAAAGAAATAATAAAAATTAGAACAGAAATCAAGGAAAATAAAAATGGGAAATTAATAGAGTAAGTCAACAAAACCAAAAGCTGATTCTTTGAAAAGATCAATGAGATCAGTAAGCCTCTAACAAAAAGGAGCACACAAGTTACTAGTATCAGAAACTAGAGCGAGGACAACAGCACGGGTCCCCTAGACATCAAAGTGACAAAGGAGTACTGGGGACAATTCCACGCTCACAAATGTGATAGCCCCAGTAGGAAGGATCAATTCCTTGAAAGGCACAGTCTGCCAACACCCACACAAGAAGAAACTGACCATCTGCAGACGTCCATGTCTACAAAGGTACTGAATTAAGACTTAATAACATTCCGGGACACCTGGGTGGCTCAGTGGGTTAAAGCCTCTGCTTTCGGCTCGGGTCATGATCCCAGGGTCCTCGGATCGAGCCCCGCATCAGGCTCTCTGCTCAGTGGGGAGTCTGCTTCCCCCCCCCCCCCCGCCCGCCCCCTCTCCCTGCTTGTGATTCTTTCTGTCAAAAAAAAAAAAAAAATTAAAAAAAAAAAAAAGACTTAATAACCTTTCAAAACAGAAAGCACCTGGCCCAGATGGGTTTAGGGGTGAATTCTTCCAAACATTTAAGGAAGAAATTATGCCAATTCTTTACAATCTCTTTCAGAAGACAGAAGCAGAGGGAGTACTTCCGGATTCATTTGAAGAGACCAGCGTTACTCTAACGCCCAAACCAGACAAAGACATTGCAAAACAAGAAAACTGACGACCAGCATCTCTCAGGAACACAGATGCCAAAATCCTCAACAAAATATTAGCAAATTGAATCCAACAAGGTATGAAAAGAATTATCCATCACAATCAAGTGAGACTTATCTTAGAGAAGCAAGGCTAACACAACATCCAGAAATCAGTTAATCCATCAAATCAATATGCTGAAGAAGAAAAATCACAAATTATCTCAATAGATTCAATGAAGGCATTTGACAAAATGTCATACGTATTTATGGTACGCTCTCCTGGGAAGCAGGTATAAAGGGAGGGGAAGGGTATAGGGTATCTAGGAAGACCTACAGCTGGTGTTATACTCAATGGTGAGAAGCGCGGGGCTTTCTCACTAAAATCCGGTTCAAGACAGGGATGTCCCCCTCTCACTTCCTTTTAATATCACACCAGAAGTCTGACCTAATGTGGTGCCATAAGAAAAGGGGTGAAGGGCATAGAGATTGCGAGAGAAGAGATAAAGCTTTGTTGCAGATGACATGACTGTTTCTGTAGAAAATCCAAAAGAATTGATTCAAAAAAACCTCAACTCCTGGAACAAACAGGTGATGATAGGAAGGTTACAGGATCCAAGAATAATATCCGAATGTCAATTATCTTCCTACATTCTATACAACAAAGAAGCAGAATTTGACATTAAGAACACAATACCATTTATATTAACACCCCCCAAAATGAAATATTTAGGCATAAATCTAACAAAATATGTACAAGATCTGTATGAGGGAAACTACAAAGCTCTGATGAAAGAAATCAAAGAATTAAACAAATGCGGAGATAGTCCATGTTCATGGATGAGAAGACTCTGTTGTCACGAAGTCCACTCTCCCCGACTCGATCTGTAGACTCAGATCGAAGTCACTGTGTGGGTATCGACAAACTGATTCCACAGTTTACATGGAGAGCCAAAGACCAGGCATAGTCAAACCGGTGTTGAAGGGGGCAACGTTGAACTCACACCACCTGAGTTCAAGACACTCTGAGGCTCCGAGAGTCAAGATGGTGTGGTATTCGTGGACGTACAGAGAACTGGGTCAGCGGCCCAGAACAGAGAGCCGTGCACACGCACACAGTCGGCTCACCTGCGGGAAAGAAGCAAACGCAACACAATGGAACAAAGGTTGTTTCTGTAACAAACAGTGACGGAAAAATTGGACCTCCAAAAAAAAAAAAATTAACCTAGACACAGACCTTACGCCCTTCACAAGAATTAATTCACAAATGGAACATAGATCTACACATAAAATGCAAAACTAGGAAACCCTTAGGAGACAGTATGGAAGAAAATCTAGATAATCATGGGTTTGGCAGTAACGTTCTATTTTATTTTATTTATTTTTATTTTTTATTTAAAAAATTTTTTATTTATTTATTTGGCAGAGAGAAAGAGATTGCAAATAAACAGAGAGGCAGGCAGAGAGAGGGGGAAGCAGGCTCCCCGCCGAGCAGAGAGCCCGATGCGGGGCTCGATCCCAGGACCCTGAGACCATGACCTGAGCGGAAGGCAGACGCACTGGGCCACGCAGGCTCCTGGCAGTAACTTTTTAGATACAATAACAGAGACACGACGCATGAATGACAGAGCTGATAGGTGGATTTCATCAAAATTAAGAACTTTCCTCTGTGAAAGACTGTCAAGGCAACAAAAAACAAAGCACAGATTATCAGAAAAGATTTGCAAAACAGTATCAGATAAAGCACTGTTATGCACAATATACAAAGAGCTCTTAAAATTCAGTAATAAGAAAATAACCTGATTAAAATCTGGGCGGAAGATCTCGACAGACACCTCACCAAAGACAACACAGAGGGCAACCGAGCATGCGGAGAGATGCTCTCACCGTGTGTTATCAGAGAAATGCAAATGACAGCGACCAGACGCCACAGCACCTTCACTGGCGCGGCCGCCATCCAGAGCACGGACGGCACCGAGGCCCAGGGAGGACGTGCAGCTCCCTGAGCGATGGTTCGTTGCCGGTGGGAACACAAAATGGTGTTTCTTTTTAGTTAACGTGTCATGTGTTATTTGCCCCAGGGGTCAAAATGGTATTTTAGCAGACACCTTTGAAGACACTTTGGCTGTTTCCACAATGTGATGTTTTCTTTTAAAAAGCAATTGAAGGTAAAATGGGAAACAGTCAGAGATCCAACACGTACCCATGGCAGCCCCGAGGAAGAAGATGACACACGGGACAGAGCATTTAAGGCCATCATCCAATCATCCAAGAATACCCTTTAAATGAAGGGAAACAAATTTTTAGGTTAAAAAAGGTCACACTGGACTTCAAGAAAAATGGTCGCCCCACTGTCAGCAGTGAGACACCCTGGAAATTTACTAGACTTGCGTTAATTAAAGTAAAAATATCTTCTTAGCAGCCTCGCAAGAACATGAAGCTGGTTATAAAGAGCAGCATGGGCGGGGCCTTGGGCTCCGTCCCCGCGGCAGGTAGGCCGGGAAGGCCGCGGGCGAAGCCCTGAGATCCCCGGGGACAGGTCTCGGGGGCTCAGCCTCACCGGCAGCCCCGGTGTCGTAAGAGAAAGGCGACCGACCGACCGTCTTCTGCATGCGGAGCTCGGGGGACGCTGGTCCTGCGAGCCAGATGGTACAGCTCAGCCCACTAAGGACTGAGTTTCAGAACATCGGACGCCAGCAGGGAGCCTTGGCGCCGTGTAGCCGGAGGACTGAGGCGGAACAGCTTTGCGAGAGGGCTCGATGACGGGTTTCGACGCCAGAGAAGCACCGACGCTCGTGGTGGTGTGGAGGGGCAAGGAGCCGGCAGGGCTGACCCTTCCACCGCCAGGGTCCGCCGATGACGGGCCTGCCTCCGGGATCGCGGTGCCCTCCTGTATCTTCTCTTCCTCACGACTTTCTCGATGGCGTTTTCTGCCAGAACACCGTGTGAGACACACGACAGACACAACACGCGTGCATCCACGGCTCCGTGTCCAGGAAGGCCTCCCGTCAGCCGTGCGCTATAAGCTGCCACGTTTTGGGGAGTCAGAAGTCCTACATGGATCCCGGGTGGTGCGGGGGCAGCGCCTTGAACCCCTGCGTTGTTCAGGGTCCACAGTTACTGGGAAGGAGGGCCGGTGTCCCATGTTCTTCTCTTTGGGGCTGGGGCTAAAATATACTATTCAAAATTGATAGGGGCGCCTGGGTGTCTCAGTGGGTTAAGCCTCTGCCTTCGGCTCAGGTCATCGTCTCAGGGTCCTGGGATCGAGTCCCGCATTGGGCTCTCTGCTCAGCGGGGAGCCTGCTTCCTCCTCTCTCTCTGCCTGTCTCTCTGCCTACTTGTAAGCTCTGTCTGTCAAATAAATAAATAAAATCTTTAAAAAATAAAATAAACTAGACAAAGCGGGGGATAGAGGTCCCGTGTGGCTAACCATGAGGAGTTAGCACGAGAAGACGTCCCCCTGGTGGGAGACGGCCGGGGGCGAGACACACAGAACCCTGGCTTGCGGGGGTGCCCACGGCGGACGCTTCCGGAGAGAGGAACCGGCTCATACAAAATGCAAATCTAGTTGCTTAAGTTTTAAAAATAAAACAAACAGGCCCCAATTTGTTCTCAAAATGGTAGGCACCTATCTGACACAAAACGTGGTGCGTGAGAAGCCCGCGCGCATCGCCCCTTCCAAGCTGCTCTTCTAGCTTTTGCCTCCAGGAGCTACGGCGGTCGAGACCCGGGAGCCAGAAGTTGTCGCAAAAACAGCCACTTGGGGCCTGAGACCATGCAATGACACTCGGGGCGCTCAGGAGAGGGAGCTGCTTCTCTGTCTTTGCTAAGATTGAGTTTCGTGGCCAGCCTGAGGTGGGATGGTGCCGAGGAAGATTTCCCGCGGGATGCGTTCGATCCTGCGTAAAGTCCTGGGATCCGGCTGAGAGCTGCGCGGACACCAGGCCGTGGCCCTCGCGCCCCGGGTGTGGGCTCCGGGCGCCCGGCCGCGGGCAGAAAGCCGGCCGGAAACTAGACTCCCGCGGTGAGACGGCTTCGTCCTTTGGGGAGAAATGATCCGCAAGGAAATTTCCAGATTCCATGGCTGCAGTTTTAAGTTTCACTTTGGGCTCTTGTTAAAAATACATTGAGCGGAAATTGTTAGTTCATAAGGCAATTGCTTTGCTTACAACTGAATTGATCCCCAGTCAGGACGTCCAGTCCAGGGTCCCCACACCCGCAAGCCGTCGAGGCGGGAGGGCTGATCTCTCTCCGCGTCCGGCTGTCGGCTGTCCACCTGCCCGCCTCCGCCCAGCCCGTCTCCAGGAAGCACCCGGCCCTCCGGGCGGACTCCGACGCCGACCGCGCAGAATGCCAGGAGCGGCCCATCTGCTGCCCATTAGTCTGGGGACTTTTTGGTCAGGGTAACTTTCACATAGTTTTGGTACAAACTGAAAATACAGTATTCGATTACAAAAGAATTTAGAAAAATAAGTGTGGTCAGAGCAAAGTTGTACAGAGATCAAAAGGAAAAAAAAAACACCAATAAAAACCCCCCAAAACAAAAAAACAAACCCCAAACCCGAGAAAAAATACACCGGGAGAAAAACAGGAAGATTCACTGAAACAGGCAGCGTTTGCCACAAAAGTTCTTTTTAGAAACAAAATCTTCAGTTGGACATTTTTGTGGTGTTGGCATTAATTTTGCGCGAAAGAACCCCACAGATAAGTGCTCGGGAAATCATTTCTCTGTGTGCTCGTGAATCGTGAATCACGGTGCCTCCGGTATCTGCTCATTTAAGGGGGAAAAGTGGTTCAGAAGTACCGGCGACGGGTCCAGGAGGACTCTGGCTTCTCCCGCTCAGCGTCAGGGTTAGTCTGGGGTGGGGGGGACCCCGGCCGGATTCAGGCTTTTCTTCCTTATGTTTATTCTAGAAAGTGTTCTGGGTGAGCACAGGCTGCCCGCGGCTCCTCAGACCCCGTTCTCCGCTCCTGGCCCCACGAGCTGCCTTCATCTCCTCCTGCCTGTGGCCCGTGGGCTCCTGCCGGGGTCCAGACCCTGGGGTGGTGGCTGGGAGGGGGCCTGGGGGCTGGGAGGGGGAAGAGCCGCACCCCTTCCAGAAGCCCCCGCCTCCCCCCCTCCCCCATGCTGGCTGGCAGGAGACGGAGACTGTGCCTGCCGGAGGGGGGACCTCCCCGCCCACACCCCGACACCGGCCCCCGCGCGCCCCATCAACCCGTGTGCCTCTCTCAGTTCTTCGCCGGTCCTGGGCTGGAGCCCATCTCACGCGTGCGCGCGCGTCTGTGTGTGTGTGTGTGTGTGTGTGTCTGTGTGTTTCTGTGTGTGTGTCTCGGTGTGTGTGTGTATCTGTGTGTGTGTGTCTGTGTGTGTGTGTCCGTGTGTGTCCGTGTGTGTGTGTGTGTCTGTGTGTGTCTCTGTGTGTCTGTGTGTTTGTGTGTGTGTCTGTGTGTGTGTGTGTGTGTCTGTGTGTGTCTGTGTGTTTGTGTGTGTGTCTGTGTGTGTGTGTGTCTGCTGCGACCGGTCGCTCACCCAGCACACCCCGCAGATCGTGAGATCTTCCGCTCCCTTCCCTAAAATATCGCCAAGCATCTCTGTGTTCCGTTCGCCTTGGGACACCAGCTTCTGTTCTGTGACTCAAGTGCCTCAGCGGCGTTACTCCCAGACGGAGTTTTTGTTCCGAGCGCGGGGTTCCCAGCAGCCGCGGCGCTCTGCTGCCTCGCCAGGGCTCGGCTCCGCTCTCGGCGTGTTCTGTACCCGCCCGGGCTGGGGAGCGAACCGTGGGCGTCTGCGCCAGGGCTCCTGTTCTAACCTGCCGCTGCACCTCCAGAACATTCCGTCCCCAGGGGCGTCTGCGCACACGGCATGCGTCAGTGCGGCCGAGGAGCTCAGACTCTGGTCTGATGCGCTCCGAGGAGAGCCTGTAGCTACCTTCAGGCAGCTTGCGGAGCGCCTTCCGGAAGGCTCCGCTCTTGAGCAGGGGCTGGGCAGGGGCTGGGCAGGGGCTGGGCAGGGGCTGGGCAGAGGCTGGGCAGGGGCTGGGCAGGGGCAAGGCTGCAGAAGCTTGGCCGCTGCAGACCACGTTTTCCAGAGGACGGAGACCCAAGAAACGGAATGTAGGTTCTGCTCCGACCTCGGGGAAGCGTTTTATCCGTTTGCCACATGAGGAAGAGGCATCCTTGCAGAAAACATTCATAGCAA
Organism: Mustela nigripes; assembly: GCF_022355385.1. Taxonomy (NCBI): domain Eukaryota; kingdom Metazoa; phylum Chordata; class Mammalia; order Carnivora; family Mustelidae; genus Mustela; species Mustela nigripes. The sequence continues at coordinate 218,121,493 of NC_081558.1, forward strand.
AGAAGTCTCCCCTCAGCCCGTCACGCAGAGGAACGGCTGGTGTCTGCGTCTCCGCGAACGCACGAAACAGGCACGTGGCTCTACACAAGTGTGCGTATGTAACGCGCCTCCAGCCGCGTACAGTTTCTCGTGCCGCAGTCACGTCCGCAGCCGTCTTCGGTGGGTGCAGACGGACCGATGGTCTCCGCGGCCGCGCCCGCCGGTCTTGCCGGAACGCGCGCCGTTCGTCGGCCGACCCTGTACTGCGGGCCACGTCGCTGCGGTTCGGGCTGCCCGGAGGAGGTTATGAAACTCCGCAGGCCTCTACCCGGCGGCTCATCTCTTACTGTACGGTCAGGACAACTCCTCGGAAGTCTCTGGTTGGTGTGATCAAAATCCCGCAGGAACGGGGATGGAGGTCCAGGGTCCCCCCCGGCTCCCTCCCGCGCGGGACCCACGTTGCTTCAGTATTTGCGCATCGGGTAACCGAAACGTGGGACCGCGTAGGGTCCGTCCACGTGTGGCCGTCGGCCGTGCTCGGTGGCCGTGGGCCGTCCCCCTGCTACTTGCCCGCGGACTCCTCACAGCGTCTTTCTGGAAGCTGGTCTTTTCCTAGTTGATACAGAGACGTCCCTTTGGGGCCAGGACGCTGACCCTCGGCTCGCGGCCGAGGTTGTCCGTGCTTCCCCTGGTTTGTCGTGACTTTGTCGTCGTTTTGTCTCTGCCCCCGGAGTTTCCTTCCGCCTCGGTGGACGCCTCCCCGCCAGCTGCCGCGCGGAGAGGCCGGGCTCCCAGGGCGCGGCGTCGGCGCTCGCTTTCCCTCTCGGCTCTTTAAAACCTCGGGCCCCTGTCCCGGTGCCGGAGCGAGGCACGACGGGGGGTCGTCAGCGTCGTGGGGACACGGCTGCCCGCCCGGCAGCTCCCACGTGTGCCCGCAGCAGAGCGCGGGGGGCCTCGCTCGCGCCTGGCTCTGTGACCCCGGGAAGGGCCTACCTCCGGGTCCACGAATCGACTCACCGCAAGGGGCAACCCCATGGTTGCTCTGAGGGTCGAACGGGCAGATACACGTCAGGTACTTATGTGGGCATCTGCTGCGCCGTAAGCGCCAGAGATACGTTCCCGTCGGAAGTCTGGTCTTCACTTTATGACGAGACGCGGCGGCTTCGTCCTTCACAGTCACAGATCGATGCTCAGAGGCTCCTAAAGATTTCCCCAAGTCATCAGAGGCAGATGGGCTTGTGCAGACCCAGCGGGAACCCGAGGGGGCACCTGGACGTGACATCTGTCCGCTGGTCCTCCCAGGGCAGGCCCCTGGCCAGGAGGACGTGACGTTCTGAGCTGCCAGTTAGCGGGGCCCAGGGGACCAGCTGCCTCTTGGTGGGAAACGATCAGAAAAGACAGTGTTCGAGGGAGAAGAAACCTAGAAGGAACACCGGAGCCCTCCAGAGACTGTCCATTAAGCAGAAAAATGTCCTCCCAAGGCCAGTTGGCTCTGCAGGCCGGATGGTAGCAGACGAAAACCTTAAGCAGCTCCCGCGAACCGAGCCGGCCGGTGTCCAGGAACCTTGATGCGGCCGCAGCTCATCGACCGAGGCGGGCTCTGGGATCGCCGGGCAGAGGATGCGCTCCACTTGTCGTCCTAAAATCATGAGCTCATCTCATCTCCCCTGTGGAGCTGGTGAGGCCAGTCCCTACACCGTCCGGTTTCCGAACAGACGTACCCTCCCGTCCGGCAAGCCGGCTTCCGGCAGAGGCAGACCGACGGGCGACAGGTTCCAGGTAACGCTGCTGTCCGGCTCACAGAGGAAGGAACGGTCCCCAGGCCCGGGGCAGGTGCTGCCGTGGGCCATGCGGCTCCCTGCCCAGCACGTCCCTGGCTGGCCGCCCTCGCCGTCCCGCGGTCTGTCCCCGACACGTCTGTGCTCTCACAGCCTCTCCTCGTCTGCGGCGACAAGCCACCTCCAAGGCTGTTGTCTCCACACCCGGCTCTGCCAGAGCCTCCGGGAAAGGGCACCCAGAGAAGCGTATGTAGGGAGAAAGGTCACGGCGGGGTATGACTCATGGGACTAGGGCAGCTGAGCCCCTCGGGGTGAGCGTGAGTCGGCAGGCTGCGGGTCCAGGAGAGCGGACGGCCCAGTTCCAGGCAAGAGAGGGAGAGGCTGGCAGCCCAGCTCAAAGGCCATCAGCCCGGAGAATCCTTCCTAACTCGGGCTGGGTCAGTCTTCTTGCTCGGTCCAGCCGTCCAGCTGACTGCGGAGGCCCACCACACTGGGAGGACCTGCTTCCTCAGGCGACTGCTTTCCCATTAACCTCCCCCGGAAACAGCCTCACACAAACGCCCAGCGTCATGTCAAGAGTAAGTCAGCGCCCCGTGGCTTGGCCAAGTTGATGCGTAAGAGTGACCGTCACGGTCCCCGGCTGCCCGAGAGGCGTCCATGCAGAGCCTCACAGGCACCGCGGGCCAGGCGGCTCTAGAACCAAGCTCTGCGTTTCCTCCCCGAGCCCTCCCTCGGGCGGAGGCGAGACCTGTTCCCCGCGCCTCTCTCTGACACGCCGATGTCCAGTCCACCAGCACGTCTTGCTGGTTTACCAGGAAACACATCCTGAGTCGGGCCTCTTCTTACGGTCTCCCGGTCCCTGCCTCCCCACCTCGTCGGCCTCCATCGGCCCGTGGCCCGGGTCGTGAACTGGGCGCTGACGGCCACGGTCCCTGCCTCGGCCCCGGGCACGGCCGCAGCCGCTTTGGCGAGAAGGCGTGAGCCAGGGTCCCCAACGGGTGCGGGTGCCACCGGGAGGCTCCGGGCCTGGCCGAGGAGCTCCCCCCACCCTCCGCCGGTGGAGGCCACCGTCCAGCAAGCCCGGGACCCCTAGTGGCGTGGATGCCCCACCCGTCGCCCGATCAGCAGACGTCAGATCACGGCCTCGTCCCCCAACCCTCCGGCGGTTTCCCCACCTCGGCTTCAACGCTGAGCCCGACTGACGGCCACCACCCTCCGGTGCCCGTCACCTCTGATGGGGCCCTGTCACCACCCTCCGGTGCCCGTCACCTCTGATGGGGCCCTGTCGTCCCCGCTTCTCTCTGCAGGCCTCGGCCCGGCCCCTGCCCCCAGCTCCTCTTCCCTGCCCGGGATGGCGCTCCCCTGGGCGCTTGCCAGCGTCAGCTCCCTCCCACAGCTCCCACCAGCTCAGGGTCTCCCACCGAAAGGCAGCTGGGCGCATGGCGAGGGGTGCGAAGGAGGAGCAGAATCACCCTCACCCTCGGGGGGTCCGGGGGCGGTGGGCGGGGGTGCAGGGGCTCCCGTCACCTCACGCTCTGAGGATTGACCCAACGATAACCTGTTCAGAAAACTGAGTGAGGGTTGTTGATGCAAACGCGAGACGAGCCCCCTGCAGATGTTCGGAGCAGCCATTCCCGAGAGACGCGTCCACACCTGGGTCCCCGGGGGCTTCGGTGAGCGGCCCCGAGGCTGAAGGGAACACGGCGGGGGTGGGGGGGCTCAGGGGCCTGTGTCCTGCGTGCAGCGCCTGGCCCCAAGGAAACGCAGCCCCTCCTGCCCTGTAGCACAGAAGGGAGGGACCCCCAGCCTGGAGGGGAGCGATCTGAACCACGGAGTACTACTGGGCCGTCCAGAGCCCTGAAATCCTGGGGCGCCTGGGTGGCTCCGTGGGTTAAAGCCTCTGCCTTCGGCTCAGGTCATGGTCTCAGGGTCCTGGGATCGAGTCCCGAGTCCCGCATGGGGCTCTCGGCTTGGCGGGGAGCCTGCTTCCTCCTTTGTCACCGCCTGCCTCTCTGCCTACTTGTGATCCCTGAAATCCTGCCATTCACAGGGATGTGGATGGAACCGGAGGGGACTGTGCTGAGCGAAGTCGGTCCGTCAGAGAAAGACAATCACGTGCTCTCACTCGTATGCGGGATGGAAGAAGACAGGATTGTCGGGGAAGGGAGGGAAAAACAAGATAAGATGAAACCAGGAGGGAGACAAACCGTAGGACAGACTCAACTCTAGGAAACAAACAGGGTCGCTGGCGGGGGGTGGGGTGGGGCGTGGGGCGTGGGGCGACGGGGGACGGGGTCGGGCGTTCAGGAGGCACCGGATGGGACGAGCCCTGGGTGTCGCGTGCAGCGGGACTCCCTGACCTCCACCTCTGAGACTAATAATACATTCTATGTTAATTGAATTTAGAAATAAGAATAAATTTTTTAAAAATACCCTATTTAAAAGAAGAAGAGCAGGAGGAGGAGGAAGCAGCCGTCTAAACCAGAAAAGTCCAGCTTCTGAGTCTTCCAAGCACGGAGCTCCCGCACAGAGGCAGAAAGTCGGGGAGCGGGCCCAGGACGGTGCCAGGGCACACCTGCGTCCCGCAGATGATGGGCTCGGTGACAAGCTCGCCGGCCCCTGCCCTGCCCTGCGTCAGAGAAAGACAGTCCACCAGGACCCACTGGGACACAGGGCAGCCAGGGGCAGCCCGCAGACCCGGCTCTGGAAAACTTCTGGGTCGGAGAGGGCAGCGCCAGAGTGAGGAATGAGGGTGAAGGACAATTCGGACGAGAATCCACTTGCAGCGCAGACGGGTTTAACCCTCCTGCTTGGAGCCACCAACACGACCAAGAGATTGAAAACACACCAAACAATGATCCTCAAGACACGGGCAATGGACACGAAGGACAGCTCTCCCGAGAGGCGGGGGGCAGATGATGTGGTCCCGAGAGGCGGGGGGCAGATGATGTGGTCCCGAGAGGTCCCTGCTGACCGCCCAGAGGTCCGCCTGCTGCGGAGGGGGCGGGGACCGGAGGGCATCCGAGGGCAGGCTGGCCCGAGCCGTCTCTGCAAACGCCTGGGAAGAAAGAACAGGATGTTGTCAGACGTGGAGCCCTTTGGAGCTGTGTCACCGCGTCTGCCGCCCTGACTCACCCGCCCACGCAGACCCGGCAGGGCGGAATTCGGTCCTGGAGGGTCCGAGCTCAAGGCGGTTCTCGGTGCGGTGGGGGTGGGGGGTCCCCGCCCAAGGGCCCTGTCTGGAACCCGCCTTCCTAATTCCTGACGCGCTGCCCCTCTACTCCCCCGGGGCCTCTGCTCCTAGGAGCAGAGCCTGCTGCTTGCAGATGAGGCTCAAGGACTTGGGGTGAACAGAGCCTCTCATCAGGCCTGATGGCCTCATGTCCCAGCACAGGAGTGGGTGGACGGGAGCACGAGGAGGGTCCGCCCTGAGGGGCTGATGGAAACAGCCCTGCAGGAGCGAAGCCATGTTTCTCCCTTCTGCATCCACACCGTGTCGGCCAGGGCGACTCTCAGGGTGGGCAGGAAAGCACCCCTGTCAGGACTGTCCCAGAACGTCCTTCTAAACAACGTGGGTGTGCTGAGCCCCTGGGAGGTAGGGAAGGCACAGCCTGGAGACTGGCCTGCGCGGCAGCACACGTGGCTCTGGGACGGGGACTGCCACAGAGCTGAGAGGCCACCGGGGAGTCCGGAGCAGAGGGCAGTGCCAGGCGGCCCAGATTTCCCGGGACAAGCTGCGAGGGCAGGTGCAGCCGCTGCCACCCTGCAGAGCCGTGTCCGGCGTCTCGCGCTCCCTGGCCCGTGGCCCACACACCGCAGCGGTCCGGGAGTGGCCCTTTCCTAGCCCAAAGCCATCAACCTATGGGCTCTGTCGCTTTTACGAACAGCGGCTGTGGTGGGGAGAGTATTTTTAGGCTCTTACTGGCTTCAGCGAGATTAGCATAACCAGGCATGAAAGCCCACACGGCACACGGCAGCGCGGGCGGTGCGCTCCCACACGCCTCACGGCCTGGGCAGGAAAGCCCTCTCCAGCCCAGACTTGAGTCATCGCTTCTATCTCCGGGCTCCTGAGAGAGCCAGGATCTCGAATTAGCCACGAGAGAAACAAACCCAAAAACCATTTCTTTGTTATGAGGAGGAAGACGAGCCCCTGACGCGGATAGGCAGGGCCGGGCCCCTCTGTTTGCCGACGGTTATCTGTCTTCCTGCACCCTTCCGTCCCTTCTGCTCGCGGGAGGCCGGAGCTGCCCGCGGCGGAATGGAAGGACACGCAGGACAAATGAGCAGTCTCGGCGGAGCGGGCTATCGGCCGCTCCAAAATACCCCGAAATAAAAACGGTTTTCCCGTAAAACATTTTCTTATTGGAGATGCAAATTAGAGATATGTTTAGGAAATATTAATGCACCAAGCACTAATTTGCAGTGATGCGACTTACTTCTTCCCCTCCCCACCCAAAGCCACCGGTGCGGCCCCTTCGTTCTAAAATTCCTTTTCAGAATCCTGACCCGGTCTGCTCCTTCACAGGAGGGGTGCGCGCACGTTGTAAGGAGTCAGACAACTCCAAAGGTTGCAAAAGAGAAAGCAACAACAAACTGAAAAACTCCCTGCCCGTTCCTGGGCCAGAAATAGCCTCATTGAGGCCGCGTGGGGCGGGCCGCGTGCCGGCCACCGGAAGACTGACCGCTCGGCTCGCTGGGGGAATGGGCAGGGGCGGGGGAGGAGGGAGTTTCCTCGAGTTGAGCAGAAGAGGCTGAGTGAAACTGGGGACTGCCAGACTCCACAGAGGTTGATCTTCGCCGCAGGAACTAATTTCTGGGCGATCCCTGCAAGAGAGCCGTCACACCCTTACAAAAAGAAAAAAACAAAAGACTCTGGGTCGGGACCAGAGCTCCTTACTGCCCGGCACCAGGGCTGGCGCAGACACAGACAACCGGACCTGGGACAGAAGCGGGACCAGAAGCAGGAAGGAGTTGGGAAGTGGGTGATGACAAAGATCCCTGGGGAGAAACCGGACCTTGGAGTGGGGGAGCCCTTGGGAGGGGGTGGCAGCAGCTCCCCCCCAGCACACTCAGGGGTGGACATCGAGGCGAGGTGGGCCTGCCGGGGGACAGCAAGCCACGCAAGTTCTGGGAGACGGTGGGGGAGGTCCTCTCTCACCCGGATGGGGGGAAGCCTCCTATGATGATGTCAGGAAAAGACCAGCACATAGAGAATGAACAAGAATGTTTGCACAGCAAAAACCACCACAAATAACCCCAAAGACAACGGAAGGAGGAAACCTGAGCACCGCACAGTACGGATGAGGGACCAAAAGCGCGGACACATGGAGAACGCTTAGAAAGAAGCAAAGGCCCAAACCAGGTAGAACATGGGCAGAGGACAAAGAGACAACTCACCAAAAAAGATGTTGAAGTGAGTCTTAAACATCCAAGAACGGTTCACTCACTCGTGCCTGCGGGTTGCAAATGTAAGCTGTGCCAAGATGCTCTTCCCTCCCGTGCGATCGGCGAGACGCGCAGGTGGACAAGTAGCGTGCGTCCCACGGCTCCGTCCTCTGCTGGTGGGAGTGCGACCCGGAGCACCTTCCAGAGGAGGTTGGCAGCACCTAGAGACACCTAGAAACTACATGCACACTTGGGTTTGCACCCAGAACCCCACCTCCAGGACTCCACCCCAAAGATGTCTCCCACAAAACGAAAATCCCGGTGCACGAGGTCATTCCACGGCCACCCTGTGTGTCACTGCCAAAAGCCGGAGAAAACCTGGATGTCCACAAGCAGTAGAGGATTGAGTGAACTGTGGGATGGCCACGGATCTGGTGTGATTCTGGGACGTAGTGATATGTGAACAAAGCCAAGTGTGAAAGACTATCTACAGGACAGCATCTCCCCGTGAGAAGGCAGAAGGGGGTGCAGAGGGGCAGTATGGCTATTGAGGGCAGGCAGGGGGCCCTGGGAGGGCAGCACCATATAAACGAGGCAGGGGCAAGCTTTCAGTCCAGGCAAAGTAGAGCACGTCGGATTCTGTAGTCTGGAGGCTGGGAGGGAGGTAAGATTAGAAGCAGACTTCTGACCCAGCAGTCTAGCCGAGCCACAGCGGCCTTCTTCTGCCGCCCTCCTCAACCCTCTTCTGCCCTTGGCAGGCCCTAGGACACCTGTGCCTCTTCCAGGAAGCTCTTGATTACCCCAGAAGCAGAGGGCACTCCCTGGGCTCTCTCTGGGCAACCCTGTCCCTGCTGGCCTAGCTTTGGCCTAGCTTTCCAAGTTCCCCAAAGAGAACTGTGCTCTGACCACAGTGCCTTTGCACTTGCTACTCCCCAGGCCTCTCAGGGTCCTGGTGAATGAGTTCAGTTCTTTAAGACTCAGCTCAAATGTCACCTCATTCACCAAGTCATCTCTGACCCGATCAAGCACAAGTACCAGTGTGGTCACCGACACGCCCATGGCACAGATTTGCCACCCTGGGCTGGTCAGTTAGGAGGGGGAGACAGGGCCGGATCAGACAGCCGTGTTCCAGCCATGGCACCATCTCCTCCCAGGTACGGGACCCAGCATGAGTTACGTAGGCTCTCGGGGCTTCAGTTTATCCGCAGGTTCTCGGTCATTGGGAGAGGGTGGGTCCTGGACAGTCAGACGTTCCAGATCTTGAGCACAATGCCAGCGCGTGGTAGCCTGTGTCTGCTGTGTGGGACGTCGCTGGACGACTTCATTCATCTGCGTCCCCAGGGAAGCAGTTTTCATGCTGTTCCTCAGATGGTGCCCTCAGTAAACCTTCACCAAGATGAACTTGATGGATTTATACTTTTGTCATCAGAAAGGGTAAGTGGTATAAAAATAAGAAAAAGGGCCCCTTTACCTGACGCCCAGAGCCACCATTAGGTGGGGTAATGAATCTCAATTACAAACCCTCAAGCACAGCTTTCCGGGTGTGCGAGCCGAGCGTGTGAGCCCCGCAGTCCCGCCACACCTGCTGGGGAGGTCCGTGCTCAGCGGGCGCTCCTGGGGGGACACGACTGGCAGTTGCAGGCTCTGTGGTTGCTGTTCTGAATGTCAGTATGTCACTGCGCGATAAGCGACAAGGGAAGGGGTGGGTGTGGGTACCGAGTGGGGCCCCGGCGCCTGGGTGGGCAGGTCTATATTCTCCCTTAAGTATTCCCACGCCTCGGGGAGCAGGACCCTAAATAGCAAATCAAAACACCAGGCTCGGGGAGAGACAGAAATACAGAGAGGAGACAGGAAGAGGAGGGGTGGGGAGTGAGAGAAGCACAGACAGACAGACAGACAGACACAGACTTCAAAGGAAAGGAGAGAACTTCGTTGAACAAGGTGCCCCACATCTTCATTTGTCTCGGGGCCCTGCGAATCCCACAGCTGGCTGGCTCTCGAGTATTATACAAATACGAGCCGTCCTGCCAGGGTGTGCCGTTTACCGAACACAGAGAAGGCAGCAGAACCCCCAGAGGAAATCATGATGACACTTTCTCTTGTGATTCCCAGGGACCTCTGAACCGTCTGTGTCCCCACCCCGTTAGCTCAGTCGTGTGGCACAGTGAGTGCCGTCTGCAGCCGTGCCTCACAGGTCCCGGCCAGTGCCCTTAGGCAAGAAAAGGAACTAGGAGCCACGCAGATGAGCGAGGAGCAAGGCAATCTGTCTACTCAGAGGCAACATGACTGGAGATGTAGATACAGAAAATCCTAAACACCCTGTAAAAAGTCCTGGGGTCTGTAAGGCTAAAGGACAGAGTCATTACAGAAAGTCATTTTTGTCTATAGAGGCTAGTAAGAAACCACAGGCCATTAAATTTAAAAGTATGATTTACAGTCGTAGCAAAACCCAGGAAACTGCTGGGAATGAATTTAACAAAAAGATAGGCAGGAGCTCCACACGGAAAAGCGCAGAATGCGCCTGCGCAGAAAGAAAGCAGCTGAACGAGACGGAGATGCAGACCTCGTGCGTGGACGGGCGGTGCGGTGTCGCTCAGCCGTCCGCTCGCCTCCAAGCGGCCTACGGGTCAATGCTGCCCTCATGGGAACCACCCCAGCAGGCTGGGCGTCGACATGAAGGACTTTCCTCTAAAGTGTACTAGAGACATAAGGGACTCTGAGTAGCCCCCAGTTCTGGCAGGGAACCTGGGTGTCGATAGCAGCCCCGTTCGCTAGGGAGCTGCACGAGTCAAGGCCGTGTGGCGGCCGCAGGGACCTCAAGCAGACTGGCGGGCACAATGGAACCCGTCCACCGCGGGCGCAAGACCGGCTTCCTCTTGGATCGACCCCCAGGGACTCTCGGGGTGGTAGATGCTGGAGTGAGACTGGGGCGCTGGTCCCAGTGAGTGTTGACCTGTCCCCAGTCCTCCGGCCGTGCAGGATGCACGTGGCCTGTCCTTGCAGGGGGTTAGTTCATATGGGAGGGTCTGATGCGGGGGGACAGGACGCCCCCAGCCCTCCCTGATGCACGGACCGGAGATGGCAAACTTGCTGCAGGCTCCTGTGGGTCATAGAGGGATTGCCGCTTTAACAAATGGGTTAATGAGTTTCTGTTACTTTCTAGAAACATTTTTAATCCTTGAGCTCCTGCCCATCAGCTGATTGTGAGGGAAGCCGGGGAACTGGAGTGGGTGTGCCAAGCTGGTCCACACCCGCCGGCAGGACGACCGCGGGGGGCTTCCCGAAATAGCGAGAGAGCGCGGCACCCACACGCATCCTGAGGGCGATGTGGCGAGAGAGGGCAGGGGCCCTGCTGCTCCCCGTCCCCCAGGGCAGGCCTGACCCCATTACAGAACGGTGGACACGTCTGACATCCTCGCCCAAGCCCGCCAACTGGCATATGTGTTAAATCCCGGCGTTAAAAACCAAAGCAAGACGAAAGTAGAGCTGGGGAAAGCCGTCCGCGGCGCACGCGGCCAGCTCCTGCTGGGAGACCCGGACGGCGGCTCACGGAGCTCCTCTACAGACTAAAGGCACTTACTTAGTGGGCAACCAAGACATTGTAAGACAGTCAGGGGAAAAAATGTGCTTTTCCATTTTGGGAAATAGTCAAAGCTTTTCTATTCTACCAAAAATAGAAGTGGAATTCTAGAAAGCAAAAATAGGTGGGCTTGTACATGTGTGCGATTCAAAGGAATCCGCAAAGTCTACAGATGCTCTCTCATCTTTCTGGAATGTGTGCCTGCGCTGCCACGAGGCCGGGGACCCGCCAGGACAGCGGTGCCGTGGGACCTGTTCCGGGCCCCTCTCCAGACCCCGTCCTTCCCCTGCTGGACCCGCTCCACGTGGGGCCGCAGGAGTCCTGCCCCACTCACAGGGGTGTGCCCCTCGCCTCTGCCCCCAGTGGGGACAACGGCGAACAGGAGGTCCTGTCCCATGATGCTTCTCCCTGCAGAGAGCTGTGACTGGCTGACGGGTGACTGGGTCACAAGTCCCCTTTGGTGGGGGCACTGGACAGATAGAGACTTGCCCTCAAGGACCCTAGGTTGTGCTAGAACACTGAGGGCCGCGTCCCACAGTGGGGGAAGGGCCTCCGCGGTTCCAGGCCCGGACGCTCACCCGGGTGGATGCTCTGTACGGCACCTGCTGAAATTATTCTGCTTCTACATACTTTGCTCTACCATGATTTAGTCTATATACTTGGGTGATGTGTGACGTATAGACAGTTTTTTTGAGGAGGACATCAAGACCCGCAGAGACCAGCTGCTCTCTGGGGAGTGGCCTCCATGCTCCGGACAGGAGGCGAGGCCCGAGCCTGTCTTCCTCCAGGCGTGGTTGTGAGAAGAAGCGGCAGACAGGCAGGCACGGGAGCCGGCTGGAGGTCGGGGGGCTGGGCGTGGCACAAATTCTCCTGTTCCTTCCGCTGCTTGTCCTTAAATCAAAGACTGCGCATGAGGCGGAACAGAGAGCGCTCCCGGGAGGGTGCCGGGGAGGACGGGAGCCCCAGGAAGCACCAGGGAACCCCGGGAACCCCAGGAAGCACCAGGCACACACACCATAGAGGTACGGGGAGCTGGGTTTCGCTGGGCTGCAGGGTCATGGCTCGCACTATCTCTCCAGAAAGTTCTGCCATGAAAATGAGCCATGCCTCAGCACTCCCCGTCCGGGCAAGGGCCTTGCCAAGTGTCTCTGGGTCTCCCAGGAAGAGAAGGTGGAGTACGGGGCTTTGGCAACTGCCCAAGACTTCAAACAACACTTTGCCCAGTGATGCCCGGCCCCTCTCACTGCCTGCTGCAAACGGGCTCCGGGGGCCGCCCCACAGGGCCTGATGCCGTCGGCCTGAGTGTCCAGGGTGCGCGTCTGTGGGGAAGAGCCGGGTGGTGGTGCCAGAGCTGCTCTGCAGGCCACAGTAGCAGGAAAGCTCACCTGATCCATGCCTTCGTAGCAGACAAGAGGAGTCGTCAGGAGGAAACACTCAGAGCTTCTCCTTCTCCTGTCTGCTGGCCGAACCCCACTGAGTGATGGGTGTGGGAAATAAGGAGACTGAGCTTGGCTCAGTTAACTCACAAGGCAAAGCCAAGCAGATCCTCCAGGAAGAGAGCACAATAGATGTAGAAGGCGGCTGGGCAGGAGGGAACTTCTGGAACTTAGGAGAGAGCAAGGGGCAGCTGCCGGGCCGTGATGAGGGTTCCCCGGGGGAGACAGAGCAGAGGGAGAGCTGCAGGAAGTTGCAATGTGTGTAGGAATAGAAATGCCGTCTCGGCTAAAGATTTGAATCGCTTCTCAATCCTTTTTGTGTGTCGGACTGGTATTCCTGCTGAAGGCAACACCATGCCAAGGTGGGCCGCTGGCCCCGGTGCCCCTCCCCACCCCCCAGCCAGCCTTCTCTGGCCCAGTGAAGGTTGGCTTGAGCAAGACCAGGGTGTGACTCTTGCCCAAATAAGAAGAAATAGAAAATCTCCATAGTCCTATGTCTGGTAAAAAGAAACAAAAATGAATCTATAATTAAAAACTATCTTACGAATCAAGCTCCAGACTTAGAAGGCTTCTGAATTCAACAAAATGTAAGGAAGACTTAACACCAGTCTCATATTATACTCTTCCAGAGACAAGCAAGTAAGAGGAACACCTCCCTACTCGTATGAAGTTCAATATGACCCTGACCCTAAAGCCGGAAAAGGACACTGTAAGAAAGGAAAGTTGTAGGCCACCTCTCTCATGAACACAGATAGCGAGGCCCCTGACAAGGTCTTGGTGAACCAAATCTAGTTCTACACAAGAAGGATATGGGGACCTAGATAAGCTTATTCGGGAAATGCAAGGTTGGTTTAACACTTGAACTTCAACCAACTTGCTGGTGTAGGCAGGTAGGTAGGCACTAACAGGATACCTGGAGGCCAGCCACGAGGAGTCATGGCCAGCTGTGGGGAAGGTCAGGTGAGATGCCCATAGGGGCGGCCCTCCTCAAGAGCCTGGATCAAATCAGGGAGGCCTACGGTGGTGGATGCCATGACAGGAGATCCCTGACCAAACAAGGAAGAAAGGACCCAATCCTTGTTCCCAAGCAGTCACCACCCTAAGTAACGAATATTCCTCGCCCTAGTTAACAACCATCCATATAGGACAGAAACCCAGCCCCAGGGCGTGCAGCTCTCTCTCTCGCCCACTCTCACATCCCAAGAAATAAACGTTTCCGTTTGGTTCGCTTGTCTGCTCTGTTGTGTGTCTGTCCTTGAATTCTTTCTCCTCATGAGACCAAGAACCTTTGGTGACATCCTTCGGATGGGCAGGGTTGAGGCCTCAGGGCCTGCGGTGTCCCCAGTTCACCAGGCAACAAACTCAATTCATTATATTAATAGAACAAAACAGAAAAATCATGTTATCACCTCATTAGGCACAAAAGGAAACATTTGATAAAACTCAACATGCATTCATGAAAAGAAACTCTTAGCAAAACAGAGATAGAAGGGAACGTTCTTCATCTGATCGATGCGTCTATATAAAAAAGGTTCCACGGGACGCCCGGCGGGCTCAGGCGTTGAGCATCTGCCTTTGGCTCAGATCATGATCTCAGAGTCCTGGGACGGAGCCTCACGTCGGGCTCCCTGCTCCGCGCGGGCTGCTTCTCCTCTGACTCTGCCCCTCCCACCCACGTGTGCTCTCTTTCTCTCAAATAAATAAAATCTTTAAAAAAATGTCCCTACAACAAATATCACATGGAATGTGGGATTCTTTCCCTCTGAGGTCAGGAGTGAGATAAGAACACGCACTGCCGACACTTCCAGACAGCACCAGCAAGCGCGGCAAGCCAAGGGAAGAGCGATAAAGGATAAAATGGTTGAAAGGAACAAATAAAAAGTTGATATTCAAAGACAAATGACCGTGTGTACAGAAAATCCAATAGGACCTAGGAAAAGTATTAGAGTTATTAGGTATATCTAGAAAGATTCCTGGATAAAAGGTCAATATACAAAACTCAGAAACCAGTGATAATAAAATAAAAGAGACCATTTTATTTTAGTTTTTTAAAAATTTAATTTATTTATTTGGAGGGGTGGAGGGAGAAGGGGAGAGGGAGAAGCAGACTCCACACTGAGCAGAGAGCCCGATGCGGGGCTCCATCCCAGGACCCTGAGATCATGACCTGAGCCGAAGGCAGACGTTTACCTGACTGAGCCCCCAGGTGCCCCCCACAATAGAGAACATTTAAAATTATCATTGGAAGAATCAAATCCTTAGGAACAAACCCAGTAAATGTGTAAGGACTATCTACAGAAAATACTCTTAAGGGATCGAGAGTGGAAGGACACTTAACTAAACACGGGGGTGTGAATGGGAACCCTCAACGCTGTAAGATGCTCATTCTCACTGAACTGATCTGCAGCTTCAGTGCGATTCTGGTCAATATTCAGGCAGGGGGCTGGGGGAAATGGATAGGCCAATTCAACAAGTTATACGGGATCGTGAAATACCATGTACAGCCCCCAGGTTCTGAAGGAGGACAAAACTGGAAAGCGGCTGTACCAGTAACAAGGAAAGGCACAGCCCTTAACAAAATAGCGAGTCCGATGTGAAAGCAAAAGTAGCTCCTGCAAACCACAGGGAAAAGGGCCACGTCTTTTCAATAAACAGCCCTGGGCCAAGCGATGATGACCGCACGTGGATCTGGATCCCTACCTCACGCCACACAGGCACGGCAGTTCCGGATGGACTGTTGCTCGAAATCTGAAAATCGGGTGATGGGAGCGTATCGGCATGACGACGGGTGGGTCTGGGTTTTCTAAACGGGCCACAGAAAGCACTAAGCATAGGGAAATGTCACTACTTCGGATCACAGTGATTGAGAACCGTTCATGGAAGACACCATGAGGACTGTGGAAGGCCAGCAGCTGAGCAGGAGAAGATACCGGCACACAACCTACTGGGGAGTCTGTGTTCACAACACACAAAGAACTTCTACAGACAGATAGGGAAAACCTGAGACGCTCCTTCACGGGAAAGGACACGCGTGGGCAACAATGTGGACACATCGGTCCTTGGCGACAACTGCAGGCGGCTGCCCTCCTACCAGATGGAGAAGACGTCAGCACCCAGTGGCGGTAAGCACAAGGAGCCACTGGAATGCTCCCAGACCGCTGGGGGACCCAGCGTGGGTCCAATTTGGAAAACTGGCTCCCATGGGACATATGTGTGCCCCTGACCTGGTTTACACCGACGTGTGTATCCTGAAAGATGGGCTGGACAGCAGTCCCTGGAGCGCTGATCACTCAGCAAAAACTAGGGAACAACCGAGCCCTTGTTGGCGCTGAATGAGTCAGTGCACTGTGGCACGTTGATACTCTGAACACACTCTGGTGCGACAAAAACACATTATAATTGGTGCTGCTTGGACAGAGCATGGTGGGTCTCACTGTGCAAATGCAGCCAGACCAAGAGTTTCACGCTGCAGGGTTCCACGCCCACGGAGTAAACACTTGCATGACTAGTCCACGGTGTGGGGGTCAGGGCAGAGTTCTCCTCCTGGAGCCTGGAAGGTGGCAGAGGTTGGGAAGGGGGCTCTGGGTGGTGGGTATGTTTTATTCCTTGCCCCAGGTGGACGGTGTCTCTTGTGTCCACTGTGGGTTCATGCATCGAGCTGCACTCTGTTGGTGGGGGTGCTTCTCTGTGTGTGTATTACCCCTTAACAGAGATGTTTAGCAACGTGCTTCCGAGGGCCCTCCTCAGAGCTGCTGCATCCTTGAGGGACTTGGGACAGCCAGCTGGAGCCCTGAGAATTGGAGCTGAAAACTCCAGCTGGACCATATGGAGGTCGAAGCCCTCCCTTCCCCACCAGAAGGCTGTAAAGAACCACACGGGCCATCTACTGTGTCATTCACCAGACTCTGATTAGGTGCGTGTCCAGCCTCCAGCCCTCTCCGGAAGGCTGCCTGGGCGCTGGGAGGAGGGGCCCAGGGACCCCACACGCTCCACTCCCTCCTCACTCCCCGGCCCAGCTCTGGTTCCTAACTGCCTTTCAGTGTCTCCAGAAAGACTGCTAACATCATAATTAAGAGATAGCTCAGCAAAAACGGAAATAGGAAAGAAAGCTCCTTTTACTGGTTCTAGTTCATCATTTTAGAGTGGTGCAAACCAGCTGCCGTACTGGGTTTGAGTCTGATGTATAAAAAAATCCACCACCGCTTGAAAGAAGTTGGTGAAGCTGATTTGTTCAGTTTTACATTTTTTTATATTCAACTTATCCCACAAAGAATTCGAGGTGTTTGGCAGCACGAAATCCTAATAGCGACGACAAAGTCGTCGGCCTCGTGTCAACCTCGGAATCGCATGTGGTGCTAGCTCTCCCGTCTCACCACCGAGAACTGCTCACCTCCCTTGCTGGAGGTTCTGCGCACACGGTCCCTCGGGACCCTCACGGAATCCTCCTCTCTGTGGACAACAGGCAGCCTGGGCCACGATCCTGATATTAAAAGCACCGCGGGGCCAGGTCTCCCGGGAAACCTGTACGAGCCTCTTAAGGGTGTATGCTTAGGAGAGTGACTGTGGATGTGTAGGGGATGTACATCTTTATGCATGAAAATTCCAAGCTGCTTTCCCAAGTGGTTTGTCTTTCTGTCCCCCCCCCCCCACCCCCGTGCACACTGCTCAGGGGTTCTTGAGCCCAGACTATCGCTTGATCAAGCTTGCTCCCTGGTGAGGGGCTTCTCCCGCTGACTCTCCTGTCTCCATCCTTCTTCTGTCTGCGTTGAAGGGGTGCTGGGCGGCTCCATCGGTTCAGCCTCTGACTCCTGATTTCAGCTCAGGTTATGGTCTCGGGGTCTCGAGATTGAACCTGCCTAAGATTCTCTCTCTCCCTCTCCCATCCCCTGCCCCCTCTCAAAAAATGTCATTAAATTTTACATTGAAAATATACCTGATATAGGGGCGCCTGGGTGGCTCAGTGGGTTAAAGTCTCTGTGTTTGACTCAGGTCATGATCCCAGGGTCCTGGGATCGAGCCCCGCATCGGGCTCTCTGCTCAGCGGGGAGCCTGCTTCTTCCTCCCTCTCTGCCTGTCTCTCTGTCTACTTGTGGTCTCTGTCTGTCAAATAAATAAATAAAATCTTAAAAAAAAAAAAAGAAAACATGCCTGATATGCAAAAAAAAAATACAATAAAATATACTTACTATGTACCTTGATTTACCAAAGGGCTATGTGTAAAGTACACGTAAGTTATAAAGCATCGCGCCCCCCTGTACCTCACCAGCTTCCCAGACTGAGACCACTTCAGTAACCTTCATCTACATGCTGCTCCCAGAAGCTGTTCCCAGTGGCCTTCCTGCTGGAGGCGGTTGGCCCCTGAAACTGTGTGCTCATCACTCTCTTGCTGGTAAACATATCCTGTGTACACACGTGTGTATGTGTGTGTGCACGCACACACAGTAACGTACATGTACACACAGTACGATAGCACACACGCGAGTGCTGTGTGTGCCTGCCGACCCCTCTCAGGCTTGGCTCTCTGCATCTTCAGGGTCTCTTCTCAGCAAGCATGTTGCCCGTAGGATTCAGCAGAGCTGGGTGCTGCTGGCGTTGACTGGTCCACCAGCTGTCGCCATCCTGGGACGTGTGCACACTGGGAGGACTCAGCCTGATGGATTTCGTCTTTCCTCGGACGTGGACCGTGGGCTATTGTGGGTGTGGCCATGACGCACCTTCGGGGGCCTGTCTCTGAGCAGGCGGAGGGAGTTTTCCTGGGTGCGTACTCAGGGGTTCGATCGCTGGCTCCCGGGGGACACAAGCATTCATTCTGACGAGAAGGGTGTGTTCCACAGTGGTTGTGAATTACGTTTAGGAACGCCGCGAGCCGCAGCCTCTCCAGCACCTGCTGTCATCAGTGTTTCAGACTTGCAGGTGAGGGGGAGGAACCGAGCATTACTGCAAGCAAGAGCCCCATTTCCCTGCTTGGGACGAAGCCGGGCATCGCACCAGGTGCTTACTGCCCATACAGCCTTCCTCTCCTGTTCATGGCTTTTGCCCATTTTTATTAAGTCCTTTGCGTTCTTCTGTTAGGTCAGCAGTTCTTCAGGCATCCTGGATGCAGATCCTCTCTGCTTACACAGGGCAGGTGTCCTCCCCCTACAGGGGGCATGGTCTCACTTCACCTCTTTTACTGAGCATTCTTCACGTCAACAGAGTCTGATTGACCCATCTTATGGTTCACGACCGGCAGCTTTCGTACCTTAAGACGTTCTTCCTTCCCCAGGGTCATAAGGATATTTGCCTCTGTTTGAGAAGTTTAGGAGTCTTCTTTCTTTTCCTCCTTAATTTCTCTGGAGCTGAGCTTCGGGCAGGGTGCGGGCATGTGCCCAGCTGTAGCTTTCCGACGTGCACAGACGATGACCCAGCATCAGGCAGGGAAGCCCTCTCCCCCCACTGACCTGCGGCGGCTCTTCCCGTGCAGTGGAGGTGGGGTGCGCCTGCTCCCGCTCTGTTCTCCCTCGTGGCTCACTTTGTCCCTCCTCGGGCCCGTCGCGAACTGCGTGGCCTCAGAAACTTGTCAGGTCCTTGCCGCTGCTGAAGCAGATTGCCGAACTTTGTCTTCTTCCTTCTGGCGATTCCAGCTCCTCTGCCTTCCTGGGATCTGGGTTAGAATCAGTTGCATAAACATCCCTGTTAGAATATTTGTAGAATCCCATCGACTCCACAGGTAATGGGTGGGAGAGGTGACATCTTCACGACCCTGGAGTCCTCTGATCTATTACAGTAGTGTGTCTCTACGTGCGCTCGCTCTTTCAATAACTTTGTAGAGACATTTTTTCTCCTTAAAGATCACACACTCGTCCATTAGGTTGTTTTTAACTCATACTTTCACATGGATTGTAAGCAGGATCGTTTCCCTAACTGTTGCTCGTGCACAGAAATGGCTAAGTGTGCGTGTGTTGGCTTCGTACTCAGGGATCTTGCTAGATTTTATTAAATCGAATAATTTAGCTGCGGATAATGTTTTGTTTTCCACGTGTGTCATCAGGTCACTTGTGACTGCCAGGACCCCCCCCACCCCCACTGCCGCGTAGTGCCCTGTCCTCGGGGCTCTCACCCTGAACAGCGCTGGAGAGGGCCAGTGTCCCTGGTTTGTTTCTGATTTTAGCAGCCTGCGTCTCACATTTCCTGTGTGTTTCATGCTCGGTTCAGGAGCTTATGGGCACAGTTATCAGGTTAGAGAAATGCCCTGTTATTCCCAGTTTCTCAGAGTTTGTGTTTCTAAACACGGGGGGTGCTGGTGTTACTAAAAGCCTCACCTGTGGGTGATTTGCAGAATAGATTTTAAGTGTTAGGCCAATGTCATCGTGTTCCTGGGTAAGCCCAGCTGGGTCATAATGGGCCATAATGTCCTCGTTCTCATCTTACCTGTTCCTGGACTTCGGCTTGCTGGGTGCTTGTTCTGGGTCCGTGGGTACTGACTTAGTTTGTGGACGGGGTTGGTGCATCATCTCTTTGGGGCCATTCTTAGGTTCCAGAGTCCAAGAGATGTCTGCCTCCTCCTAGGGGATGGGGGGCGTCCTCTCTCTCTAGCCAGTTCTGTCCACAGCACCCCACTGAACTTCTCAAAGTCAGCACGAGCTCCGTGTCTTTCTCGTTTTCTCTGGACTGAGCTTTCCTTCTGGAGACACTCCCTGTGGGGCTCCTGGCGCTGTCTTCTGCGTCCACCACTTGCACTCTGAGGGGCCTCACAAACTCTGCACAGAAGGCCCTGGGGGCTTCTTCCCTGCTCTGCCTCGTCTCAGTGCCTGGTGCCACCCTCCGCCGGCACGCGCTGTCCAGGTCCCTCCTGCTCCGTGCCCCTTCACCCAAGCCACCACCAAGTCTTACCGAGTCTGCTTCTAGAAACATCTGAACTCGGCACCTGCACTGCTCCCTCCTGACACAGACGACTCCCAGGCATCCCACCTGGGTGGGCAGCAGCCTCAGGACACGCGGACCCTCGTGAGCCACCACACCACGCCAGTGACACCGCGGTTTGGGACTGCATTGCCTTCCCTCCCCAAGACAGTCCGTGTACTTGGATGGGGCCGGTCCGACTCCCCGTGTCGGGGTAGAGCCGGTCCACCCGGCTCTGTAAGTGGCCCGCGGGGGAATATTTCAGGCTTTGTGGGCCGCGCACATCTCTGTCCCATGTTCTTCCGTCCCCCCAGACTGCTATAAAGGTGCCATTCATGCTGAGCAGGTAGACGGTGCAGAAACAGACCACGGGCGTTGATGGGGTCCCCGCTGGTCTCCCCGCCCCAGGGTTCACCCCACAGGCACCTGCCGTCTGACAGTGGTTGAGGGAGGAGACGGAGAGGCCCAGCGCTCGGGAAACTGCCCCTGACAGCCCCGATCGACGTGCTGAGAAGTCCTGCCATCGTTGAACTCTGGCCAGATGCTCTCCCCACCCCTCGGGTCACCCTCACCACCTGCTCACGCATCCGTGAGGCTCCGCTCAAAGCTTCCCGAACGAAGCCTGGGCTGCGTCTTGGGAGCCGGACAGGCTGCAGCTCCCGTGACCCCTGTGGCTCTCCACCATTGGGGGCCTTCACCGCGTGGCCCGTGCGGTGGGGGCGACGTCCTCCTTCCGTGGGTGAAGAGCGGGCTCAGAGAGGCCGGGCGCCCGGCTCACGCGTGGGGGAGCGGAGTCTGGACCCTGTTCTGGACCCTGTTCCCCTGGCCCGTCTCCCCTCTGCGCTGCCGGCCGCCCTTGCCGTGTCTCACCACCCCGCTCCCGGCTCTGAGGTCTGCCGGCTGCGGGACTCGCACCGCGGCCTGCTCCCCGGGGCACGGCCAGGGGTGAAGGCCATCCCGGCTGCTCCGGGCTTCCACAGGCAGGTGCGGGCACCGACGCGAGGTCGTCTCCCTGCCAGCGCCCACCTCCAGGTGAAGTCACGCTGAGTCAGACCTCCACCTCTGGGCCTGGCGCTGGAGCGTGGGAGCAGCGCTCCGTCCGCTGCACAAACAAGTCCTCTCTGGGTCGGTCCCGGGACGGGGCTGGGTCCGCTGGCAGTTGGGGGGCCCCAGAGAAGGAGGTGGTTGTGAGCTGGGCAGACTACGCACGGTGCCCCCTCCCATGAGGAGCTGATTGAAGGCTTTGCCCTGTCTGGTTTGTGTCATTCCAGTGTCATGCTTTTTATAAATGTGGGACACACACAAAAATATTTCATCTCAAATAAATGTATCGCAGCTTACTGGTTATCTCTTATTAGCAGCTTTATCTTCCTGACTTTTTTAGAAACCAAGAAATCAATAGCCTACTTTTAGACAATCTAAAAGTCCCCGGGGGTGTCCTCTCCCAAGCACACTGGGCAGAATTAAATAAAACAAGGAAACACATCTTTACACAGACACATTTTTGGTCAGACACAGGGACCACCGTGGAACAGACTTTAAAAGAGCACAAACAAGGTTGTCCTTGAATGATCGAGACCCACACTCCAGGCTCATGGGTCCTCATGGGTCCAGGCTCACAGTGACCATGACCAGAGCGTAGTCTCCACAGGACACTTCGGGAGTGGGATCGCCACGGGGAGGCAGTGCTGGGACCACATGGTCATGGTGTGTGAGCAGAAGGTGTGGTGGGCCCAAGGCCTAGAAATGAGGGGCAGAAAGCCAGGCCAGCCCAGCGGGCCTACCCAGAGCCACCAGCTCCCCACTGGGCACAGGTCATGTGCTTCTGCCCTCTGGCTGCCACTCTACTGAGGACCTGGGCACAGGAGTGGTTTCCCCGCCTGCTGGCCGGAAACGCTTCCTTCTGCCGAAAGTCTTTCTGGACGCCCGGATCACGAATGAAGGCAAGCAGCCCCATGTGGTCGGGCTGGGCACCTCCTTTCCCCTCCCAGCGTCCCCCAGGTCACATGCCGTCTCCGGAGTCTGCAGGAGGCCAGTGTCTCAGGGTCACAAATCCTGTAGCTCTGCCTGGAGGCACCTGCCCAGAGTGATTTCTAATTCTGCTCATGGGATCCAGCTAGGAGGCCATGTCAGCGAGAGGGTAACGCAGCCAAGCTGGTCTTTCGGCACGTACAGACCGCGTGCCCCGCAGCCGGCAGGTGCATGCACTCCTATAAAATCCTAGACCTGGGTTCCCTGGGCGAGCATTTGAGCAGTGGGTTTTTTCCCAAACACCAAAGTGATATTTTATTTTCACAGTTTGCATGAGTAAAGAACAGACTGAGTGTCCGGAGGGCAGGGCGGGCCACATGGAATTGCTGCCAGGTTGTAGCCCCCATGCAGTTCAGCTGCCAGAACCTCTGGGGAGACCCAGGGATTGTCCCCAGTGCCCCGGTGTCTGACGCTGACGGTAAGCAAGGGACGGGGAGGCTTTCCTCTGCAGCCTGTAGGACCCTCATCGCGGCCCTGGACCTCACAGGTGCTGCGTGGGTGTGGCAACGTCCCACATCATGGCCCTGGTGGCTGGAAACTGCTTTCTCCACATCAGCATAAAGAAGCATGCTCTGTGTGCCATCGTCCCAAGTCAGGGCGGAACACCCCAGCCCGGCTTCGCCCGTGATCCCTGGCTCCTTGCTGGGTCTGTGTCCAAGCAGTGTGAGCGGGAAGGTCCCGGTCCGGCTGCACCAAACGAAGGCTTGCTTGTGGAAGAGAGACACAGAGAAGTGACCTCCAGTGAATCACACGTCCCTTCATGTGCCCTGCACAGCCCCCCTGACACCCACTCAGCGTTTGACCCTGTGACTTTGGCCAATGGGACTTTAGGCTGGAAATGCCCCATGCACTGAGCTCTGCCTTTCCTCTCGTTGCAGATGGAAGTCCCGCACCATGAGAATCAGCCCTGGCCAGCCTGCTGAGTGCAGGTGACACGCAGCCTGGTTCCCCCACCCCCCATCCCTGCCGGTGGCCGGTGCGCGTGGGTTCAGCCCATGTCCCAAGAAGCGGACTTGAGCTTTGTGAGCTGGTGGCCATAGGATCGTGAGCAGTCAAGCAGCCTGGTTTGGGGGTCTCTTTCACAGAGACCGGTCTCAAGTCCTCATGCACGTATTTGTTTATTAAGGTGAAGTCCCTAGAGGGCATTCCGGGAGTCCCGATTTTTCCTGGGTTGTCCACAAGTGCTCCTCTGGGCACTGTGCCTGGCCCTTAGCCCTCAGGCTGGGGGACGGACTGGCCTGCTGGAGGGCTGGCCCCAGACAGAGGCGGCTCCTTTCCAGGAGAGCGGCTGGAAGCAGGTCCCTGGCCCGTGTGGTCAGGGCAGGCTGCTGTGGGGGTCCTGCCCACCGGGCTCTGGCCTGGGCTCCTCCCCCGCTCTAGGCCCATTTTGCAGGGCGGGAGGCCGGCGGACGTCCCGGCGGAGGGCCCGAGCTCAGGCGGCCCTGAGCGCGGCTCGGTGGCTCGGGGTCCAGCCTGGGCGGGGGCCCGCTCTGCGGGGTCGGGAGCCCCGGAGTCCCCGCCGCCCGCACGGCCCGCTGCGCTCTCAGCACCCGCTCCAAGGCCGTGGGCCTTTCCCGACGAGGCTGAGGTTTGCGTCCTGCTCGGAACCGAACCCGCAGCCGGTGGCATTTCCGCGCGTGTCTGGGGCGCGCCGTGGGGCGCCGCGCAGGGCGGGGGGCGGAAGCCGGCGGGTCGCCGCGCCCTGCGAACCCGCCCCGCCCCCCGCAGGCCCGCTCGGCTGCCGACCTCGGCGGGAGCGCCCGGGGCACGCGCGGGGACCGGCTCCGCGCCGGGGCGCCCGCGACCCCACCTGCTCCGAGCACGCGCGCCGCGCCGCCGGGCCCCGCCGAGTGCGCGCCCCGCAGCCCCGGACCGCGCGGAGAGGGGCGGGGGGGGGCTGGCGGCCCGCGGGCGCGCGCACGCCCTTGCGTCGCGGCGCCCCCT
>NC_081558.1:218150506-218185713 GCF_022355385.1 Mustela nigripes
GGGGGGGGGGGGGGGGGGGGGGGGGGGTGGACTGCGCCCCGTGCTGAAGATGTGCCCCTTGTGGAGGGTGCGGCGCCCTGGAATGAAGCTGCACTGGTGTGTGTATTGGGGGGTAGGTAGACGGCGCTTGGAATGAAGGGGAGACTGCACCCTGGGAGGAGACGCTGCGCTGCCGGGAGAGTCGGGCTGCGTCCCGGGACGAAAGGGAGACTGCGCCCCTGGGACGGGAAGCTGCGCCCCGGGATGAGGCTGTGCCCCAGTGGAGGGGACACTGTGCCCGGGATGAGGCTGAGCCCCGGGATAAAGGGCACGCCGCACCCCGGAATGGAGATGAGCCCTAGGGAATGGGAGACTGCGCCAGGACAGACCCTTCTCCTCCCCCGGCGGGGCTCCGCCGCCGCTCTCCGCCCCAGGGAGGGATGGCTGCGCCCCGGACGGCCGGCGTCCCCTTCTG
Source organism: Mustela nigripes (assembly GCF_022355385.1). Classification (NCBI taxonomy): domain Eukaryota; kingdom Metazoa; phylum Chordata; class Mammalia; order Carnivora; family Mustelidae; genus Mustela; species Mustela nigripes. The sequence goes on from NC_081558.1 coordinate 218,150,961, forward strand.
GAGGGCACCGTGTCCGCGCGGGAGGCGCTGCGCTGCCGGGAGGGGAGAGTGCGCCCTTGGGATGCGGCCGTGCCCCGAGAAGGGGAGGCTGCGCCCCCCGGGAATCGGGCTGCACCCCCGACCGCCCCCCCCCCGTCCCCTCCCCCTCCCCCTCCCGAGGGCGCGGTGTCCGCGTGGGATGCTCTGGGCGGCGGGCGGCCCGGGGCGGGGATGTTCCCGGCCGGCGGGCGACCCGACCCGAGCCGTCCGGAACAATCTGGGGCGACCGGGGCCCGCGGTGAATTCTGACGCGTTCACATCTGCAGTAGGAAAATTACCGGCTGGGGATGGGTCGCAGGGAGGGCGTCACATGGAGCTGTGGACGCTGCAAGCGTCGGAGTCCGCATTTACAGACCGGACACCGGGCTCCGGCCCGGGATTTGTCAGAGTCCCGACCCGGGCCTGTGGGCCTGTGTTTCGCAGTTAATATTTTTAGGCACCAGGTTCCCTAGTTACTTCTGATAAGGACATTTTGTTTCCTTACTAAGGAGCCGTCGTGGTCGGGGTTCCACTCTGCAAGTAGGAGGAGAGCAGCCGGATAAGCAAACTTGCTTCCTTACTCTGAGTGCCCTGATGGAGAGAAGAGCTGGATCACTGAGCTTTGGGACTAGGAATATCCGTTCCTTCCTTTGTTTTCCTCTTCTATTTACCCATTTCTATCGCCGTGCAAGGTGCCTCCACAGCTGCATTTTCTACAACAGTGGGTTGTCTAAGAGCAGTTCCTGGGAAATGTCTTTTAATGACTGTCTTTTCTTTGGGGCAGAGACTATCCTCTGCCTGCCCAGGGTTTCCTAGAGGAGAAAGGGAGAAGGCAGGCTGGGACCGCTTCGATAGGAGAGGAGAATTAGCTGTCCGTGCCCTCATGGCCCTTCCAGTGGGCAGGTCCGCTCCCAGAGCACAGCCACCCCTCGGGCTGGGCAGGACCTGCTGAGCTGGGTGTGGAGACCCTGCGGGACCGGGAGGCAGGGGACGCGCAGGGGCTTTGAGAGGAGTGCCTCTGTCTGTGAGTCATGCCCTGTTCCGTGGCCAAGGCTTCCGAGACCGAACAGACTCAGCTACGTCTCCAACAAAATCGGAAGCTCTAGCTGGAAGGGAAAAAAGGAAGCCTTTCTGCAGGGGCAGTGGTGAAAAGAACACTGGTCCAGCTCGGAAACGGACGACACATGGACGGCGAGGTGCGGTGAGCTCACGGAGCCAGTGCGGAGAGGCCAGGGGAGGAGGCTCAGCGGATACCGTCATGGTCCGCACACGGTGCTCGGCTCCAGGCAAATGCTCCCCGTTGTGAACTGACGCGTTGTGAGAGCCTTTCAGCTGCTTCCAGACTTGGGGAATGCAAAAATTCTTTCAACTTGCATTTCTCTGGTGAACGAATAAAGCAAACTGAATTCCGTTGACAGATACTTCCACGGCGTGCTGTGTGCGGGGCCCTCCCTGTCCAGGGCCGGGGTGAGTGCTGAACAGAGAGAGTTCACGAAAGCTCAGACGCCGGCAGTTCCAGTAGTCGCTTCATAGCGTTTCATTAGAAAAAGTAGGAGGCGTGACTTGGGTTATAAAGCGTGAAGACGGACAGCGTTCCAGTTCTCACGTGGCGACGGAAGCGTGTGACCGTGCGTTCAGAAGGCTCGTTCCGCTCCGTTCCCACTACCTGACGTTGATGGTGTAGCTCCAGGCCATGGTCCGAGTACAGGCAGGCGGCACTGTGATTTAGTGCAGTTTTGATATTCGCTGCGGCCTGCGAAGAGTTTCATACGTGGGAGCAGGCGAAACCGACCCGGTTGGACTAGTCCCCACAACCCTTCGTCCTAAAGTCGAGTTCAGAAGGGTTTATTCCCTGGAATGCTGTGACGCGCTGGGTCAAGACTTAGGAACGAGACTGCTGTTTAAATAGGGGGTGGCTGGAAAGTGTACTTTGGAGATTAATTGGTGAAATTATATACTTACCGGCCTTTAAAAAGTTTAAGAACGATTGTCAATCTTAGAGTGAACCTGAAAAGCTTAGAAAGTTCCAGTTTTATTTAAGAACTTGACGGTTTTTTGTGTTAATTTTCTAAAATGTGAATTTCCAAATTTGTAATTCGGTGTGATGGAAATGGTAGTGTTGAAAACAACCCAGTAAAAGTATATCCATAATGTGTGGTAGAAAAAGTAAACAGTGAGAATTTCATAGAAAAATTGTACATGAGGGTTGCCTGGCTGGCTCAGTCAGTGGAGCCGTGACTCTTGATCTCGGGGTCATGAGTTCGAGCTCACGATGAATGTAGAGCTTACTTAAAATAAAAATACACAGACCTGTATCCCTAAAACAAATAATACGTTATATGTTAACCAAAAAGTTAATTAAAAAAATAAAAATAAACTAAAAATTGTATGTTGAAGCAATTAAATGTCTTTATTGCTTGAGTGACTGTCCACGTTTTATTCGGAATGTGGCCAGGGAAGACGCAGGGGCGGAAAGAGGTCTTCACACGGCCTTCCTGCGGGGCTCGCGGGCCGCGGGGCCCGGACGCTGTTGTGCAACGGGGCCCGATTCCTGCTGCCCGCCGCTGTCCTCCACGAGTGTGTGCGAGGTGCCCTGGGACCGCACCGAGAGAACACACTTTGGTTTTCCGTCCGGCATCTTTGTGATGGATCGAAGCGAGCTGGGGTGCGAGGCTGCGACGGCCTGGAGGGACCTGGAGTTTGCACGGGAAGTGTGGGCGGCTTGTTTGTCCCACGGGGTCGCCAGCACCGTTGCTGTTCCAGGAGCTGGAGACAGGTGTGAGCCAGTAAGGGTAGTTCCTGCCCTCATAGGATTCGCCTTATGGTTGGAGAGGACGGTAATTGCCAGCTGAAGTCTTACTGTGCCAGGAAGTGAAAGTACAAGAATGCCGGGGCGGGGGGTGGCCCGGAGGACGAGGGAGCTGGGTGCCCCCCGGCAGGCAGGGTGGACTCCGCAGAAGCTCCCTTGTCCGTGCCGCTCGGAGAGGGCCGCGGCTGCTGTGAGGAATTCGGACTGGCACTGGGGTGTGGTGGGAAGCCCTCCGAGGGCAGCCCTCCCTCCCTGCCTAGGTGCCCTGGGGAGTCTTGGATGAGGGAAGGTCAGGATGCAGCCTTTGGACAGCCACTGCTCGTGTGTGTCAGGGACTCAGGACAAGCCAGGCTTCTGGATCCCCTTCTATCGACGGACTTAAATCTCAGGAGAGTCCAAAAGGTGGGCCGTGTCCTGTGTCTTCCCATCCAGTGAGGGCACGTGTAAGGGGCGATGCCAGGACTGCCCGGAGGCCCCGGGACACGGGGGCTCTTCCCGCCACCACGGCTGCAGGCGGGTGGCTCCAAAGGGGCACGTGCCAAGATCCCTATGGGCCAGAGGGTGACCTGAGCCCCGGCCCGCTGTCCGAGGGCTGTGTACTGTTGGCAGGGGACATGCGGCCAGTCACACGGGGTGTGGGGTGCCTTCAGACTCCTCTGCCTCACTTCCACTCACTCAGCGCTCCTGGACTTGAAGCACAGTCTTAAAATCCTATCCTTGTGCCTTTAAAAAAAAAAAAGAAAGAAGAGAAAAAAAAAGAAAACACAAGTGGAATGAAATACAGTAATTACTAAGTGTCTTTCTGTTAAAAATCCGATTCTTTCCAGGCAGTCTTTGAGCATCGATGTGCTCCGAGCTGCCCCCCTATTGTTCCCTGTGCCCGCTCTCCGTACGAGCTCCCCCTGCCATCTGGGGGTCTTCCAAGCCCCTGATGCTCGCTCGGACCGTGCGGGTGCTGTCTTGATCTTCCTGGCGGCTGTTAAGGGCAGGTTTCCGGTCTTTGTTGACCGGCCTGTTGACGGGCCGTGTCGTCCTGTCTCCTGTCACTGTGAGACACCACCCGTGCCCGGCATGTCTGATTTCAGAGTGTTCCTGTGTGGGGAGATGCGCGTCTGAGAGCTGGCCGACTGGCACGTGTGGTGGGCGGGTGGGCAGGCCCGTTAGGATCAGAGCATCGCAGACCGGTCCCCGGGTTGCCGGCCCGAGCGGTTGGCTGGCGCTGGGGAGGAGATGGGGGGCTGGGGAAAGTGAGCGTGTACGGGGTGCGCAGGCGCTGGGGGCGGGCTGTGGGGGCCGCAGAGCCTGGCCGAGGCCGTTCCTCCGCAGGCGCGCCCACGGGCTGGGCCTTGAGCACGCTGCCCTGGAGATCTCTGCGTCGCCGCGGCTCGGATGTGTGATCTCGAGCAAGCTGTCAGGTCTTCCTCTGCTTGGGTTTTCTGATCCGTACGTTAGGCAGGGCGGTGGCAACCTTTATCTGGTTGCTGGGTCAGCACACTGTGCCAACGTGGTGCCTAAAACAGTGCTCCGACAGTGCTAACGAGGTTTGCTTGTTACTTCTGTGATTAGTCATCCGCGTGGAGATGTTTGGATACAAGTGCAAATTCAAGCCTGGGCTCAAGAGCAGTTGGGGCCAAGTATGTAAATTTGGGAGCCTTTTGGCCCTTGTGGCTATAGACAGGGTGGAGCCTCGGGAGGAGGAGGGTCTGGCCACACCTGCTGTAAAGGGGTCTGTTGAAGGCGGAAGCCGGCAGGGCCTGGGGCCTGGGAGCCGGGGCTGAGGCAGTGGGCCTTGCAGTGGTCAAGGGCACCGTTCTCCGGGGGAGTCTGGTTAAAAGCGGGCAGAGCGTGGGTCTGTAGCTGGAGGGGTCCTGGGCTCCAGGGAGTCACGTGATTTCGTTCTTCAGATGGAGATGATGATGGTGTGTTTATGGGTTCACAGGAGTGACCCAGTTGGGGGGGGTAGCTTTGTATGACGTCGGGAAGAGGGTCGCTGCAGGAGCCACGTCCTTGAGAAGGTGGGCGGGAGGCTGGAGCAGCAGGACCTCTGCGCACGGGGACCTGGACTCGCTTCGAGATACTTCTGGAAGACGTGCTGCCCTTTTGAAAGGAAGGCATAAAACAAAACAGACTCTTGTCTCGGTCTCAGGAACTCGGGGCTCGTGCTCTCGAACGTAGGCCCCAGTTTCTTCTTAGCTCCTGGCGTCAAGCTTGCCTTGGGCCCTCCTTATGGAAAGACACACGTGGGAACAGTATTTCGCTTTACCAGAGTCATTCCTTGCCTTAGCTCAGAAAGTGTCATGACCTTCATGAGACGCCGGCGCCTTTCCTCACCGGGTCGGGTCCTGTTCCTGAGGACGAGCGCGGGGTGCCTCCCGCCTGGGCTGCGGTTGTCTCTGGCCATCTAGAAGGGGGGAGCTTTGCATCTGGACGGCCCCCCCTCCCGGGGGAGGACAGGGTCGCTTCGGCCCAGTGAAGCTGGTTGTCCCCGGGGCAGCAGCCCTCTGCCGGCTCGGGCGAAGGGCCTCCTCCTCGCGCGCGGGCCTGTGCGGTCCGCGGTGGGCTGGCGCGTGCGCAGGAGTCCCGCCGTGGGCTCGGGGGTGAGGAAGCCTTCACCGGCTCCCTGCGTGTGCCCGGGAAGACTGTTCATGCCGCTCTGGGCTCTCTTTCCCACAGTGACAGGTTCTGTGTGAGTCATCGTGGAAGGACGCGCTCTCAAGGAGAAGCCCTCTGCCTCCTCAGGCCATCATTCCAGCGGGGAGGCTAAGCCAGGCACTAGGGCAGACGCTCTGCGTCAGAGGGCGGCCGCTGGGCAGGTCAGGCCTCTCTCCAGAGGGGTGCCACGCTGATGCCCAGCGGAGACAAGCTCTTCTTCCCCAGAGCGGGGACAAGGACATTCCCAGTGGAAGGCACAGCCTGCAGGAACCCTGCTTGTTGGAGCCGCTGGGGGCTGGGGTGGACTGCAGCCTTGGACTGATGGCGGTGCTTGGAGGTGAGCTGTGCGTGCGGCGTTGGGAGCTGGAGGCTGGGGGTGCCGGGTGCGGGCTGCGTGCAGAGGGGATCTGGGGGTGAGGAGCAGGGGGCGTTAGGAGGGGCTCTTCACGCTCTCTGAGACCTGAAGTGAAGGTCCTTCGGTTACGGGCATCACTTTCTCTCCGATTCTGTTTGAATCTGGCAGTCACTGATCCTTTGGTGTGTCACGTGCGGAACATGCACGTATGTGTGCGTGATGCGGGACGTGTATGCCGCGTTGTTGGTAAGACGCAGGGCAGCAGGGGTGCCGGGTAGCTCGTCTGACTCTTGGTTTCAGCTTGAGGCATGGCCTCAGGGTTGTCCCGGCCCCAGGGTCCTCATGGCCTCAGGGTCGTCCCGGCCTGGTGTCGGTGTGGGGGAAGGGGGGATCCAGCTCCGCCTCGGGCTCTGTGCTCAGCGGGGTCTGCTGGAGAGGGTCTCTCGCTCTGCCCCTCCCCAAACCAGCTGCGTGTGGCAGAGCCGGCAGCACGGAGAGTGCTTGTAGTGGGCTCACGGATCCCTCCCGAGCGCGTCGCGCCTGTTTCTCAGCTGGGGACCAGATGTAAGAGGTCGGGCAGGGTCCGGCAGAGCGGGGTGACCTTCGGCTCGCATTCTGTAAGCTGTCACGGTGCGTCGGGCGCGGTGGAGCCAGGGAAGCCGGCTGCGGCCCATGTGGCTCGGAAGGGTCTCCCTGACGTGGGCCATCGTCCCCCTCAGACTGCTGCCTCCGTAACCTCCTGCCCGGGGTCTCCTGCTACCGGTTCCCGACCGGCCTCCTGATCAGAGCTGAAGCGCGGGGATGGATCCATCACTGTCCACCCAAGCCCCGCCACTCCCCCACCTCAGGGTCCTCCCGGCCCCGTCTCCCTCTCCCCTTCCCCCTCCAGCCCTGGGGCCTCGCCCCCAGCCACCTCCTGGGCTTGCTCCCCCCACCTCAGCCAGCCACGGTGTGTCCTGCTGTCCCTCCGGTGTGTCCTGCTGTCCCTCCGGTGTGTCCTGCTGTCCCTCCGTTTATCTGCCTCCCCGCACCCCTCCCTCCCATCAGGCTGTCGTCCGACTGAGCAAGCGTTGGTCTCACGGGCTCAGGGCTCTGGCCCGTCTCTGCCCTCGGGGCTCAGAACGGCTCGGCAGAGAGTGGGCGCGCACCTGTGTCTGGACCGAAGGACTGGGGTTTCTTACTCTGCAGGTAGGAAGTGGGCAGAGCGCACGGAGGCTCCGTGGTCGCCCTCCCCGCCGCGCCCCTCCCCTGCTCCTGCCGCACTTGGTGAATCAGGCATCTATTTATGCCCCGTATGTCTGTGTTATCTCCAGATTTGTGTGCTTTTCTTTGTAGAGTGAAACATTTACAAAACATTCGAAGTTGTTCTGAAACCCTGAAGTACAATATCGTAGTTTAGTCTGTTGAACACAGGGAGGCCTGTCAGCCTACGAGAGCGGCTGTGTCCCGCCGCCGCTGCCGTTTGAACCCCTTAGGGCGACGCACAGCTGGGTCGCATTCTCTTAAGTCGAAACAGCTGGAGGAGCAGGGGTTCCCACCGCCTGGGACACAAGCGAGAAAGCGAGTAATTCTGGGAGCTTTCAACGGTGGGGGCTTCGAGGGTCGCCAAGCCGGAGGGAAGGTGGCCGCTGGGTGCCCGGAGGAGGACGCAGCGCAGAGGAGGAGGCAAGAGGGCGTGCTGGGACTTAGGAAGCTGCCTCCGAACGCGGGGCTTCCCTTCAGCATCCTGCCGCTCGGCCCTTGGGTGTGAACAGGGCCGGTCCGGGGCGATTTCCAAGCTTTGTTCCATTTCCAGAAGACGGCCGCACGCAGAGTAAAGTAAACTCCCAGGGTCTCAGGGTCTCCAGGGTCATTCAGTCAGCTGTCGTCCTGGCACCTGTGTGCGGTCCCCTGTCGAAGCAGGCAGCGCCGCGTCCCTTCCCGGCAGCTGAGGCCCACCAGAGCCTCGCACGTGGCACGGAGCGTCCTGCCGCCTCCCTCTGGGCCAGGCAGCCTGCAAAAGGCGGTGGGGCGCGGGAAGGGAGCTGGGGGTCCGTCCTGGGTCCCGGATCCAGGGACTCCAGACGGCCCCTCTCGCTAGCTCCTCAGTCTCGGGGGCCGAGTCGGTGTCGGTGGCCTGGAATCGAGCGAGGACTGTGTCTCCGGTGGGAGAGTCTGCAGCTTGGCAGAGCTGGCTGCGGGTAAGGAGGGAGCCAGCCGCCTCCGGGAGCTTCGCAGTCTGGCTGTGGGGCGCTGAGCTTGGCGGGTGCGCCTGAGGCCGCGGCTCCGTGTGCGGGCAGCGCGCGTGGACCCTGCTTCCCTCCTGCTTTTGGCCGTTGGCAGGACGCCCCGGTTCCCTGCCTCTTCCAGCACCAAGCACGTGGGGTGAGTTGGTTTTCTCGAGAAGAGGAACTCGCTCCGGCATGCAAGGTGGCTTCCCGCCATCTGACGAGGCTGAGTTGGTCACGGCACCGGGTTTCCCGCTGCCCACGCGCCGTCCTAACCCCACACGGAGGCTCCTCCGCATCCCTGTCTTCTCTTTCAGGGTTCTGCCGGGCACCTCCCTTCACGGTTCCTGTCTGTGGAGGCCGGGCTCTGTGCCTGTCCCCGAGCGTGGCCGCGTGGGGCAGAAGGGGGTGTCTCCACGCACAGAAGGGGCGTGTGGGCGCGGGCATGGGGCGGCGCTGCCCCGACTTTCGGCCTGGGGCCTGTCCTTATAGCTGCGGGTGCAGGGGCTCTGGGCTCGGGCCGCAGCCCACAGAGCTGTGGTGAGAGGAGGGACCGTGTCCCCGAGCCGGCGACGGGGGAGATCAGTCCGTGCAAGTGCCGGCTTCATGGTCCGGAGCGTCTTCCTGCAGCGATCGACCCAAGCGACAGAGGGATGGCTCCCGACCCCGTCCCGGGCGCCGGCTCCGACCGTGTGCGCCGTCGTCCGCGCGGCGTTCTCGCTGGGCAGCTTCCCAGACGCGTTGTTGTTGTTGTTGTTAATATGGTAGGACTTGACTCTCCTTCGGAAGTTCCCGAAATGCTTCAAGGCCCTCCTGTCACGGAGCTGTGGGGGGGAGGCTCGGCCTGCGGGGCAAGCTGGTTTGGGAGTTGAGCCCAGAGTCCGAACCCAGGGCGGCCTTCCCAGGACCCAGTCACGGGACCTGAGAGCCGCAATCATGTGGGTCCCAGAGTTCAGCCTAGACTGGACCGTCCCCGAAGCCCCGGGGAGGATCAGTCCTGTCGGGTTCCGGCAGCTGTTGGATGTGCTGAGACGGGGACCTCAGTCGCGGCACTGTGTGCTGCGGTCCGGCCGCGGGGAGGCGTCACGGGGGCGTCACGGGGGGCGTTGGGGTTACCGTGACCTCTCCTCACTCCTGCTCTCGGGCTTTCTGTGTCACAGAAAGCACGTGAACGAGTGACGTCGTTGGTCATTTTACTCTCCTGGAGTTTCCTTCCTCCGACGAAACTGAGAGGGGATTGGTGTTTCCATAGAAACAGCAGGTATGGACCAAACCAGCGGGATGTAGCGCAGGGATGCGGGGGGCGGAGAGCTGACAGCCCGTGTGCGGTGCCCCTTGTCCCGCCCAGTCCCCCTAAGCTCCCCACGTGGATCAGCCCTCTCTTTGCAGGGCAGGGTAGGAGAGGGGTGTTTGATGGACTCAGGGGTCTCTCCGGAAGGCCTTGCTGTAGGAGAGGGAGGTGTCTTCCGTTAGCGAACCCAGACTCTGAGGCGGGACGTCCCCCGTGGATGGAGCCCCGCCATGGGTGCAGGAGGCGGGAGAGGGCAGGGCTGTGCGTGACGGGCGAGCTCCGGCCGGAGTCTCCCGATGGCCACGGGCAGGCGTGCGGCCGGGGGCTGGCGTGATCCGACTGCGGGCCGGCTCCGAGCGGGCAGAGCTGCCGTGAGGAGGGTGTGGCTGTGCTCCGCGGCTGCCGTGAGATGTGCGCTCCGCGGTCTCGGTGATTCTCGCAGAGGCCTGGGCCGTGCAGCCGTTACCATGCCTGCGTCGCCCCCAGAATGTTCCGGTGCTCGTGGTACCACGTGTGAGTGCCACTGACCTTCCTGCGTCTACAGACCTATGTGGAGTCAGGCCGTGTGGCCTCTCCCGTGTCCGCTCCCGTCATGCCACATGGGGTTCGCCGTGCTGGGGAACGGACCCGGTTGATTCCGTTAGCTGCCGGCGAGTACCCCCCGCAGGGTGCGGCAGGCCTGTTCCCCGTGGCTGGGCCGGGCAGTAGGCGCGATCGTGAGTGACGCCGTTCCCGACGCCGGCCGACCCGCTCCGCGCGCCTGTGCTTGTGCGGCCGTGGGCCTCGCGGCGGCGTGTAGCCCGAAGCGTCTCGTTACGGTCACGCTGCTAAAACCGCTGCTCAGACTTGAGGCGGCTCTTTGGGTCCCTGGGAGGTGCATTGAGCTTCTTGAATAGTGTGAACGTTTCTCCTCCAGGACAAACGGTGGTGATGGCGAGCATGGCTGCTGGGGATCCTTGCGATGGCAGCCCGGTGTGCGGCGTGCGGTGTGCTGCTCAGGGGCCCGCGGCTGAGCGCTTTCCCAGCGTTTGATCCGCTCCGTCTCCGCCGTCGGGGAGGAGGTCAGGGACGCCCGGCTGGGCGTGTCCAAGCCACCATTCGGCCTACAGAGCCCCGCGTGCCGCGTGCCTTGACCCAGCAGTGCCACTCCTCGGAGTCTAGCCCGAGGGTCCTCCTCTGGCTGCAGGGAGATGCGAGTGTGCTGACCGTCCAGAGAGGCCGTGTGGAGGACAGTCTCTGCGAACTGATTCGGGGCGATGTCCAGAACACACAGAGGCGAGTGGGCCACAGTGCCAGTGGCTAGTACGCTGCCCTCCACTAAGAAGACGCCCGCGTGGCCGCACCTTCCTGCCAGAGGGACGTGGGCAGGATAAGGCTGAGCTGAAGGTGGTGCCGTGGTCGGGGGTGGGGAGGGGGCGTAGACTCAGCTGCCCGTGTGGGGCCACAGGACACATCAGGGCAGCCTGAGTCTCGGAACCGCAGGCCCTGGAATGAAGTAAGGAAGCCCGCCAGGGTGTGGGGGGCCGAACGCAGACTCCACGCACCAGCACACCTTGCCGTAGGACGAACGATGCTGCGGCCACGGAAGACGGGCCAGGAGGACGCGGGTTAGCTGGGTCTCGGAAGGCCACGTTCCGGCTCGATTCTGTGCGGCTGGAGTCTAGCGGTGCCTTTGTTTCTTGCAAGGGTCAGGTCGGCAGTGCGAGTGCACGGAACGGAGTGATAGCAAGTGTGCCGGGGCCCGGAGGAAGGCTCAAGGGCCCGGTGCGTCTGGGCTGGGACCGGGTCACTGTGTAAACCCACGGTGTCTAACTCATGCACACAGGGGTGGGCGGGTGTGGAGACGCAGAGATACACGTGTGTGCGTGTGTGTGTGTGTGCTAGCTCTGTCCTTGGCAAGGCCGGCACGCGAGCACGCCCAAGCATCCTTCTCCACCCTGTCCGGAGAGCCACGGGGTTCCCTGACGGGGGTGCGGCTGGTGTGCAGAGGAAGGACGCGCTCAGAAAGGGTGCGGCATGTCGGGGGAGCAGGGGCCGCCCGGAAGGGGCACAGAGGGCCCCACTGAGCCCAGCTGAGTGAGGAAATGTGTGATGATAGCATCAGCTTGTAGCCCCCGGCTAGGATGACGGCCGCCGCTGCACGCCGGGCGGAACCGTGGCGGCATAAAGAAGGAAGCGCACTGGGCCGAGGGCCGCTGTCCCGGCAGAAGAGCCCGACCGGTGCGGCGTCTGGCGAGGCACGTGGCACCCCAGCAGCTCGGCGCGGGGGCTCAGCCTCGCGGGCCAGGTTTGAGGAGAAACAGGATACTGGCCCCGACTCGAAGTATCTCTTCCCCGAGTTACTTATTCATTAAAGAGGGAAAAACGGTAACTCTAGAGTGGAGAAAGCAGCAGACGCCGCCTTCTCCGGGCCATGCAAGTTACCGCGCCCTGTGATCAGACCCAGGGCCTCCACCTACCCAGATGGCACATCCCGTCTCTGGTATTCCCGCCCCAGACGCACGTCACAGTCACGGGGCTGTCACCAGCAGGCAGCAGACCGGCCTGGCTCGACACCTGACCTGAGTCAAGTGACCTGAGTCAAGGCTCCTTGAGTGCCCAGGGGCCCAAGGACGAGCTTCTGGAGGTGGCCGAGGGCAGAACGTGGCATGGCTTCTGGATGGGGTCCTGGCGCCGAGAGGGTCTCAGGAGGAGAGCTGGGGGCTGCGCGTACAGCTCGTGCTGGAGTCGATTTCCTAATTCTGTGATTTATCAGCGATGCTGTGGGATGCAGACGTAGGAGAGGGGGCGGGGGATACGGGGGAGCTCCCGACCGTGACTCTCCTCTAAGTCTGTCCTTTCAAGTAGGAGGCCGAAGAGGAAAGCCCGCGATGGACGGACGGAGTGTGACGGGACCTGCGGAGCTCCGGGTGGGGCGGGGTCCCCGCTGCCGCCGCGATTCAGCGTCGGGTCGGCTGCCTCCTTCCTGGGCGTTCTGGGCCCTCGTGCCCCGCTGCAGCGTTCTGGAGCTGTGGGGCGGGGGCCTTGGGGTTGCTGGGGAAGGCAGCCGCAGCCCTGGCTGACGGGGAGGCCTGAGGCTCCTCCCGGGGACCTCTCACATGGCTCTGGGTGTGCTCCTAGGTTGTCCTTGGTCTTGTGGTTTGACTGCTTTTCGTTTCCCAAAGAGAGATTTTAAAGGTTGACGTATGAAACTCTACTGGGCTTTTCCTTTATGACTTGGGTTTTCAGTCCTGTCTGAGAACATTTTCCTGCCTTAGGAGTGTTCTTTCCTCTTTCATTTTTTCTGCCAGTTTTATAGTCTGTTCCCCACACTTAGCTTGTTGTCCGTGCGGAATTCGCTCCCGTGCGGCTTGAAGTGAGAGCCGGTACTTGTCCAGTCGTGGAGCCGGTGGCCCGGCCATCACCCAGCGGTCTGCCCTGTGCTGGGGGACGAGAACCGCCGGCCGGGGCCGTTCGGAGCAGTTTCCGACCACTGTTCCTGCTGCGCAGAAAGGCGCTCGGGCTCGCCACGTGCCACTGCGTCCCGTGTCTTCTGGGGAGAGGGTCAGATCGTGCAGACGCTGCTGTTTCCTGCGCTCTTCGTCCTTGTCCTCGTCGGCGGGCCGGGCGTCTGGTCCCGGCACGCACGCACGCGCACGGTGGCCGTGGTCGGAGGCCCCTCTTGCTCTGACTCGGCGCCCGGGCGTCGGGCTTCACCGCCGGGCGTCTGGTCTCAGCCCGCACGCGCACGGTGGCCGTGGTCGGAGGCCCCCTCTTGCTCTGACTCGGCACCCGGGCGTCGGGCTTCACCGCCGGGCGCGGACGGACCAGCTGTCCAGCGAGGCCGTGGCTCCCTGCCTGCTTGCTGAGAGGCTCTTGGGAGACCAGCGGTGGAATCTCGTGAGCTTTTCCTGCTTCTGTCGGGACGGTCGTATGGTCTGTCCTCTCCGATCGGTTAATATGGCAATTTCATTAATAGATTTCCTGATGTTCTACGTTTCTTCCTTCTTTACTCGCAACACACTGGACGTTCACTTCGCTATGTGTCTCAGCACCTTTTCCTTTTCCAAAACAAGCCCTGACCCTCTCCCCAACCGCGCCCCCCGCCTCCAGCATTTAGCTTCTGTGCAGCACAGTTCACAGCCCGTAAGGTGTAGCTCTGTGCGGGCAACTCCTTCACGGCTGGTGTGTTTGGAGGGACGGGGTTGCGAAGGGCCCTGATGTGTAGCATTTGCCGATTTCTGTGGCGTAAATATTTTCAAGCTACCAATGAGCCGTCCGCTGGGCCGTTCCAGAAAGTCCTCTCCCCGGAGCCGGTAGGAGCTGGCGGGCAGCCCGGTGACCTTCCTCTGGTCCATGCCCGTCCAGGTCAGCCCTGCTGCCTCCCCGGGGAGCCGCTGCTCTGGTCTGGTCCCCGGCTGTCCTTGCTCCTCCTAGTTTGCTGCTCTGTGCACGCGCAGCTCCGCATCTCCCCTCAGAGCCAGCGTGGTCTCCTCACTGACAGCTGGCGAGGTGCAGGGCTCCTGGCGACGTCTGTCGGAAACCCGAGCATCTGGCCGCCATCACCGCCTCTGGAGCAACTGCCCTTGTTGGAGAGACGAGGGAGGGTCCACAGTAGGAGTCCTGCGGCCCGAGGGGCACCTCGTCTCGAGCTCGTGCAGCTCTTCACCCTCCCTTGTACAAACAAGCTCTTTTCCTGCGATCATGACTAGTCTTTCTTGAGCACCTACTTCGTGCGTCAAGCGCTTGGGACGCCAGCGGTGTAGTAGGGAGCAGAGTCCTAGCGCAGGTTCCGGAACACTTGGAAGCCGCCTGTTCTTCAGTTCACCGGCCTTGCTGTGTCCCCGACTCAGACGGCCGCTCGTCTTTGCCCCTGGTGATAGATCGACCTTCAGTTAATCTAGTTTCTCCCACTGCTTGATTCAAAATTCCCTGCTTCAGTATTCCTTGATGTCCACTTTTACGCCTTCTGTGATTATCTCTGCTTCACTAAATTCTCGAGAGGAGAAGATGGTGGAGTCGGATCTGCGGTTTTACATTACGAAAGGTTGGTTTTTTCAGGGGTCATGAGGGTAACGGACTCAGTGAAGTGACACTCCGGTTGGAGCCGCGGGCAAGCTCATTGCCAGCATCGTCTTCTGCGGCCCTCTGGGTGCCCGCGGCCGGCTCGCTCCCGGCAGGGTCTCTGCCTCCCGAGGCACCGGGGCACGGGGGTGGGGCGTGTGGGGCGCCGCGCTTCGGGAGGTGGTGGCTCTGAAGGACGGGCTCGGCCCCGGGCCCCGTGCGGCATGGTGCGTTTGCTCCCCACTCTGCTGCCGGGTGGGTGCAGGCGGTCAGGCACGGGCCCCCGTTCTCCAGGCTTCCGCCCGGGGAGCCTGCTGGGTTTGCCTGGGGGGGCAGATCTAGAGGGTCCCAGTGAGTTGAGCTGCTGGGCCAGGTGGGGAGGCTCAACGCAGGCCGGGGCATCAGGAATGCATTCGCCCATTTTAGTAAGAGAAACTAGTTCTGTTTGACTTATTTAGACAATTTAAAAGCCCGTAGAGATCAACTTCCCTCATTCCTTGGTTGGGGGTACTGAGAAACGGTGTGAAAAGCACAGTCTGGGTGGGTCTTGGCTCCTGCCAGGTCCCCCCCGCCCCCCCAGCATCCTGTCTGTGGAGAAGACCCTTAGACCTGCAGGGCCCGTTGGTGTAGACGGTGTTGCCTGGCCCTGCTGACACCCAGAGCCAAAGCCGCACGCCCTTTCCTTGCCCTGGTCTGGCACGACACCCCTCCAGGCCGGCCGGGGGGGTGTCTGTCGGGGATGGGGAACTTCCAAAGCCCATCCTTGGCTTATCAGCTGACCTTGGCCTCTTGGCAGTGACGGAGTCAGCTGGCGCACCGGCCCCGCAGTCTTCTGCTGTACTGTAACCGGCTGCCAAGGGGCATTGGAAAGACGGACTGCAAAGCAAAGCACTTCCGTGGCAGTAAAGTTACCTTCTTTTCCGGTGTAGTTGCACCTTGGAATCTCATCTTAGAAAATAGTAATTATGGGGACTAAGCCTTAGTAGGATGGTTGAACCCTTGTAGATGAATCAGAATTCAAGAATCCTCATCAAAAGTAATTTTCCCATTGTTGTATACAAGTTGAATTTTAAAAATGGGTGCATCTTACTCATCTGTAAACTTATAAGCCAGAATGACACCCCGATATAGTGTCACGTATCGTCCTGTAAGTATTAAAGTGATCGTCGAATGAGGAATCGTGCAAACACGTAGCCAGTGAGGCGGAGGAAGTCGGTGAAGCTTTGGGTAGCTTAAACCTACCTTTACCTGAATCGTCACTTTAAAAATTGTGTGAATAGAGCCTCTCGCAAGCCCACACAATGTGAGTCGTGATCCATCCTCGTACATTTTTACTTCTCTTTCTTGAAGGTAGATCTTAGGTCCTGGAGGTGTCGGAACCAGCATCAGGTCTAGGTTTCACTTCTTTTCTTTCCTTTCTTTTTTTAATAAAGATTTTATTTGTTTATTTGGGAGAGTGGGAGCGAGCACAAGCAGGGGGAGAAGGAGGCAGAGGCAGAGGGAGAAGCAGACCCCCCGTGAGCAGGGCGCCCGTCGTGGGACTCGCTCCCAGGACCCGAGACCATGACCCGAGCTGCCCAGGCGCCCCTTCGTGCCCTTTCTAAAGCCACTTTATCTTGTTTTCAGAGCCAACAGCGTCGTCTGTTCCTAGGCTACTGAAATCTGTCGATGAGTCTCGTATCATCCGTGCTGCTCTCCCATATTTACGCAGAGAGCAGTGAGGACCGGGTATCTCTTGTCTGAGATAAGCAGGGCTTCCTGCCACGTCTGGGGCCCCACGGCCACCTTCACACGGCTCAGGCCACAGAGGAGCCTGGAGTGACCGTGGCTGGGGCGCTGGGGTGCTGCGCTGGGCTGCTCCAGGTTGCGGGAGGAGCCGGTCGCTGGGCACTCCAGGCCAGGTGCACCAGCCGTGGCTTCCTGCTCACGTTCCCCTTGGCGGGTCTCCCTGGCCATCGGCAGAGAGAAGCGGGCATTCTGTGGGTGCACAGCCCTCAGAGCCTCACTGCTGCTGTTCTGACCCGGGGCAGTCACCTTTTCTTCTCTGGTTCTGGAACTGGCCCTGTGTGGCGAGGGTCAGCGTGGTTGTGATCTCTCACCGTGTGTGAGAGATCTCCACAGGGGTGTCTGGGAAGACCTGCCTGTCTCCTGGCCTGGCCGCAGCCTCCCTCGCTGGGTCTTCTCTTGGGAAGAGGCCTGGCGGCGGCCTCTGCAGAAGCTGGTAGCTGCGTCTGCTGCAGCCCCAGGAATCCCCAGCAGCGTCACGAGGTCCCGGAGGTGGACACTGCCAGTCAAGGCCTTCTGCGTTTTTATGTTCTTATTTAATTTATTTTTTAAGTAGGCTACATGGCCAGCGTGGAGCCCAATGCGGGGCTCAAACGCACGGCCTTGAGATCGAGATCTAGCTGAGATCGAGTCAGAGCCTCAGCCGAGGGAGCCGCCCAGGCCCCCGCTTTCTGGACTGTTGAGCGAGAGGCCGGAACCCAATGATTCTCGTCCTCCAGGCTGTGACTCAGGCCGCTCATCTCTCATCTGCCCGAGAAGCACCTTCGGTTTCGGCTTCCCGTCCCCGCGCGGCCATCACACGCGGGTGCTGGACGATAAAGTCATGCTCAGCAACGGGCTTAATTTCTGGCGCTTCACTCTTGCTGGGGATGGGCTCGTCCTCGCCGCTCCTGGCTCATCTGGTCAGCGCGTGGCCGGGTGTGACCGTGGCCCGCTGGAGTCGCAGACCCGTGAGCGGCGGTTTCTCGGTGTGAACGTCCAGTGTGTGTGTTCGTAAGATGGGTTTCTGGTGATGCCGTGTTTGCAGATGGAGGCTCTTTTGAGAAATAGAATAAATCAAATTATTCGGACGCTTCTCTTACAGCTCCCCGAGGGGCTGTGGTCAGCGCGTGCTCCGAGCCTCGTGGCGACCCCGAGAGGGGCTTCCATCAGGCCTCCGGCCCTGACCTCCCTTCCGGGCAGAGCTTCTCGAAATGAGCCCGTTTCGCACCCGGTGCTAGTTGGTTGTCTGAAGTTTCCTTTACACAGGAAATCCCGAAGTAAAATTTTGGAAAGTTTTTGTTAATTCCACAGGATGTTTTTGAGTTGTGGGTTTGCTGAAAGTGTGTTTCTCATGTTTCGCTGCCGGTGCGGCTCCAGGCGGGACACGTACTCCGAGCGCAGAGGCCGCACCGAGGCCGTGTGTCCGGCTGGGTCCCGGCTCCGCACCCGTGGGCTCTCCGCTTCCCTGTGTCCACGTGAGCCCTGGGGCCGTCAGGACCTCGTCCTGGTGCGCTCTCCGTTGCCACGGCTCTTCTCACTTCCTCCCAGCCAGTGTTTTCTGAGTGCCCCTCGCGCGGGGGCTCTGACAGGTCCCGAGCAAGCCAGGCCGGCAGATGTCTGCTCGTGCGGACCTGTATGTCTCAAGCTGTCCACGCACAGCCTCGGTGTGGGGGGCGGGAGGCCCTCGGTGTTCATGCCGGGGCCTCCCGGCTTGATGCCTGTCCCCACTCTCGTGACCTTCCTGACTGTCCTGCTTGGCTTTTGGCCTCTCTGTCCCTCTGAAATGGCTCTTTGGAGTCACTGGTGACCTGTCTTTGGCAAGGTCAGCGGCCACTGTCCTGTCTTGTTAGGCCCTCAGCAGTGTCTGACAGAGCGGCCTGAGCTGCCTGGTTCCCCCGCCCCCGCCTGTCCCGGGCGCCGCTGCCCCCAGCCTGCTTGCCGTGCCCTCCACTCCAGATGTGGCACGGTGCACACCCCCGCTGTGCTTGTCCCTCCCACGGGGGCCTGTGCTCACTGTTCCTTTCTCCCCGCCTTGCGCACTGTCCAGCTCCTTCTGGTCTGTCGCTGGCTCCCCTCGCTGGCTCTCCTGCGCCCAGACTCGCCCCCGTGCAGTCCACCGTCCTGGGGTCACTGTGCCCATCCTTCCAAGGGCGCGTTCCAGCAGCTGACCCCTGCGGGACGCCGTCCGGAGACTTCCCCTCACCACGGGGAAAGTCGGCCCCTCAGGAGCGGGTCGGCAGGCCTGCGTCTTGCCGGTTTCCCTCCATTTTCCCTGTTTGTGGATCTGCGCCCGTGGCACCCCCCACCCCGGGTCCCGTGCGTCTGTTGTGTCTCCTGTGGGGGTGTGGGTCAGACGCCGCCCGCCTGCCATCCAGCCTTTGGCTCCCGGCGTGTGTCCTGGGCGCGGCGGTTCCTCTGCCCTCGCCGCGCTGTTCTTGTCCACGTCGAGCTGCTTGAGGAACGCGTGGCGTGGGCCTGCTTGCTGGTGGCATGCGTGTGGTCTCCCCTGTGCCCTGCACCGGGAGCTGCTGGTCACCGCTGGTCACTGCTGTGGATCCAGGTCTGTAGCGGGCCTGGTCGTAGTCCCTGTGCCCAGGCCGTGTCCTTGGCCTGCATTTGGGTCGGGTTGACTTGGCAGCATGGAGCAGAACCTGGCTGGTCTGGCTTTCAGCTCCTGGGCCCCTCGAACCAAGAAGTACGAAGTCTGGGGCCCGGAAGGTGCTTTCTGGGCCCTTGCGTCTCTCCTGTCTGCTGTTCCGTCCTCGTGCTTGTGGGTGACTTCTGACGGCAGCCTGATGTTCCAGCAGGAAGGGGCGGTGTCTCTCTCGGGAAGGCATTTCAGGAAGCCCCCGGGCTTCATCTCATAGTCTGGGAGAGTGCCGCGTGCCGCCTCTGGTCACTAGGATCTGGGGCAGCGTCTGTGCGTAACAAGACCAGGCTCCGTGAGGAACTGGTAAGAGCGACAGTGGGCCGCGCCCCCACGGCCCTGTCCGCGGGGGTCCTAGGACCAGTCAGAGGCTTTGGTGCTGCAGGGTTCTCTGCTTAGCGCTGTTTGCAGCGTCTCGAGTTCTGGACCAGTTTGGACAGTCCCCACCCGCAGACAGGTGAGTGGGGAGTTGATGCGGGCGCCGATGCCCTAGGACTAACTGGAGAATGGGGCAGTCTGTGGCCAAGTGGGCCTGTTAGTCTTTTACTCTGAACTGCACGGACTGACCTACCTGGTGACGAGAATGGCTGGGGACAGGTTCGGGGTGCCCTGGGCTGCAACAGGCTCCTCCTGTGCAGTGACCTGAGTACATGGTCGCTGTGGGTGGGCCCAGCCCTGGCCCCCAGTGGAGAGAGGAACCCTCGCCCAGCTCTGCGGGTCCTGCCCGTTCTCCCCAAGCACCCAAACGTGGGCCTCTGTGGCCCGCAACATGGCTTTTGCTGTGTGGGTGGAAGAAGTCTGGGGGAAGTGCCCTCTGGGGCTGGGCTCCTGCCTAGCCGCGTGCCCCAGGGATGGCTGCCACCGCCCCACACTCGCACAGCCTCCCAGGAGCCAGGGAAGGGGCAGGCCCTCCTCCGGAAGAGCTGCTTCTTTGCAGCCTCCTGGGGTGGTGTCTGAGGTCGGGCTGCGCGCGGCAACCCCAGCCAAGGGCATATGCAGAACAGCTCCTGCGCGGAGAGGAGCCTGGGGGAGCCAGTCCGGGGTTTGGGAGGGGCCGTCCCCACAGCCGAAGCGCCCGCACCCCGCTTCCTCTCCGAGGGCAGCTGCCCCCAGTGGTTTCTGCAGGGATTAGATGAGGACACGGATTGGCCCCCGAGGCAGTGCCTGCGGCTCAGGGAGGCTGGGGCTGGCCCTTCAGGTCCTCACAGGGTCTTTCCCGCTGTGAGCCGCTCCTGTGCTGCCTCTTTGTTAATTGAGAGCGGAAGAGCTAAGGTGAGCTCGGGAGCTTTGCTGGAGGCCCAGTAAGCAGATGTGGCCGGAGAGGGGCGGGCGGGCCAGCCGCAGGACAGCGAGGCTGACGCTGAGCCAGCGGTGGCCCTGCGCAGGGGTGCGGGCGTGCAGGGGTGAGGTCAGAGCTGTGGTTTGGAAGGTTCTGCGCTGCTGGCAGGGGAGCAGGTGGGGGCGGGGGCGGGGAGGAAGGATTAGGGCAGGCAGAGACTTGAGGGCACGCCTGCGTGTGGGCAATGCCGTGTGGGCAATGCCGTGTGGGCAATGCGCTGGCTGGAAGGCGGGGCATTTTGGGACAGAGCTTGAGGGGAGCGAGACGGGCAGGGCGTCCCGCTGCTCTGGTGTGGACGTGCAGGCCTTGGGCTGGGGCCCCGTGCTTCTGCTTTTCCATCTGCCGTGCCCTGTGGGCTCTGGGCCCCAGGCCTGCCAGGCCGTGCACCGCAGCTCCCTCCCCGGCTGCGGGTCACAGGCCCAGCATCTGGAACACCCCTACCTGCCTTCCTCTCCCACCCTTTCTCCTCACGGCGAGCGGCTCCCTGCTGGGGCACCTGCCGGCTTTTCCCTGCCGTCCCTCAGTCCGCACTCGTCCTCCACCCGGGATGCCCGCTTCTCCACGCCCCCTTGGCCCGGGGCCCACAGGCCACCACCCGCTCTCCTTTGCCCCCAGCAGAAGCCTCCCGACTGGGCCCTGATCCTCCCCTCCTGCTCTCCGCGCCCTGCGTGCAGCTGCTGAGCTCCTGGTCTTCCTCTGCGCCTGCGTTCCCCACGGGTCTGGGCCTCGGGCTTCAGCACAAACCGCTACCCACTCCGCCAGCGGCCGGCTGCACCCGGCTCCGTCTGCCCCAGCCTCCCCCGCCGGCCCTGCCCCGGGTGCTCAGGCCCAGACCCCTCCCCGCCGGCTCGGTCTGCCTGTCCGGCTCGTGCCTCTTCGGCTTCTTGCAGAGCTTGCTTGCCCTCCTCGTGTCTTTCTCTGTGTTGCTCTCCCTCTGTCAGATGGTGGCGGCCACCTCGGCCACGGTCCTGACCCACCTCTGGAGCTGTCCTCTCCTCTGCAGCTGGGAGGCGGCCGAGAGAAGTCCTTACTTGCCTGATCTCTGGAACCAGCCTGTTAGGGTTCAGCCATCCCAATGCTACCTTTCCCTGTGTGACCTTGACATGTTATTTGACCTTGGGGGCCTTGGTCTCCCAGTGTGCAGACTGGGGAGACTGATATCCCCTCATGACTGTGAGGATGGGATGCTTGTGCCAACCACTGGTGACCGTGCCTGTGAATC
The DNA here is from genome assembly GCF_022355385.1 of Mustela nigripes. Taxonomy (NCBI): domain Eukaryota; kingdom Metazoa; phylum Chordata; class Mammalia; order Carnivora; family Mustelidae; genus Mustela; species Mustela nigripes. Next base: position 218,172,311 of record NC_081558.1, read on the forward strand.
GTGGGGGCTGGGCGTGCCCTGGACTCGGCACCTGGCCGAGCTCCCCAAGGACGGCAGGTGTGCGGAACTCAGGAGCTGGGCCCCCGATCCTTGAGCCCTGCTGCCTCTGCCCTGGGACCAGAGACACGCCAGGTGATTCTTGGTGTTTCAGGCCACACTGGGCACCTTCCCTGTGGATCACACACGATCCCCAATCTGGGGACATAGATTCCCCCAAGAAAACATGCATCTGAGTTTTTTTACCAGCAGGCAGGTGGAGCTGGAAGGGAGGTAAGATCTGACGGACTCCTGGGCTCAGAATGAATCCTCGGATCATCTGATAGGAATTTCCACGTCTTCCATTAGGGGTTGTTAATTCAGCACTGCTGCGAGAGAGAAGGGGTCGAGTGCTGACCAAGAAAGTGTAGTTTCCTATGGGAGAGCAGCCTTTCCGTTATTATGTCAAAGAAAGCTCTAATTGGCCATCCTGTAATGCACAGAGTAAAACCTGCTAAATTAGGATTTTTCTTTATATCACTCCTTCGGCCTTTAAGAAAATGATTTGCATTTGTGTTTGGTGCAAGTCAGTACCGGATCCCCTCCTGGAAATCGAAGCGGAACCACTCCCAGAGCGCGCGCTCCAGGACGCGGACTGCGTGTCACGGTGCTCGTGCTCTGCGGGCTGCCGAGCCTGCTGTTTCTGGGACGCTCGCAGGCTGGCGTGTCTTTGGTTCTGAAGGCCCCGTGTCTGCTTTACTGAGGGACTTGGGGAGGGTGTGTGTGTGTGTGTTGATGGTTGGATTAGACTAACCTCCGGAAAGTACTGTAGGCTTTGTTGTAGGTACGGTCTAAACATATTCAAAGAGTTCAAATGTGGGTTTACAAAGATAAAAATACGTATTTAAAAAAATGTGGATATGACTCAGGTGAACGCAGTGTAAAGCCAGACCTCGTGTTCAAGAAGTCACCTTTAAACGGCAAAACGCACTCAGCACACACAGAAGTAAAGCAGCGTGTGGAGATGCGAGGTGGTGTGCTCCTCTTAGGAATTAGGTGAACAGTGGTCCTGTGTGGGCTCTGAAGGGCCCAGAGTGCACCGCTGGCGTGGGGTGGTCTGCTCTCATCGTGCTGCCCTGGTCACCGTCCCCGTGGCAGGTGCAGCCACGGCTCCCCCGACAGCTGCCAGCTTCACCGGAGGCCCCAGGCCTGACCACTCCCTGTCACCCACAATCCACAGAAACGCCTGCCACACCACCCATTTTGTGACTTTTTAAATTTAATGAACCAAAGTAAAGGCAAACTATCTTTTAATTCTCACGGTAGAGCTGCAGGTGCCCCAAGCTCCCAAGCCCCATCTTGAACCCAGTAGGATGTCACCAGCTCCTCCCCGTCTGTTCCTGCAGTCACAGGAGGTGTGACCTTTGTATCCACATGCTGCAAACCAGTCATGGTGGGATTCTCTGTTTTCTGGACCCATTTCTGTAGCGAAGTCAAGGAGTGGAGGCCGGTGAGCCCTGGAGCTCTGTGTCCACGCTGGGCAGTGCTGGCCACGCTGGACCGGTGCCCTACCCGAGCACCAGCCACAGGGCGAGCGGGATGAGCGGGCACCGCAGGGCGAGCGGGCCTGGCGCGGGGCGCGGGGCAGGCGCTGCGGCCTTGAACTCGAAGCCCGACAGGGGCTGGCCTGCTGACGAGTTCCCGACCAGGGCCCAGGGCCGGGTCGGGGCTGAGGCCGGGGCCAGGGCCAGGGCCAGGGTGGGCGCGGTTTCTGTGGGCTCCATGCGGCTGTGCGGAGACAGGAGCAGGGCCAGCAGCAGCAGCAGCAGCGCGGGCACGGGCTGGATCGCCATGCCCGAGTGCTCAGGGCGAGTCCCCTTTTCAGTGCTGGCGGGAGTGGCTGCCGCTTGGCAAGTCTCCTGGGCGCAGTACTCTCAAGGTGCTGTCCCTTGAGGTCTGGTCCTCTGGCGGCGGTTAACGGTCAGCTCCCCGGGATCCCGCCGCGCGCCCGCACTCCCGCGCGCCCTGAGCCTGCTGAGTGCGCACCACCGCGCGGTACCCCCAGCGCCCAAGCCCCTGCGCGAGGTGTCTGTAGTGCCCCGGCCCCTCCGCGCGGTGCCCCCAGCCCCCTAGTCCCTCCGCGCGGTGGCCGCGGCGCTCCGGAGCCCTCCGCGCGATGCTCCCACCTCCCCCTCCGCGCGGTACTCCCAGCGCCCAGGCCCCCTCCGCGCGGTGCCCCCTGCGCCCGGCCCCCTCCGCGCGGTGCTCCCACCTCCCACTCCAGCGCGGTGCCTCCAGCGCCCCGGCCCCCTCCTCCTCCGCGCAGTTCCCCCAGTGCCCAAACTGCGCCCAGGGCGGCGGCCAGCCCTGGCTGGAAAGGTGCTGAGCAGGGGCTCCCAGCAGGCTGGTGGCACGGTACCTCCCCTTTGCCAATCCGTGGGTTCAGCAGCTTCAGGGCACTTTGGGAACCTTTCCTCCTGCAGTGTGCACACAGCGTTTGTGTTAAAAACCTTGAGATTATGGCATCCTTTTCTTAAATATGCCTGTCCTGTAGAGAAAACATTGTTAGTGCCTCTCCAGAGTTTTCCTCGTGTCCCCTTCCTTCCTGGACTGCGCTTTGAAAGGGTTAACTTATTTCTCTGTAAACCCGGACTCTCTGGCTTTTGGAAATTAGGAGGAGCCCAGCCGTCTGCAGAGCTGCAACATTTTGTCCCCAGGCAGAGCTCTTGTGAAAATTTCCAAGTACTATACACTTAATATATAGACATTTGAATTTTTAAATTTTACTTATTTATTTATTTTATCTTTTTTAGTAACTCTCCACCCAGTGTGGGGCTCAAACTCATGACCCTAGGGTCAAGAATCACTTGCTGTACCAGCTGAGCCAGCCAGGTGTGCCCGGACACCCGGACGTTTTGAATGCCCGTAGGAACCTCAGTCTGTGCTGACTGCTGGGCGGGAGAGAGCCGCTGGCGACACTGCCGGAGAGCCTCAGAGGCTCACAGCCGCTCTGTGCTTTGCCAGACGGAGTTTATCGACTTCTGAGCAGAGGGAGCCTACTTTCTGCTTATTCCTCTTCTGAAGATTGGTGGTGCGTCTTCCTTACTGGGATTGGGTGTCTGCACGCAGTCCACACAAGGGTTTGAAATGATGCTGCGTGTTTTTGAATTATAAAAGTATGCATGTTTCTGGAAATAAGTGTGCAAGGACTTCAAAATGGAAGGGTTCGCGCCCCCCACCCTCACCCCAGTCGCTACAGGTAGCCCCTTCCGTAGGACCACCAGGTCGGTAGCCCTGGGGAGTCCGTTTCCTTAGAACAAATGTGGTGCTGTATCCGTGGTCGGAAGATGGATTTGGGGTCGGGTAAACTAGCTTCTTCCATAAGTGTGCTTTGTAAAAGAGCGTATAAGAAATAAAGAGCAAGGGCTTCTTCTCAGGGCCCAGCAGGACCTGCCCCGGGGGCCCTAGAGCACCAGGCAGAGCCAGAAGGGAAGGAGCCCCCACCCTGAGGGGCGTGTCAGAGGGACAGAGGAGCCACCTGAAGGGGCTCCCGGTGGCCAGAGCCGGACCCGTGCCAGCCGCGGAGTGAAGTCGTGCTGGATCACAGCCCGCACGGTGCGTAACTACCCACGAGTCCGCACTGACATCGTCTGCGGCTCACGCGCGCTGCGACCGAAACGGCATTTCCTCCTCCGAAGGAGACCCCCCCCAGTGTCCGCACAGCCGCTCTGTCCTCGGGAGTGGAGTGTGCCTCCCCCTCCTCAGGTGTGGGCTGGGCCCCAGGGACGGTGCAGGGAAGGGAAGGAGCCACGTGGGGGGGGGACACCCGGCAGACCCAGCCCCAGCAGGTGACCACGGCCCACGTGAGCAGGGACAGGTGCCCCCAGCGCCCGGTCCCCCTCCGCGCAGTGTGGATGGGAGGAGACGGATACTTGCCCTCTGCGGTCCTCCCCGCCACAGCCCCTGGCCCCGGTCCACCCACGAGGAACCGCCATGCGGACCCCAGCGAGGGGCGTCTCCCCAAAGGCCTGACTGGGCCTCCGCCCAACGGTCGGGGTCCTCGGAGGGAAGGTCACAGCCAAGAGGAGACGGAAAGCGACGTGACTGATGTCGCGTGGTGTCCTGAAGGGATCCTGGGACAGAACGGGGCCTTGAGGGGGACTGAGGACATCTGATGCTTAGTTAACAATAACGTGTTAATACTGGTTTGTTAATTGTAACAAATGTAACGCACCGATGGGAGATGTTTATAAAGGGGAAACCAGGTGTGAGCGTGTGGGGAACTGCGTGTGAACGCGTGGGAAACCGGGTGTGAACATGTGGGAAACCGGGTGTGAGCACGTGGGGAACCGGGTGTGAGTCCTTGGGATTCTTGGTTAAATCTAAAGGGATATTGAAAAATAAAGTCTATTTTAAAAAAATAATGTTTTTTAAAAATCTAATAATTTCTCAGACGTTCCTTTTGTGATCTCATCCTCTGCCCTAAGTCCCATTGACTTTTGAGGTAATTGCTTCCCGGTTTCCTTTGTGGGTTTATCACTTTGGTTACTCTGAGCAGCGTATCCGTTGGTTTTGCCGGCCCAGACTCCCCTAAACAGGAAATGGCCAGTGGGGCCCCGGGCATGGCTGGGGCTTCACTCGCGGAGGTCCCTCCTGGCCGGTGTCCGCACACGCTCTACATCTTTCAAGAGTGCGATCTTGTAGCTGGAGTCACCAGGCCTGCTGCCTCCTTGTCCCCCGGCTTCTCTCTTGCCCATCCCCTGCCCCGGGAGGCCGTGGACGTCCTTGGGCTTCTTCCTGAGCTGGCTGAGAGGAAGTCACGTTGGGCTGCATTCAGCTTGAGTCTAGCAGGATCCGTGCACATGGGTGTGGTCGCTTCTGGGAAGACTCGGGTGCTGCCGGTGCTGTGACCTTGGATCCTGTAGTCCTCCCATGTGTGGGGGGACAAAGGAGCAGGGCCGATGGGAGAATGAGAGGACCATTGCCCACTGCACCCGTTTACCCTGGGGAGAGTTAGACTCCAGAAAGAACGCGGAAGATCTGGGCAGGGGCCGGCCCCAACTGCTGTTGGGAGTCGGATGGGGTTGAGGGTGGGGGCTGGACCAGGAGAGGAGGTGTTCTCAAGGAGCTTTGAGATGAAGCTCCTGTCCAGCTGGCTGGCGGTCAGCTCCAGCAAAGTCGAGATGGTCTGCTTGGCCCGGTGGACAGACACAGTGTTGCAGGGGGCACCACGAGGGGCTTGGGGCAGAGGAAGTGTCCGGAGTGGCGAGTGGGGATTTTGAGAGCGGGGCCCCTGCCCTGCAGCCGTGGGCAGCCCGTGGGGTTGGAAGTGCCGCCTCCTGGCCTGGTGAGCACCCGTCAGCCGGTCTGGGGGTCCTGGCACAGCACGCTGCCCGTACCTACCCTGCAAGTCTCCTTGGGGGCACAGCTGGCTGCAAGGGGTCGTGGTTTTTATGACATTAATGCAAAGCTGGCATCTTTCTTGAGGGGAAACAGTCCCGGCGCCTTCTGAGTGTTGAGCCAGATCCAGGGCAGCGTGGGGACAGAGTGAGGTGACGTGGGTGCTGCGTTCACTTCTGAGGGGATTTTGTTGTGTTTTCGGGGCCTCTTTGATCCCTTGCTTTTTTGATATTGGACTTTGTCACTTGTGATGTTTTAGAGATCTGGTTTCATTTTGGCCTTTTAAGTATGATAAAGGCCGTCGATGGCTTGGTTTCTCCATTTTCTTCTGACGCCCCTTGCAGCCTCGCTGGTTCTCAGGTCACCATGAACTGAAAGTTTTTATTTTTATTTTTTTAAGATTTTATTTATTTATTTGACAAAGAGACACAGTGAGAGGGAACCCAGGTAGGGGGAGGGGGAGAGGGACAAGCAGACGCCCCGTGGAGCAGGGAGCCCGATGGGGGACGCGATCGCAGGACCCTGGGATCGTGACCTGAGCCGAAGGCAGACACTTGACGAGGAGCCCCCCAGGCGCCCCCGCTGAAAGTATCTTGAATGAGACCGCCCGTACGAGTTGGGCGTAAGGAGCCCTGGAGTCGTCCGAGCCGCGCGCAGATGAAGGCTTGCTAACGGCTCGCTCCTGTGCTGACTTACAGACTTCACCTGGCGAGAGCGTGCACGGTGCGTCGTTGGTGTTTCCAGAACTGGGCCCATCGTGCGAGCGGACGGTGCCGTGGGAAGGTGCGGGACCTGACGTCCTGGCTCGCCCGTCCGCCGAGTACCAAGAAACCCACCGCGTCCAGGCTTCGGAACTCGGGGGAGTTTTCTCTCTACCGCGTGCCCGTGTCGAGGCGCTCCGCCCGAGACCAGCCACTGGGGTGATTCGTCTGGTTTCCTCGCGGTCCTGGGTCTTTGTTCTGTGAAACAACCGCGGACGAAGAGAACAGTCCAGTCTGGAGGCTCTTTTGTGAGAAAAAAGCTGCCTTGGTGTCATTTCATGTTTTAGGATTCTTCGCTCCTTGAGTTGTTGACGAAGTTGTCCTGATACCAGGAGGGCCGCGGTGCTCCCAGCCGTTCGCTCCTCTCTCTCCCGCGGTGGCGTCACCTCGTGCTTCCTGCGGCTGTGTTAGGACAGTGGCCTCCCCGGATTCCTTGTTTGTTGGTTGGTTTTTTAATAGTTCCCTTTCTTCATTCAGCTGCGACGCCTGCTGATCTTAGAGCCCTGTCCCGACGTTTAACCAGGCGCCTGTGTGCAGTGTGGCTGGAGGCCGCGTTCACCGGTGCGGCCTAGACGAGGCAGTGGCTGCGCTAGAGCCTGTCAGGAGCTCATCGTCTGAGCGTGTTCACGATCGTTTCTCCAAACCGTCCTAACCGTGTGGCCAGAGACAAGTGTGTGTAGACGTGCGCACCTTGATACCTGGATGGAGTTTCCCAGATGTGAGTCTCTGTGGTAAAGAGCCCGGGACGCTACAGGCCTTCGGTGTGTTTGCTGTCACACTTTTCTCTTATTCTCCTAAAAGTGAGTGAGTTAGGAATTAGTCAAAATGACAAATTAATAAAAAATGAATTTTCCCAGCAATGTAAGAAAAGTTTAGCATGTTTTCCTTATATAAAGCCTGTTTAGTGCTGTCTGAAGTTTGTCAGCGTTCTTCTGACGGAAGGCACTCGCAGCCGGGGTGAGCGGGGGGGAGGCGCCCCTCGAGAGTGAGCGGTCGTGGCGGACGCAGTAGGTGTGCTGCGGGATTGCTGGAATCCTCAGGTAATGAGATAGGAGTCGGATGTGACTTTCCTGTTTATTTCAAGTTTTAATAAAAATGTAACATTTAGAGGGGCTCCTGGGGGGCTCAGTGGGTGAAGCCGCTGCCTTCGGCTCAGGTCATGGTCTCAGGGTCCTGGGATCGAGCCCCGCATCGGTCTCTCTGCTCAGCGGGGAGCCTGCTTCCCCTCTCTCTCTCTCTGCCTGCCTCTCTGCCTACTTGTGATCTCTCACTGTCAAATAAATAAATAAAATCTTTAAAAAAAAAAAAGTAACATTTAGAAATGTAAAAATCTCTTTTAGGACCCATGAATGTCGGTCATTCGGTTTGTTTTTGATGGAAGTTCTCCTTTTCTCGAGGAAAAAGTCATATCCAAGTTTAAACACGAGCCAGAAGGCTGAGGAAGATGTTGCTGAAGATGAAGGCAACAGAGTAAACTTCGGGGCTCATCTGTCGTCTTCGCGGCCGAGGAGGGCTGGGCGCCGGGTCCCGGGACAGCAGGAGCAGACGTTGCACGAAGCACAGATGTGCAGTTTCATGAACGATTGCGGGGAGGATCCAAGTGTTGTTACCAGCAGCGTGGGACAGGACGAGAGACAACACAGGCATGGGATTTGGAGTGGAATACGTAGCACGCGGGGCTCCGGGGGTGAAGCCGCTGCCTTCGGCTCAGGTCATGTCTCAGGGTCCTGGGATCGAGCCCCACATCGGGCTCTCTGCTCGGCGGGGAGCCTGCTTCCTCCTCTCTCTCTGCCTGCCTCTCTGCCTACTTGGGATCTCCGTCTGTCCAATAAATAAATAAAATCTTTTAAAAAAAAGAATAGGTAAAATGATGTGTTTGCAGGGTGCTCAGGAGACTCCTCTGTAACGGGTGCTTGTATCATAAAGAACCGAAATCATAAAAATTCGCCAATAAACACGTAACGTGCAAACATCCTTAGACACGGAGTCTTGCCAGCGGATACCCTAGAGGAGGCCCCCCATTCACAGCAGCTACAGAAAGATCCGACCCCAGGCATGAACGTGGTACGAAAGGTTCACAACCTGAGTGAAGACCACAGCAAAACTCGTGAGACAGACGGAAGTAGCCTGGAGCCCAGGGAGGGGCGCGCCCTGTTCACGGGTAGGGGTCGCCGCCGTGATGCCCGTTCTCGCCCAGGGGTAATGGGCAAAGTCCATGGGATTCCAATAAAGGTGTGAGTGCGGCAAGAGCCGTCAGTGCCCTCGGGCTGGACGTGTGGAACCTAACGCGGACACAGAGAAACAGGCATTCGTGGAGACCTAGAAACTCCGAAGAGAAGGGGCGAGGAAAGGCGCACGGCCCACCAGACACCGAAGCGCCCAGAGAGCCCGTCCGGGTCGAGTCCCTGCGTGTGATGTGACAGTGCCGACCGCTCGGGGAGAAGCCCAGATCCCGATGGGCGTGTCGTCTGTGGCTAGGGCGGCAGCTCCGACTGCCGGGTCGTGAGGGACGCCCGGCGACGTGATCTGGGGACAGTCGGGCACCGTCGTGTGAAAGACAGCGTCGGCCGTCCGCCTCGCGCCCCGTGCCGCGCGAGCCCCGGGAGCAGGAGGGAGCTCGGTGCGGGAGGCGGGCGGTGCGCGTGGACAGAAACGCAGCCGAATGCAGCCCGTGTGGGAGGCCAGGCTTGTCACAGAGGAGCAGAAAACTCGGGTCCCGCGAGAGGAAAGATGGCCGAGCCGAGCTCCGAGAGGAGGTGCCGCAGCCGTGGAGACCTGCCCGAGCCGAACCGAACAAGGAGAACGGAGAGTCCGAGACGGAAGGACGGCCCGCGAGGAAAGGCTTTGCAACGGACCATGGATATTTAAGAATCACGGAGAGGGAGGCCAGTCTCCTGTAGGCAAACAGATGAAGACACGGGCGTGTGTCGCCGCGCACGCTCCCACCCGCGACGGCGGCCCTTCAGCGTCGCTGCGGTGCCGCTTCGCCCGTCACGCTGGCGGAAGTGAGCTGTCAGCCGCGGCTGCGCGCCCTTGGCCGTGGCGGGGTCGACGGCCCGTTCCTCAGAGTGGGGGAGTTTCTGGTTCGTTTCCCGGCTTGCTCGCAGGCAGGGTCCTTTGACCTGGACTTGGGGCAGCGCAGCTCTGCCTCTAGGTGGCGGGGACTAAGCTCGCCGAGTCCGTGGGTTTTTGGGAACCTGCCAGACACCCTCTTCGCTCCGTCTCTGGCTCCTGTGGCTGCTCTGGGCTGTTCCCCATGCCTCATCCGTACACGGGGGTTGTTGAGTTTGGGGTGTCTGCTCTGTTGCCGTTTTTCCTGCGGTGTCTCTGTGCTCACGTGGGAGTTCCCGTCGGCCTGGAAGGGGTCTGAGGCAGAGGGGAGCCCGGGGAGGAGGCAGGGCTCCATCTGTGGTCTGTGTGGCCATGGCCCTACTGCACCGGCATGGGCCTCTCGGTGCAACCCATCCTCGGTGGCGAGACGAGCCCTGTGCACGCGGCGCTGAGTCTGTCTTGGGGATTCGCAGTGAAGAAGTCTGATGGAGAAGAGGAAGGACACGGAGAGCTTCCCGAAGGGCAGAAGGTCTGCTCTGGGGTGTGCTGGAACCTTCCGTTCCTGAACCACAGGCCTGGCCCTCCCACTGCCACCTTACAACAAACACCCTATGTTGACAGGAGACCGTGTTCTCTGCCCCTGGGTTTTTGTTAAAGGCTGAATTATTGTTTTGATTGAAGACCTAATTGTGTGGCTCCCAGTGTGGACCTAAGATCACACAGTCTTTCCTCTGCTTGGTGCCTCCTGCGCGGAGAACATGGCGTGGCAGGGGGGTGACGCACACCGCGTACCAGTTCTGCTTCTGGTCCTTGTGTCTGGTCCTTGTGTGCCCAGTGGGGCAGGAGTGGGGACCCAGGCCAAGGTCCCCAGGCAGTGCTCCCTCACTCCATGCCGGGTGCACAGGAGGGCCCATGTCCATCCTGCCGGTGGCGGGGGGCTCGCTAGGTGCTGGTTCTCATGTGGCGTGGGGAGCAGCTTTGCCTCAGGCAGGTGTCACCCTGCGTGAGGGGACCGGGCTAGGTGCAGGAGTGGTCAGGGAGAAGGTCACGGTGCTGCCACCCGCCGCGTTGTCTCCCCGGCCCCTTCCACATCTCTGGCGTTGGGTATGCGCGCTCTGCCTCCCGCGATCCCCTGCCGTCCCCTTCCCGACTGCCATGGCCGCCTCCTCTGCCGACCACGGCCCGTTTTGGAGGAGGTGTTTGTGGCTCGAGAAAGGCTTTTGCTTTCTGTAGTATATCTGGACGAATTTAGGTGTTTCGGGGGCCCGGCTGGGGAGAACGCGCCTCCCCCTCCTCCGCTGTGGCTCTTAGGGACAACGGAGTGTTTCCGACAAGAGTGCACACCTGAGCTCCCGCTGTGCCGCTGATGACTCCGCCTGTCGCCACAGGCTGCCCCACGATGGCTGGGGTGTCCCGAGCCGTGCCCTGGCTACACGGCCTCGGTCCGGTCCTCGAGGCCCGCGGGGCGATGGAGGGACCCGAAGGGGCTTGTTTTCCCAGTGTTGGCAGCAGCGACGCCTGCGACAGCCGGACTGTGTCCGTGTGCACACACACACACGCATGCACGCGCACACGCACTCATGCACACGCGCACACGCACTCACACATGCACTCACTCACGCACACGAACTCACACACGCACCCGCACACGCACTCACACACTCACGCACACACTCACACACGTTCTCACACATGTGCGCACATGCACTCACACACGCACGCACACTCGCGCACACGCACACATTCATGCACAGTCGCACATACATATGTGCACATACACGCGCACACACATACACGCACAGTCACACATGCACACGCACATACACATGCGCATGCACACGCACACACGTGCGTGCACACACACATACACACACAATGGAATATTACTCAGCCACCAAAAAGAAAAAAAATCTTGCCATTTGCAACGACGCAGATGGAGCTGGGGGCCGTGCTGGGGGACGTCGGTCAGTCAGAGAGACAGTTGCCAGGTTCTCACTCACGTGTGGGATTAAAATAAACAGAACCGAGGAGCATAGAGGAAGGGGAAAACATGAAGCAACTTGAAATCCGAGAGCGAGACAAACCATGCAACTCTTACCGGTCGGAGACAGACTGAGGTTACGGAGGGAAGGTTCGGGGGGGCTGGGGTCACGGGGGACGGGCATCCGGGAGGGCACGGAATGGGGCGAGCACTGGGTGTCGTGTGCAGCTGGGGACTGCCTGGCCCCCACCTCCGCAGCTAATGAGGTTCTGTATGTCGGCTGGTCAGAGCAGGGACAGCGTGGGGCAGGGAGCGCGTGAGCACAGGCCTGGGCGGTGTGTGCGGCCCGCCTGCTGTCCCCCTCGCGCCGCTCCTGGACGTGCTCTTCCCTTCACAAGCCGTGGGCTTCGTCACAGGACGTGCGGACAGTGCAGACAAGGCAGGGCGCTGAGAGCCGTGGTCTCCCCACGGGATAAGCTCCGTCCCCGCTGGGAGGTGTCTTCGCGCGTACACACGTGCACGTGTGCATGCGGGTGTCACCGGGCACGGGGGGCGTGGTTGGCCTCCCGCAGCCGCAGGGAGCGAGCTCTGCTGACCTACTGGCGGAACAGCCGCGGAACCGTGGCCACAGGCGCTGCTGCTGCCCGGGACGCACGGCTGTCGCGGTGGCGCTGGTGGCCTGGCGGTCCCCGGGGCTCGGAGTGCGCGTGTGAGCCGATAATCTGCCCTACTGCCCCCCGAGAGCGCGGGCGTGCCTGCTGCAGCGTCCCACAGGGAGCGCCTTCCCGCTCTGGGAGCTGTTTCAGGGGCTGTGCGGTGTCCCCCCGCCGTCCCCTCGGGACGCCGAGTTCTCGGGTGCCTGTCCTCCCCTCTGTGCCATGGGTGTCCTCCCGGTGCGGCCCTGGCCATGCAGTGGAGGGTGAGCGGGTGACCACGGTGTTCCCAGCCTCGTCGTGTGCCTTCTGGTGTCCGGGTTTGCTCATGTGTTCGCTGCACACGATAGAGACGCCAACACAAAGTAGTTTTAAGTAAAAGCAGGGTTTTTACTCCGAAACTTTCCTGTGGATTTCCCTGGTCATTGCCGGAATGAGCTCGTCAGTATTGGGTTGTCGGCTCCCCTGCGAGAAGCTGGTCTCTCTGTTTCCTCCTGGCTGCAGTAGCGTATCCGGGGAGAGCGGGGCGGAGCTGGGCGCTGCCGCCCCGTCCTGTCCCGGCGGGACGCCGGGTGTGCGCGGACACTTTACCCTCCGGCCCTCGCTCCAGAAAGCTCACACTTCTTTTATTTTTAACTTGAGCTTTCTGCTGTGCGAACTGAAGAGGAGCTCAAATTAGTTTGCTTTGTATTTATTTTTACTTGACCTTTTCACTTCTAAATTTTGAGAAGAAAACGTGAGATTCTCTTCCCCGCACAATTTTCTTCTGAAGGTGGTGAAGTTAGCCCCAGGGTGGCACGTCTCGCGGTTTCCATTCATGAAACGAACTTTCAAATGCTCGTCAGTTTAGTCTATGAAATAATTTTAAATCCCAGCTCGTTTGGAGCACGGTACGCGCGTATCCCAAGGAGCGGCCGTGCTCCCAGCCAGCCTGGCAGGCTTTCGAGACCCAGGGGCGTGGGGCGGGCTGCGTGTGGGGGTCGTTTTGTCCGAGAACCAGGTGAGGCGACACAGCAGAGAATTTGTTCACGCTTTGGTGTTTATTCATTTTGTTTTCTTTAGGAACTGAGCTGAGCACTTGTCACTGGCGGGAACCCATTGGTATTCCAGGAGACCAACCTCCCCCGCCCCGGAGCCCCTTGAGAAGAATCCTAGTGTACTGAGGCACGTGCCCACCCTTTCGGAAGGTCTCGTGCTGCAGGAGTGGCTAGTGTTGCTGTGCCTTTAGCACTGCTAGTTGGTGTCAGGGCTCCCGTTATTCTGAGCAAGGAAAGCGTACAACATAGTGACAGAGGACACACCAGGAAAGGCACGGGGGAGAGACGGTGGGCGGGCGGCACACGCCAGTCCCCGGGACACGTGCTTGTTTATTGTTAATATTTTAATTACTTTAAAGGCTAATAAGTAAACATATTAAATCAAATCTCACGTACAGCGTTTCCCAACAGGTTCTTCTCACACTGCGTGAACGTGGGCTTGCGTCTACCTTCATTCTCCTGGCGGGAGCTTGCAGGTGTGCGGCTGAGGCCGCTGTTCCCACATCTGGCACCGGACGCCCTCGGCTTCCCACATGTGTCCCCG
>NC_081558.1:218185723-218185806 GCF_022355385.1 Mustela nigripes
GGCCACAGCCCAGAGGGGACGCTCGGGGGTCCCGCGTGTCCCGGCCACAGCCCAGAGGGGACGCTCGGGGGTCCCGCGTGTCC
>NC_081558.1:218185816-218304982 GCF_022355385.1 Mustela nigripes
CGGCCACAGCCCAGAGGGGACGCTCGGGGGTCCCGCGTGTCTCGGCCACAGCCCAGAGGGGACGCTCGGGGGTCCCGCGTGTCTCGGCCACAGCCCTTGCTTCCCGTGCTTCCTGCCCTGCTGCAGCAGCTGTGGTGGCGCTTGGTGGTGTAACCGCCCAAGGAGCAGCGCATGGAGCACGGTGTGTCCTCCACGAGCTGTCCCAGAGCACGCTCCCGCGGAGCTTCTGCCCAGGAGCAGCCGTGGGGCGCAGCTGGCCCACAGACGTCTGGGTGACAGGTGTGTCACCGGAGCTCCTGGCCTGCAGCTCTGGGCCGTAGGTCTGCCTGCCTGCCTGTTGGTTGGTTTTAACTTTTTCCTATAAATACAGAATGCATCTTTGTGTCTGTTTCCCTTGGTTCAGGGCTGTAGGTGAGAGGCTGGGCTGGTGGGCGGTTTTGTGCCGTCTGAGCTAGTCCTCTGCGCACCGCGGCGTCCGTTCCCTCTCCTTCCGATGGCGGCTCTTCATCCGTTACGAGCACCGCCGCCGACCGTTCTGACGCACTGTTTGTACAGGAGGGCCCGTCTCCCTGGGCCTGGGCCTCCCCGGGGCGCACTTGGACGTGTGCGGCCGTCCCGTTTTTCTCCGCACTCCCCCAGGGCATCGGCTGCCCTTGCAGGCCTTATGCTCCCGACGCTGCCCTGAGGGTCTCCCTGCGGCTGTAGATCTCCGTCCCGGACACCGATGAGACCCAGCACTTCTGTCCTGTGTTTAGTGATTGCGGGGGCTTCCTTCCTTCCCTCCCTCCGTTCTCTTCTTAAAGATCTTATTTATTTGAGAGAGAGAATGAGCGGGGGGGCAGAGGGAGAGGGAGTCTTAAGTGGACTCCCCACTGAGCGCTGAGCCCGACCCGGGGCTGGACCCATGACCTGAGATCGTGGCCCGAGCTGGAATCCAGCTGGACCAGGTGCCCCTGGGCTCCCTGTTGGCTGCTGGGGAAAGGGCACAGCTCACACCTCTGCCCCCAGGGAAGAAAGTGGGGCTGGGGTCGGAGTCCCTGCCGCAGCTTCTGTCAAGCCTACGTCTCTTCTTAAAAACAAGCAAACCCTGTTTCCCTCGTGAGTTAAAGAAATTGGCTCATCCTTCCTGAGTTCTGTCTCCGCTGTCTTTCCTGGAGTTGCCAGTTGTATTTAGTTTTAAGAAGGCATGAATACTTGATAGCCTTGCTATTCGTGGGGCCAGTTCCCTGGAGATACACGGAAGCTTCTGGCAGGGCCTCGCCTTCTCTGTGCTTCTGGGACTCCGTCTAGGGCCTCCTCCCACTCCCTGGGCTGCCTGGGCACGGGCCAGGCCCAGCGCGCAAGCCCTGATCTCAAGCTTATCTCCACGCACAGCTGCTCTGGGGGATTCTCCTTCTGTTCTCTGAGCCGCAGGGTGGAGATAAGAGGTGAGGGGACCTGGGTCCCCAAATATCTCTTGCTTGGTCCGCCTGGTGTGAGGGGGAGTTGGGCAGCCAGCGGTCCTCTGCAGACCCTCACTGTCCCCGCTGGTTTGGGTAACAGGCTTGTGGTAAAGTAGGTGGGCAGGCAGTTTCCTGCTGGGATGGTGCCAGCTTTTGAGAGCCAAGGGCCTGCGGTTGGGAATTACCACAGAGGGCACGGTGATCTGGATGTCCTAGGCCCATGGGGTCGTGATCCCAGAATTGCCATCCAGAGGCCCGCAGGGTCACCAGGAGGCGGAAAGGGGTCCACCGGGCATTGTAAGGGGTCCTGTGTGTCCCCTGTGTAGCCACACCCAGAGGGGACGCTCAGGGGGCCTGTGTATTTTCTGAACCACAGCCAGATGGAGCCTCTCGGGGCCGTGGGAAGATCTGGTGTTGGAGGCAGAATTTCCAAGTGTGTCTAAGTATTTCTCACGTCATCTTTTTAATGTTTAGTTTTATTCGTTCATGGAAAAGGGAATCTGTTCATCTTGCTGGAATCCCTTTCCGTAGGGCTCGTTGGGGGAATAAAATGTGGTAATAAAACTTAAAAATATTTTGTGAAATGTGATTACTGATTTTGTTTTCAACTCTTTTTTTAAAGGGTCTTGGAAGGGCCTCTGGAACTCGGTCTCCTCCGGCTAGTGTCCTTCATTCTGCCGAGGAAGGTGCCGGGACCGTGGCGCTGGGCGGCGGGCGGCCCGTCTCGCCTCTGCAGCTCCTGCCGGCCCGGCACACTGACTCCCCGAGAGGCCGTGCCCATTCGTCACCGTGTGAATGAGCTCCTCGCGCCCGACTTGGTTGCGGCCCTGCTGGGCCTTCCTAGCCAAGGGCAGAGGGCAGTTTAGCTTAGCCCCTTTATGAATCTGTCACAGACTTGCAGTTGGCAGTCCCCGCTGGCTGTTCTTCTGTAAGCAGCCACTGCTATGATTAGTCACATACACACACCGCGGAGGAGAAGGGGACTGTTTAGTTAGCTACAAGTACTTCTAAACAGCTGCCGCCGGGCTGGAGCCCTTCCATAACTCGCGGAGCTCCGCGTGATCCCACACGGGTGTGGCCTCACGTTTCTGTCCCGCGAGCGTCCGTAGCAGACGCAGCCCGTGCACCGGTCAGGTCCCCGCCTGTGGCACGAGCGCTCGCTTGTGCGGGGCTCGGGCCTGAGGGTGCGGCCAGGCAGTGCTGGCTCCTCCGTCCACGGTCAGCCCTTCGGCGGGGGCCCGCGAGCCCACACGGGTCACAGCAGAAGGAAGCAGAGCTCGTCAGGGACGTCAGGAGGGCGCGGGGCACCGCCCTGCCGGTGGCAGGCGTGGGAGGTCTGCCCTGCCGGCCTTTTCCATGGGGCCGTGGCAGCCCTGGGGCACGTGTCAGGGCGGCGCTGGGTTCAGTCCCCGAGGTGTGTGGCCGCCCGCGGGCAGAGGGGCTCCTCCCTCACTGGGAGAGCTCTGGGTCTGCAGGGTCTTCACGGAGGACGTGGGGCTGCAGCGGAACATCGTTTTAAAGCTTCGATGGCCTGAAACAATGGGGAAACTGTTCACCGTCACTGAGTTTCTGGGGGTCGGGCGAGTGTGTGGGCAGCTCAGCCTGGCGCGTGCGGGGGGGCACGGCTGCTAACCCTGGGTTCCGGTGGGAAAGCGTGAGGCGCCTGGGGCCGGGGAACTGGCTTCTGGAGCAGACGCCCTCCCCGCGGTGCCCCGCCCTCCGGGCTCGTAGGGCCCACTCTTGTGTGCGGAGGCCGGGGCTCGCTGGGGAGTAGGGCCTGGAGCTCCCACTCGGGCGGTGGCTCGTGGACACGCTTGCTGAGGGCAGGGAGGGTAATCCACGCGCCAGTCATCTGGTCATAGACGGTATTGTGGACTTAGTTCTGTTCTCTCTTCCCAGAAATGCAAAAATACATGGTTTTGCACAGTTGATCACACCTGTTCGTGGTTAGGAGGAGGTGACCCACTTTAGTCCTGCTCTCTGGCTGTGGGCCACAGACTGAGTGGTGCTTGGGGCCCCGCGGTCACGTAAGAAGCTCTGGTGCATGCTGTGTCCTCACTGGGCACTCAGGTGTCAGGGTTGTGGACAGCCTCCGTGATGGCTCTGGGCGCTCCCCACCGGCAGAGCGAGGACCGGGGCCCACACAGGGTTCACAGGGGCTGGACGTTCCCACGTGTCTGTGACTTCTAGGGGCACACGTCTCGACTTCAGCGAGAGTCTGCCCCTTTCTCTGCATCCTCAGGCTTTGAACTTTACGTATTCACTGTGTAAGAGCGGGATTCGGCGTTTACTTGTCTCGGTTCTCGCAGAGCCACAGGCCCTTTCTGCTCGCGTCTCTACCGTGTCCGTGGTGGGGGCTTTGCTCTCACACCCCGCCGTGCAGTCCGCTGTGCGTCCTGTGGCCCACCGCGTCAAGTCCCAGGGCCCTGGCCTTGCTCAGAGGGTCCAGCGTCTTGCCCGAGATCCGGGACAAGGATGACCACCCCATGAAGCGGTAGGGACAGGACTGGTGCTTTGAGGCCTTATTTTATTTTCTGTGGAACCGGAAGCTGACGAGCCACGTGTTTGCTCATCCGTGACTGCCCGGATGGCGTCTCTGCGCCGGGAGCCGTGGGCCGCGTTTTTACCCTGGAGGCAGAGCCCCGTGCCTGAGGGTGGGCCCTGCGGCAAAGACCGGTGCTTCCCGAGACGTGGGGTCAGAAGGCTGCCGCTGGCTGTGTGGCCCCGTGGCCCCGTGGCCCCGTGGCCCGGGGCTAGTTCCATCTAATGACAGGACAGACTGGGAAGCAGCCTTGGCCGAGGGGAGGGCTCCGGGTGGACCCGAGCCTGCGCCCCCTGGCAGCGGCTTGGAAGAACACTTCCTGCTTGGGAGTGTCTTTTAGGGCTGTTTGACAACGAGCTGCTCCTGTGAAGCTGCGTGTACTCGGCAGAGGTGCAGACGGGACCACGGGCTGTGTGAGCCCCACCGCCCCACCGCAGGCGTTGGAGACATGGCGCAGGTGAGTCTGTTTGCGTCTGTTTTCCTGGACAAATACCTTCTTTATCCCCAAAGCTCCGCCGAGCGATGGCCATCACTGTTGAGGTCACCGGAACGGGGCGTGGCCCGGGTTGGATGTAGACGACCCGCTGGCGCGTGGACCGATGGTCTCTGCTTTCCCTTTCGCTGTGTGAATAGAGATGGTCCGGCATGTGCTGTGCGGTGCGGTGAGGCCGCCGTGTGTGGTCGCCACACTGCTGGGTTTCTTGGCTTTCTTCCTCTGGGGACGGAGGGAGGGGCTGCGGCTCTGCTGGAGCGCCGGCCCGACCCACGCTCGTCTCCGCCGCGGCCTGGGCCCGCTGCCCCGCCCGCCCCCATGGGGATGGCCTTCCGGCAGCGGGCTCGCCCTGGTCACCCCGTGCTCGGCGCTAGGTCACCTCCGTGGGGGGGGGCCCGTGGTGCCTGTGAACATCGGCTTCCGCCGTGCGTGGGCTCCCTGCCGCGCGCACGCTGGAATCCCTCTATGGTGCACAAGGACTTCTGGTATACAGGACTCGTGATGCGTGTGGGGTTCCTTCCCTCACTCTGTACTGCCCGTCTTGGCGCGCCCCGGACGTGTTGTGCAATGGTCTCTCCCTCGTCGTAGGACCGATGCGCTTTATCTCTTTTCTTCCAGAGTAAAAAAAATTCTGACTTTAGGGGCACCTGGGTGGCTTAGTCGGTTGAATGTCTGACTCCTGATTCCGGCCCTGATTTCGGCCCAGGTTGTGACCTGAGGGTTGTGGGACCGAGACCCGTGTCGGGCTCCGTGCTGTGTGTGGAGCCTGCTTGAGGCTCTTTCTCTCCTTCTCCCCCCCTGTGTCTCTCAAAACCATCCTGATTTCATGTAACTGATTCAGTGCCCACAACGGCCTCTTCCTACACGAGGGCATGTTGTTCGGTCCTGTAGATGCCCGACTGATGTGCTGAACTTCATCGAACTGTTTCAAAACATCTTGAGGTGAGACCAGCACGTGGTGTGAGAACATATTCCCACCCGCCAGTGCGAGTCCGTTCAGGGAAAGGTGCTTCTTTCCGTCCCCTCCTCCCGGGGGTGACCAGTCCCCGTGTGTGTCCGTCCGCTCTCCCGTGTGAGCTCACGCGGGCCGCGCGCCGGGTCTCACACGTCTTGGTGTTCGTGAGTTACAGTTTTGGATTTGTTGTCTTTCTGGTCTCCGTGCGGGCTTTCTGTGTCTCTTCTGCAGCGTTCGTCTACACGTGGTAACGGGGGAGACAACATCTGTAGGGCTGCGACCGTGTGAATGTCACCGCAGAGCCGAGCACTCTGACGGGAGGAGCAGAAAGTGTAGTCTCTGCCCCAGGACTCTTGCCCAGGAAAAGAGCGTGTTTGACCGGAACCCCTGGTTCTTCTCACGTTTCTGGGCTGCGTCAGGTGCCGTGGTCTCCCGTGTCACGTCCATTTGCTTCTGGATTCGGTTTTGGTTTTGCTGGAGCGTGTCCGTAATCCGTTTCTTTACGGACTGCATGGCTGAGAGACGTGTTGGGTTCTCGTGTGCAGATACTGTGTTCCCACACTTGACGGATCCTTTGGCGAGGTCCAGAATTCCAGGTTCTGAAAATCTTCCCTTCAAACTCAGAGAACATCTCCTGTTCTTTTCTCTAGTCCGGTGTTGCCGCGGAGAAGTCAGCCGCCCGCCGATCCTCGTTCTTCACGGGTCCGGGTCTTCCGCTCTCCCCTGCGCCTCTGGCGCTGATGCCTTGATGGGGGACCGCCCTGTGCTCTGATCTGCTCCTCTTCCGAGACCAAATGGCCACGTTTGGATCCCCCCCTTTGGAAAGCCCCAGACTGTCTTTGCAGGGCAATTCTCCGGCTCAGCCTAGAAGTGAGAGCACTGCCCCGAGGCGCTTGCTCTTCGGAGCCCCGTCTCCGCTGTCTTGCACTGTGGTTCCCGCCGCTCCTTCAGGTCGACCCGATTCCGTCTTCTTGCCTTGACCACGGACGGAGTCCCCGTGTCTGTTGCTCAGCCCGCTTCCTCACGGTTCATTCCTCGGATGGTTCATTGCCAGGAAGTGCCTTTTTTGCCATTTTGATGGGGTTTTGGGAGGAGAAGAAAGAAGATATGTACTTTCTCACCATTTTCAATAAAAAGCCTTTTAATCTTTTTTTAAATTTTTTTTTTTTTTTTTTTTTAAGAGAGCGAGTAGGGAGACTCCACACTCAGTACGGAGCCCAGCATGGGGCTCCATCTCACAACCCCAAGACCGTGACCTGAGCTGAAATCCAGCCGGAGGCCCCACTGACTGAGTCACTCAGCTCCCCCAACCTTTTCAGATCACTCTTAATGGCAAGATTCCACACCTTGAATATCTGTAACATGGTGGTTTTTTTTCTAGTGGAAAATTGCTCAGCTTTATCAAAGAATTGGTTAGAGATGAAGCGAGCCGGCTCAGGAAATCCGTCGGCAGCATGTGTGAGTTCTTTATGAGAGACGTGGTACTTTCCACCTGTCATTTTAGAGTGTGTAAGGGCCGTCCGTCCGCGTCAGCACAGCGGGGTAACCGTCCCGTTACCTTGTAGTGTGTGGCAAGTCAGAGCTCGCACTCTGAGACCGAAGGTTGCCAGTGAATGGAGTGTCACTGCCTTATCGAAACTGGGCAGGGGGGGCGGTTCTATACGTCTGTTTCAGAACGAGGCTGGAGATGATTCATGACACCGAGAAGTTTAGTTATTAAAAAAATATGCATAAAAACCGGATGAAATTTTCATCACTGTGGACACAAATAACCCATATTACACCAAAGCGCACCGGTAAAGCAAAATTTACATCATAGTGATAGACGCGGGGACAGTCGTCGTGGAAGCCCGTGGTCACTTAGGGCGGTGAGGAATGGTGACCGCCGTCTGGACTGCGGGCCTGTGGCCCTCTGCTGCTGTGTGTGGGAGCCGCACGGCTCGGAACTGAGCTGGGGGCCTGTCCGCGCTGGTGACGCTTCTGGTTTAGGTGACGAATCCCACTGTTAATGCACCTCCCTCTGTAGGTCACCATGGACGAGCCACCGCCGTGTGGGAAAAGAAGGACCTGAAGTGTTGCCGGTTCGGTGCCACAGAGAGGACTGGGCTTCGGTCCGTTCGGGGTCCTCCGAGAGGTCCTTCTGAGCGCCTGATTGAAGCCGCGGACATTGTCGTTAGGAAGATGCACGTGGGCTTAGAAACACACCATTTTGTGCACAATTTTGCCTTTCTCATGGATGTGAAGCCTTGAGGGATACCTGCTCCGGACCCGTGTGGGAAGCGGCTGTTTCTCTGCCCGGGGCCGTCACCCAGGCTGGGGCCCGCGCACGGGTACGAGCAAAGGCCGTGCGGGCTGGGGTGCACCTCCCCGCCCCCGCCACGCCCTCTGTCTCTGCTCCGGTACCTTAAGGGGGACACGCGTGGATCTTCGAGGACACCCCCCCCCCGAGCTGTCGCCAGCTCTGCTGCCCTCGGTCCTCCCGAGGGAAGGAACATGCGGCGATGTCTGTGTACTTGAGCTATTCTCATGATTGCCAAGAAAACAGTGTCTTCATTTTATCAGCTGCCTTTTTTCCCTCTGTTCTCAGTTTTTCACAGTTGGATCATATTGTTTGAGAAAAATGTCAGGTTCATTGTACTGAGGGAAATGTAGGAAAACACCAGTTTGGATTATTAAAGACTCTCAATTAAAGCTCTTAGAAAGAAAACGTAGAAGCTTTTACTTAAATTGCAGGAAGTTAACACGGACGCTCTCCTGAAGAAAACGTCTCGTCCCACAGGCCGCTCGCTTTTATCTCCACCTTCCTCGTCGCTTGTTTTCTCTCGAAGGTCGCTTCCGTCCCGAATCGCATCCGTTAGGGATTCTCCCAGATTGGGGTCAGCGGGCGGCCCACATCCCGGCTGTGGGGTGCGGGGAGACGTCCTCACGGGCCTCGTGAGGGGAGTTGGCGTGGGCCTGGGCGTGGGTCTGGAGCCCCTGGCTCAGCCTTTCTCTCTGTCCCGCCGAGAGCTGCGCCTCCCCGGCTGTCTGGGGCGCAGCCTCGCCTGCCACCCCTGCCGTTTCCGGGCTGCGAGTTGCCTGGTGGCCTGTCCGTGGGGTTGGCGGGTGCCTTGGGCCTGCCCCGCGCTCCGTCCCGCTCCTGCGCAGGCTGCAGCCGGGTCGCCGCCTCAGCTGTCGGTCCCGGCTCGCTCGCCTTCTTGCGTCGGATGGATGTCACAACCCACCGTCGAGCCTTTAATGTTAGTGATTTTAGTCTTCAGTGTTTCTTATTGATAGGAAGTTTCTTCCTTCCTGAGTCTGACTGGTTCTTCATTTTCCCGTTTCTCTCTGGTTTTGTGTTCGGAGAGAGCGCGCCTGGGGCTCGGAGGGGCCGAGAGGGGGAGAGAGAACCTCAGGCGGGCTCCCCGCTGAGCACGGAGCCCGACACGGGGCTCGGTCCCTGACCCTAAGGTCACCGCCTGAGCGGGAATCGGGAGTCGGAGGCCGACGCGACGGAGCCACGGGCGCCAGCCCCGGCTCTCTGCTCGCTACTGACCGGGGATCTCCCGCGTCGTGGGCTTGGCAGCTCCGCGCACCCGCAGGTCTGTGTCTTTTGTCTCTTGGAGATGCTGCTTGCCCTTCAGGCCTTGCTTCCTGTGGGAGTCTCACTGTTTACTCTCAGTGCTATGGATTCTTCGAGGCCTCAGATGACGGTGCATTTTTCCAGAGACGGTGTTCCTTCGTCTCTGCCACGTGTCTGTGTATACCGCTAGTGCAGGGAAAGCTTTTCTTTGGGGCCCTTTGGCTATGTCTTGGGGCATCTGGGTGGTGTGATTTGGGGCTCGGGAGATTGGCTTCTGACACACCTTGCCAGGGAGCTTCTGTTCCTTTTGTTCACCAAGGAGAGGAGGCGTTGGCATCCCCTGGTTAAAAACTTAAATCTGGTGTTATATAAGACAGTGAGATCTATTTGAGAGATTTCTGTAAAATAGTGAAAGGTGGTTTTTAGACAATTCATCTCCTTGCAGTGGATAATATTACACTAAATTTTAGTGTTTGGTAAATAACCTGAATCATCTTAAAATTATAATGTCACTTAAATACAGACGTCCTATCTGTTTGGCTTTGAATGAACTTGTGAAGCTGTTCGTCGGACACGAGTGTGTTGAGAGCAGCGGGGATGTTGCAGTCCACGGAGGCCGCAGGTGCATGATGACCAAGGAGACCTGTGGCCACAGGTCCCTCGGCAAGCTTAGGGCTTGCGGACTGTTCTAGACCTTGAAGTCTGTTGGGGGTCCTGGAGCTGCCCACTGCCTGGGGCTGCAGTGCCCCCCGTGTGCGGCCGGACAGGTCTGCGCCCCCGTCATAGGAGGGCTCTCACAATCATCTTCCCGTCCACTCTCTTTTTCTTACTTGGCTTTGCCTTTGTGGAGAGGTGGTCTCCTGTCTTGCTTTTGTTCGTGGTATAATCCAGCCCGAGTTTCTTATGGAAGCACCTTGTCCCCTGCGTGTGCGTGTGCACTGCAGACACGGGGGCGGGCCTCGGGCCCGCGGCTCTCATGCTCCACGGCGGGCTGGGGCCTGAAGTGCTTCCCTGTGGGTCGTGTTTGTTTGCTAGCAGTGATGAGGCAAAATCAGTCCTCATTTTTGTGAAAAATCACTCTGTAAAACAACGGGGGAAAGTCGTAATAAAAGCAATGTGGCTGATCCTCTCTGCTGGTGTCGGGGATCTCTCGCACGACCCTATTAATCGTGGGAGACCAAGGCCTCGAGTCCCGCCCGTAAGCGGTGCTGACTCCTAATGATATGCCATGTGTAACTAAATAGAATTAAAAAAACAAATAAAAACAAAAAAACAAAGGTGTGGGCTCCCGGGAGGCAGCCCTCCGCTTCCCGCTGCCCGAGTACACAGGCCAGCCTGCAGCGGGTGGCGTGGACCAGGACAGGAGTTCCCTGTGTGCGGCACTGCTGCCGCGCCGGCATGGCCCCCCGTAGCACAGCCCCCTCTCCTGGCCGGTCGGCCTTTCTGGGTTGTTTTGACGTATGTGGCCAAAGGGTGGACAGTTGTCCCGAAGGGAGCGTGTGCGGAGGGCAGGGAGGCTCAGAGCCCCCACGTCCTTCTCGCCGACCTTCCCTACCTGACATCCCGGTGGCTGAGGCCGTCCCCTCCGTGCCGCGACCCGAGACGCTGGTCTTCCGGGCTGGGATGATGCGGGTGCCACCCGCTACGCCCAGGGTCACTCGCCTGCTTGACCTCAGTGCTCCCTCCTTCCTTCCTCTGTCCCTGTCTCTCCGCGCACGCGCCTTGTGTCTGTGAGAGCAGAGCTCATGCCCAGGGCCGCGGGCAGGGTCCCTCCGGGAAGGGTCACACACCAGCAGAGTGCGGCTGGAGGGGAGAACTCTCTGGCCTGTTTAATGAGCTGTTTAATGTTTGCAGCCGGCTTTAATGTCCCATAAAACATTAGATTACTCAGAGTTTAAAAAAATCATGTTTTCCCTCAGGTCACACAAATATTTTCAGTAACGTTTCCTAATTCGTTTCAGAAAATAAGATGAGGGGTTTTAAAATATAAAGCAAAGTAGTTTGTTTTTAAAGCCAGCTTTTTGGAGGTGTAGTTGATATGCCAAACGGCACGTATTTTAACTTGTGCAGCTTGGAAAGTTTTGAGACGCCGGAGAGGTGGTGGGACAGTGAAGGTGTTGAACGTGCGTCGCCGTTGGGGTCCCCGGCCCATGCTCTCCCTGCCCGGGCCACCGCCCCCTCCTTGTTGTCACATGGATCCCTCTGCCTCTTCGAGAGTTTCATGTGAATAGGGTCAGACAGTGGGTACTTTTGTCTGGCTTGGTTCACTCCCCGTTACTGCTCCGAGATTCATCTGTGCCGTGTGTCCTGGTTCATTCTAAAGCAGTCCTTCTAACGAGGCGAAAGACGTTCTCACTTGCTAAGAAAACGGAGTATGCTGAATTCGGGAAGTCGAAGGGATGACCAAGTCCATCGTGCTGGTTTTGTTAAGACCAGAACACCGGGGAAGTGGAGGGAAGGGCCCCCGGGCTTTGTGGTCGACGTGGCGGGCGCAGTGTTGAGTCAAGGCCTCCGGACTGAGCGGGTCCCACGCTCCGCACCGGGGAGAGGGCGTGCGTCCTCCGCCTGAGCTGGGCCCCGCTCGGGCCCAAACACAGAACAGAATGTGCTCTGCAAACCACTTCAAATAATATTAAAAAATCCAGATCAAACCAGGACCTCTGGACTAGAGCACTGTTTCCTCTTGCATTTCTCCTCCTCCCTAGAAGCACCGAGGCAAGGGAGCCTGCGCCCTCCTCCCGGCCTCTTGATAACGCCGGGTGCCTGGCGGCGCGCCCGCGGCCCGCGCTGCCCAGTGGGTTTGGTCCCCTGTGGCGGTGCTCTCGCCTCGGAAGTGCTCACTGGTTCCTCAGCACGGGAAGACCTTACCTCTGCCCGTGGTCCCTAACGCAGAACGGACTTGTTCCTTCGGAGATGTCAGGCAGCCGGGGCGTTGTTGACGTCCAAGTACCGACGACTGTAGTTCACGTACTTTGAAGGTTTTTATAGTTGAAGACAACTGAAAAATGCTTCTCTTCTGAAGTTTCCTCTTTTCTTTCGATTTTCTCATGTTGGTTCTTGGAAATTCCATCACCCCTTTGACAGCGTCAGGGTCCTTGGAGCCGCCCACTGGGGGCACTGGCCCCGCCGCCGTCCCTCTGTCCCTGGCTGCCCTCCCAGACTCCAGCCGTGGCCCCCAGAGCCAGGAGAGCCGTCCCTCTGAAGACAGGCCAGAGCGCTTCCTTACCAAAGTGCGCGTGCAGTGCGTCTGCTGAGGGGCCGCCCCCGTCCGCCTCGGAAGCATCTTGACAGGCCCTCTGGGCTCATCTCAGCTGAGGAACTGTGTCCTTCTGGAGCCTCTGGGCTCATGACTCGGGCCCCACCGTGGCCCTGCTCTCCGTGCCCCCTGGCTTCTGGTCCTTCTCTTGGGGAACGGATTCTTAGGACTGACAAAGCACTTAATATGGAAGACACTGTTGAAAATTAGGAAGAAGGCTTCTGTCTCTTCGCATCTTCCATTGGCTGCTTATTCCCTTCATTTGTCTTGAGCGTATCAAGCCTTTCTATCCTGAAATAATTGTCGTCTCTAGACACGAGAGACGGAGTAGCCGCCGAACATCTCTGTTTAGCTGTGTGGTCTAGTTACGTGTCTATGAGATGGACAGTGAGAGTACTTACTTTTTGGCAGAGGAAAGCCCTAATTTCCACGGTCTAATTAAATTATGATGATAACTTTCGCTTTAAAGGAAATGCAGTGGTTTTACTTAGTGCAGTTACTACCGGCACAGCAAGTCCGTTGAGTGCCGGGGGTTTCGTGTCTTTGAGTGGGACTAGTCCTGTCCTGCTGTCGGCGCTGGGCGGGGAAGCCCCGTGTGAGCCCTGTGTCATGGACAGCGCCGTGGCCCCGAGTCTCCTCGTGGTAGCAGGGAATTGGGCATCAGATGGTGTGGAGACCCCTGCAGCTCGGCCCTGCTTTCAGGGAGCCAGGAGCGGGCACTGGGAGAAGGCTCCAGAAAGGCGGTGGTGTGGGGTGAGCTGGGCTGTTGCCCTCGAGCGTTGCAGGAGCTGGAGGCCCCAGAGCGGCCACAGTGGTGGTCCCACACGACCTCCATGCCCTGTCCAAGTCCTCGGGCCACCCCAGGGCCCACTGTTTCTTGGGGTGGCTCCGAGCAGATTGAGGTTTTGGTAACTCATTCCTTGCCTGGAGGGCATGTCTCCCTGTGCTTCTGCCTCCTGGGTTTCTCCCTTGAGACCTCTCCCTGCCTCACCGGCTTCCCCCCAGGTTGGTGGCGGTTGGCACCCCTGGTGCTCTAGCTCCTACCTTCCCTGCTGCCGACAGTTGGCTGCCGGTGGTGTCGGCCAGTCACTTGCTGCACGTCAGTAACGGCACGGCCACCGTTTGGTTCTGTCGTGGTAGAGCGTCCTCGGTGGGTACGGTGGTCATCGTTGGCCGTTTCTGGGTCCCGTTGCCTGGGGGTTTCCTAGGGCACGTTTGTTGTGAGTTCCGTTGTTCCTGCAGAAGCGTGCATGTGTGAAGGGTGATTTTCCTTACGTGTCCTGTCCCCGGCACCCGGCAGCGGAGACACCGCACACGCTGCGGGTCCGCGCCTCCCTCGTGCTGCTCGTTCGTGGCCCCCTGCCGCCTGCGCTCCAGCGCATGGCCCTGCTCCCCGGCTGGCCGCGGGGGCGTGTGTCCCTACGCAGTCAGCCTCCGTGTCACCTGCCGGTGGCGTCGCGGGTGCCCTCCGCGCCTCTCTCGGTTCCTTAGTGCGGCAGGTTACATTCGTTGGTTTTCGTCCACTGACTCGATTCTACACTCCTGGAGTGAACCCGTCCGGACCGTGTATCAGCCTTTCCGAAGGTCGTTGGATTGAGTTTGCGGATCTTTGCGTTAGGATTTTTACGTTTGCATTCGTGGGTCAGTTTGGCTGACACTCTGAGCGTGATTTTTGTCTTGATTCTTGTTCTTTGTAGTTGAGTCAGATTTTCTATTTCTTCCTCAGTCAGTTTTGATAACTTATATTTTTCTTAGAACTTGTTCATTATACCTAAGTTTACAAAATTTTTGAAATAAAGTTCCTAATACCCTCTTACTATATTTTTAGTGTGAGACTTTGGCACGGTAATTCTGTCCTGGTGTCTCTTGCTGCCTGACGCCCTCCCCCGCCCCCAAATAAAGCGCAGCTCGTGGCTGGAGCAACCCCCATGCGGTTTCGGCGCTGACGCTGTGGGGCAGGAGGGGGCAGGGACTGCTCGTCTGTGCTCCGTGGGCCTGGGACCTCCTCAGGGCCCCTGGGTGACCGGAAGTGGCCGTGTGTCTGCATCGCTGGTCCCCACAGTCAGCATCTTGTCCATCTTGTCCGAGGAGGCTTCCTGAGTGATGTGGCGGGCACCTGCCTGGGTGGACGCGGGCCCATCCTCGGTGTAGACACACAGCGGGGTGGGCTCAGCCACAGAACCGGCTTCCTGCACGGAGAGTTCTCAGAGCAGCCCCAGAAGGCACGGGGCCCGCACGCAGTGACCCTTCCGCGTCCACCCGACCCTCCGTGGTGGGCCTAGAGCCTGCTGAGCCTCTCAGGGACGCCTTGAAAGGACCACTCCGCTTTGTGGCAGGGGTGCCCCATCAAGGTGGGCACCCGGTTCTCCACTACCATTTCTAGGGCCTCCTCTCTCTCCTCTGTGTGTTGGGATTAGCCCGGCCAGCGTCCGTCCGTGTGTGGCTGCTAGTCTGTGTGATGAATGCAGGTTTATTTCTTCCTTCCCCCCCCCCCCCCCTTTCTTTGGGCTTATTTTGCACTTATTTTGTTCTTCTGGGCTTATTTTTGTTCTGAGGTGGGGATTCACGATTTTCCCCCCTTTTCTAAAAGTGGGAGTGTTAGGCTACGCATTTCCCTCTGGTGTGCTGCCTTATCTGCATGCCACATGTTTCCACGTGGCATCTCTTTGGTTTTTAGGTTTAAATATTTTCTGGCTTCTGCTGGGATTATTTCAACTATGGATGCCTTAGAAGAACACCGCCTAACTCACAAGCGCACAGAGGCCTCTCTAGTTATCTTGGCATGGGACGCTGTGCGTGGCGCAGTGGGGGGCCGTGAGCTGACCCCCGCCCCCGGGGCCCCGCTGTTCGCTAGATGCGTCCCGGCGCGTCCGTTCTGGACGCAGGCCTCTGCATCCCTGCTCTGCAGCGTGTTCCTGGCACTGCTCCCTGCTCTCTGTCAGCTGCGTTGCTACGGCCCCCAGGACCACAGCCTTCTCCGTCTTTGCCTTCTGTCACGCCCCTGCTGTGACTGTCGCTGTCCCTGGGCCCAGCCCTCCACGACTGTGACTCCATTCAGTCCTTACAATGCCATATGTGGCACCGTCCTCTACGTGACCGCCAGGACCTGGAGGCTGCCCCACTCCTGCAGCTGCGGAGCCGGGCGGCATCCCAAGGCCACCCTCTTGCCGACTGAACCCACAGCTCTACAGTCCCCAGGGTGTGTGGCAGCTCCCACCGCCCCATTCCTGTTCGTCCTGCTGACGCTTTGCAGTTGGCAGAAGCTATCCCCACGTGAGTCCGGCTCCCCCGGGGCAGCTGTACTGGGCTGTCCTGGTCCTGGTCCCTCCGGCTGACATCAGGGCTCCGACTTCTGCCCTCACTCTGGGCCAGCGGGTCACAGCATGGCCACTGGAACTGGCTTCTGTGAGCCGCGGCCGTGTTCTTCCTGCTGGTTCCCTTCTCTGTACCGTCAGACCTTGACTGGTGCGGTGACATGTGAATTCTTCCACACATCGTCCTTCCTCGGATTGTGGAGGCTCCGGGTCCTGCTCTTTGTTCCTTGTTGGGGGGGTGCCCTGTGTCTCCTGTACACCCTCCAGCAGGGCAGGAGCGATGGCCAGATTACCGAGCAGATGGGGGTGGCGTGGAGGACGGGGTGAGGGCACGGCACTCCCACTTCCTCTGCTGTCCTCAGCTGGGAGCGGAGACAGGACCGTTGGGGTGCTAACGGCTCAGTGACAGTGTGTGCAGACCTCTGTGCTCGGCCCCGACGCCTCTGTGCCGGATGGGACGAGCCCAGGCTGGGAGGCCATTGTCGTCAGTCACTGTCAGCCCGGCGACAACAGCACGGGACGTGGGGACCGTGTCTGAGACCTGTCCTTACAGGCCTGCTGACATGTGTTACCGACAAACGGAGTCACGGCTGAGAGATGTGGGGCTTAGAGACGGGTCACTTCTGACCCTGGAGGCCCCACAGCCAGGGCACGTGGCCCCAGGAGGTTCGTGGTGACTGGACTAAATCTGCAGGTGGGGCCCCTCCGCGTTCAGAGATGCACCGGTCTACACTCGCTGCCGGTCTTCTGGGCGCCCACTTGGGGACTTACTCACTCTTCCCTGTGGGTGCAGCTCTGCGCCGGGGAGGCCGCACTCTGGACTCTCCCCTCATGCGGATATCGGTTTGTTTCTCTAAAAGAAAGTGTCGACATGCGTGTTTAGGCTTTGTCAGTATATAAGCATGTTGAGATGCTCCCTTTAATGAGCTGTGAGTTGAGAACATCTGTGCCGAGAGGAAGTGGCGGGGCGACGTTTCTGTGACGCACGCGTGGCCGGTGTCTTCGAAGCCCAGGCGGGAAGGGCAGGGGAGGCCCGCTTCTGTGCGTTTCTGATGTCTGTACGCATGCTTGGGTGCGTGCCACATGTGTGCACGTGGCCTGTCATCTTCCCGAAGATGACAGGTGCGCAGGGGGCTTCCCCGGAGGCCTCCCTCCGCAGCTCGTGGGTTGGCGCGTTTCCATCCGGACGCGGCCGGCGCGGGCGTGCACACCTGCCTCTCGTGAGCGTCAGGGTGGAGGTGAGGCTCATGGCTGTGCACCTGCTGTAGGAACGCGCGGAGGACACCAAAAATGACTCAGGCTTCTATTTAGAATGAGGACTTTTAATTAACAGTGTTTATTATTAGAATTCTCATCTGAAGTGTTGAGCGGGTGAAGTGATTGGGCCTTTCTCTTGCACAGAGTGAAGTCTCTCCAGCCGGGCATGGCGAGCTCCGGGAGTGACTGAAGGAGACGGGTCCCTTGGCCCCGCCTGCACCCGGGCCGCTCTGCCCAGGGTCCGAGCAAACACAGACGCTACACAAATCTAAAGGTAAGGTACAAACTTGCAAAATCCTGCAGATGTCTGATGGACTAAAAAACACCTTTTGCTTGATGTAAACTGATGAATTAAGGTTGTTTGCCCTATTAAGCAATTAAGGTGTGTTTTCTTAGTAACTTACAGCCCGGATCGCCGGCTGGGCTCGTCATCTCCGGGGACTTCTTGCAGGGCCAGCGCCGCTCGGGGTTGGTGCGCTGCTGCCCCCCCGTGGCTGTGTGGCCAAGAGCGGCCCCGGCGTCCTGGCTCCACCGGGTGCCGCCGTGCCTCCTGCCCGGCACCGAATTACGCTTGCTGGAAGCTTTTTACCATATGCTAGTGCCTTTGAGGTGATTAAAGGGAAACTTATTCAGTACTTACTTGTTTGGTGACTATTATGTGATTCAGCATCTGCTTTTGAGAGAAATTGAGGCAAATTTAAAGTCCCGATGAAGTTAATCCTAAGATTAATTTGCGGCTGTGGAGTGACTAATTCGACGAAGTTGGGTTTTCAACATCCAAGAGGACTTGTCTTGGGGAAGAAGCATGAGGAAGTCGCCGTGGAGGCTGCTGGAAGCCCGTGCTGGCTCCCCGTTCGCAGAGGCTGACAGGCGGCTGGCGACTCGGACGACTGCCGCAGGAGTGGGCGCTGAGCTCCCGGTGGGCAGGGGGTGCCCGCCGTCTGGGGGGGTGCAGGTGCACCCACGTCTGCTGGTCGTTTCGAAGTCTGGACGTGTCGGGAGCGGGAGGTGACGAGCTCCCAGGGGAAGGGAAGGTTTGCTCTCTAACCGTAGGCCCCACCCCCACCCCTTCTGGCCCAAGAGCCCTGAAAGCGCGGAAGGGGTGAAGTTCTGGTTATTTCCATCTGCCATGCTGGTGGGGGTGCCTTCAGCCCCAGCTCTTCTGTGAGCCGGATTAGGGGCATGAAATCAGCGTCCCTGTAGCTAGAGGGTGTGGACAGGTGGTGAGTGGCACCGAGCGGCTGAGTCTGCAGGAAGCACCGTCCCTCCGTGTCGCTGGGGTCGTGCAGTCGGCGACAACCTACATGTGGTGCCGAGGCAGTGAGCACCACGGTCGCTGTGTCCCGTATGCCAGACGGCAAGTATTTCTGTCCCATGAAGCGTGCACCGGGGAAATGAATTATTCGTGATCCGTAGAAATAAATTGTCCTTAAAGGCATAGGAGCAATACCGAGGCCTGAAGGAGGGCCGTGGAGCGCATGCTGCGGAGTGAGGGGCCGAGCAGTGGGCAGCACAGCGACTCGGAGGCCCCCTTCTACGGGCGCTCCTCCGTGGCTGTTCCCGCGGCAGAGGAGAGAGGTTGTATTTCTCCCATAAAATGAAAGCTGATTTGGCAACACATAGTCTGACGTATGACACCTTTCCTTTTCAAGGGTGGTTTGGGAAGAAAAGTAAGCCCGAAAGCTTCTGGCCGGCCTGAGCCTTTGCCTGGGTGTGCCGCTGCCCCCCAGCCCACCAGGCCCTGCGGCTTCCCCAGAAACCCGGGGCGCCTGGCGACCCCACAGCGCATAGCTTCATTTGGTTCCATGTGTGCTCGCTGCTTTTGCCTGCCTCGAAGAGATGGAGTTGTTTCTTGTGTCTTCTTTTCTAAAAATTTAAAAAGATTTTATCTATTTATTTGGCAGAGAGAGAGCGCACAAGCAGGCAGGCGGGGGTGCAGAGGGAGAGGGAGAAGCAGGCTTCCCGCTGAGCAGGGAGCCCGGCCACGATGACGCGGGGCTCGACCCCAAGGACCCCGGGATCATGACCTGAGCTGCAGGCAGACGCTCCACCGACAGAGCCCCCCAGGCGCCCTGTTTCATGTGTCTTACACGTGAGTGTCTGCCGCGGTTGGGGCAGCTGGGGTTTCGCCTGAGGACGCCTGCAGTGTCTCCCCGGGGGCTCCCCCACGAGAGGGGCTGGGAAGCCACGACGCTTGTGCTTCTCATCACCACCACACCCGGACACTTTTCTGGAACAAATATTTATGAACTCCCCCGCGGTACTCTGAGTGAGGATGACAGAAGGCGCTACTTTGTATCATTCTCACCATACAATTTTAAAGAGGCATGTAGTGCCCACGCCCAGTAAAAGAGAAATTACGAGCGCACAATATAGGCCCCTTGAGTCATCCAGTGCGCGGCACCCGGTACTCAGGCTCGGCTGCTGGCCGGGGACACCGAGGCGTGCCCTGTGGTGCCGGCACCTGCGGCTGGTGGCTCACCTCCGGCTACACCTGCAGCCTGGGGCGGTTCCGAAGGACACTGGCCCGCTCTTGCCTGTCCCCATGTGTCTGTTCCGTGTTTGCACGGTCAGGTGTGCAAAGACCAGAGAAACGCCTCATGCTTCAATGTAAGACCCAGTGGGGGTCTGGGCTGGGAGCTGGGGGGCTGTCTTCCCCACCGCGTCAGTCCTTTGGTGCAGGAGGCTTCTGTGTTTCTGGGACCGTCCTGTGTGTCCCCGTGGCACCCTCGCCTGCAGAGCGCCGGAAGCACCCAGCTGGGTGGTGAGCGGCCATCAGGAGGGTGCTCCCTGGGAGCCTTGGGCCCAGAGTCAGCGGCAGTACCGGGTGGTGTCCCGGACGGCTGTCCCCTGGGGCTGTCCCGCAGGGCCTCCCGTGCTGTGTCTCCAGCTCACGGTGGAGGCGGCAACGGGCTGCCGGGGAGCAAGTGACGCGGGTGTCCACGTGACAGTAATCCAGGTGGCATGTCCCACCAGTGAGGGCTGTTGCGGTGAAGGTTAACGCTGCAGTGGCACCAAGCTTTGGATTTTTTTTTTTAAGATTTTATACATTTATTTGACAGAGATCAAAAGTAGACAGAGAGGCAGGGTGGGGGTGGGGGTGGAGGAGAGGCAGGCTCCCCGCCGAGCAGAGAGCCCGACCTGGGACTTGATCCCATGACCCGAGCCGAAGGCAGCGGCCCAGTGAGCCACCCAGGCGCCCCGAGCCTTGAATCTATGGATCATGGCAATAGCTTGACCTTTTTTCCTTTAAAAGTGGTCTCGCTTTTGAGGAGCTGTTGGGCACAGATGACGCCTCCGTTTAGAAGCGTTCCTGAACTTTCCCGGACAGAGTCTGGCTGCAAATGAGCTGTGATTCTTTTTCTGGCATTGGTCACTGTCCCCGAGAAGGTGTCTCTGTGGGTCTGGCCTGGCTCATGGGGCTTCGCCGGACAAGGTGTTGGTGTCTCTGCGGTGCTGCGAGCTCAGACCCACAGCAGTAGCTGCAGCGGGAGACACGTCCTGCCCAGAGTTCTGGCCTCGGGGATGCTCTTCCAGCCGTGCCGCCGGCACTGGTGGGCTCTTGTGCGGTGGAACTGGGGAGCCCGACTGGACGCGGCCCCCCGGGGTGAAGCTCCGCATCTCCTCGCGACCTCGGCTTGGATGGCCCCTGTGGGGCACCATGGCCCGCCCGGGGCGTGTGGCGAGAGGCGGAGCTGCTTCCAGGGGCGTGATGGCCCCCCAGATGGCGCTGAGCTTCCCGCATCCCGGGAGGGTCCGTGGGGAACCCGCGCCCCAGGGCAGGCGCTCCCGCCCAGTGTGGCGCGGTCCCTGGAGACGCAGGGCGCTTGGTGAGCGGCCGCCGGCCCTGCTCCGGCGCGTGAAGCCAGTGGGACGGCGCTTCAGCCGGCGGGAGGCGCTGTGGGCCGTGCGGGGCTCCCGGCCCGGAGAAGACAGAGCTTTCTGCGGAGGCTCTTCCCAGGGCGGTGCTCGCAGGGACCCTGGCGCCCTGTGGGCCGCGTCACGCTGAACGGAGGGAAGGCGTGCGGATGGGCTCTGGGCTCCTTGCCAGACCCGCGCCCACGGTTCCAGCAGGTGCCGGCGCCCCCACCGCAGCTGCGCAGAGAAAGCCGGCGCCGCGGGCCTCCCTCCGGGTTCTGGGACCTGGGGGCCGGAGCATGGGAGGACCGAGGGTGGCTTCCCTTCTGGACGTCTCGAGGAGGGGGCAGGGGTCTCGTGCTCACTGCAGAGCTGCTTTAGAGGCCTGGGAGGGGGGCTGGGGCCTCGCGGGACAGTGGTATCTGCTGCTGCCCTGACAAAAGTGGGGGCAGGAGTGAGGTGGCTTCCTGGGCTGCAGCGGAACCCACCGGAAGGGTGCAGCGCTGTTTTCTGTGGGACGGGAGCACCGGGCAGGGGCGCTGCCGAGCAGGGGCTCGTGGGGCACTCCAGCCACCCAGTGCGTCTCTGACTGTGGGAGGGGGTGTGGTGGGGGGGTAGGGCGGAGGGAGAGGGTAGGGGTGTGGAAGGGCAGGGCAGGGCCTGGGTGGATGCCTGTCCCGCGGGGCCGACGCCGGGTCTGTGTTGTATCCGTTTTTATCCAAGTGATGCCTTCATAGGCAGGTCACCTAATTCAGGCTTTTGATGAAAATCGGCCATCCGTAGCCTTCACTTTCCTCTGATGTTTTTAAAAAGTTGTATATATTTATACCTCGGGGTTGGTCAGTGTTAGGACCCGCTGCCCGTGACAGCGCCGCAGTGCAAGGGGCCCCCGGAGGGAGGGCTGCCCCGCACAGCAGCCATGCTCGGGCTCACGGGCTGGGGGAGGTCCCAGCTGTCCCGGCCCGACTCTGCTCTGTGTGTGGCCCGTCATGCGTGAGCTCACCTGCTGCTCCCCTACGGCGACAGAGCGTGCGCGGATGACAGAGTGTGCGTGGATGCCGTCTCAGGAGGTTCCCAGAAGCCTCCACGTCACACTTCTGTGAGACACGACTTCAGTCCCATGACACGGCCAGTCCCAGGGGGCTGGGAGTGTCATTCTTGGCGACGCGGCACGTGGGTGCTCTGCATCAGAGGAAGGAGGCAGTGGATGTTGGGATGAAGGTGGCAGTCCCTGCCGTACTTTCGTTTCTAAATAATAACTTTGCTGGTTTGTGATTTACATATTTTAGACGTTATCTGTTGACGTTCAGTTCAGATACCAGCAACTTGAGCTCACGTCACCCTTTTTTTGCCCTTCTTTGTTGTGTTATGTGGGAATGCTTTTGGCTGAAAGTCCCAGAATGCATGACCTACAGTGCCTTACAGAGTGGGGATTTACTCCTTCACTTCATCGTGCAGAATGCAAACGCAGGTTGTTGCTAGAGTTGGTTGATAGTGCAGCCGTGTCAGAGGTCTGGATCTGTGTCTCACTGCTTCTCCTAACTCTTCTCTCATGGTGCACTGTGGCTGCTGAAGCTCCAGCCATCACATTTGTAGTCAATGCAACAATAACTGGGAATGGTCAGGCATCATGGCCCATGTCTGTCCTTTACATCAGGGCATTCCAGAAACCTCCATCATACTTTCATTTATAGCTTCTTATCTAGCACTATCCTGTGGCCAGCTGCTGTCCCAAGGGACCCTGAGAACACGAGTGTCTGACTCTTGTAGCACCCTTGGTGAAGGCAGGGAGCACGAGGCCAGGCAGCCCGGACTGGCAGCCATGTTCTTGTACTGCTTGTCCAAGGAAGCGGTTCTTAACCCTGGAGCTCAGGCTGCCTCCCAGCGGCCCGCTGCGTCAGGCGCGTGCAGACACCGGCCCTGCCCGTCTCCTCCTTCTCACTCTGCTGCTCCGCAGGTCTGGGTCCCGCCCGCTTTCCTCCTTTTACATAATCAAAGCAGAAAACTTTATTTTCTGTTCTGTCACCATGCGTCAGTCCGTTCCCAATTCGTAAGTGGTGTTTGTGTTCTCACGAGGAGTAACTGTTCATTAGAGTCAAGAAAAATGTGTGTGGCCGTCCTCCCGCCTCCGTCATCCCCGCGCCCTCGGCGCCGTGTGCGCCCTCCTCTTCCAGCTCTCTCTGCGCATGGTGGACGGTCGTGTCGCGCTTGGACATACCTTATCGTTGGCTCGATCGCGCCTTTCTGGTGCACGCTTCCTTTTCCTGAAGCTCACGACGATGCGGCCGGAGGAACAGAGCGGGCGGGAGCGTGGCCCTCCCCGTGGCAGCCCTGCGTCCCCAGGCCCCCTGCTCGGCCCCCGCGCCCAGCCTCCAGGTCTGTGCGCCGGGGGTGGCAGGGGTGCTGCAGCAGCCACGGGCACGCGGGGGCCGGTCTGGGCACGGCTGCCCGTGGAGCGCGTGTCGTGTCCTCGTCGGGTGAGGACCCGCACGCTCCATTACTCCCAAGCCTTGTCCGCTCGTTCTGTTCGCTGGACACATTCCTTCCTTCTTCCTGAAATCTGTGCATTTTCTGTCTTACCTCGAACCGAGACCGGATTTCTGTGTTCTTCAGCTGCACTAGCTGAGGTAGGATTTACACAGGACAAACGTCACCTGCTTCAAGCGCACAGTTTGCCGCGTTCTGACAAGTGTGCGTGGTTAGCACGGCCCCCGCCCCCCCGGGGGTCTTGGTTGTTCATGGCCCCAGCGGGGCCTGGTCTGAGTGCGCATCCCGGCGGCAGAGCGGGCTCCTGTGACCCCTCGTCGCCGGCCCCGCGAGCGGACGACTCGCCACTAGGCGGTGCTGTGGGACCGCGCCGGGACGCAGAGCTGCGGCCCCATCTCCGGGTTCCGGGCATTTCCTCTGTGCACCCCGATGCTGGGCTCCTTCCGAAAAGCTTCCGCTTAATGGCTTTATTAGGACCGTTTTTAGAGAACCCGGGAGTTCAGGGTACGGAGCATTTGGTTCAGTGAGTAGTAGGATTTGTAAATTAGATTTTATCAGTTTATAAGTTTAACAACGATTAATTGAGTCCGTGGAGGGGCCTGGAAGACACAATTTCATACATCTGTGCCAGTATTTAGAAAATCAGTACTTTGTACAGTTTACGTGTAACATGATGATGTGATTTTACTATTTTAGAACAGGCAAGATAAAATGCAAAAAAGCCTATACCACCAAGCTCTGAATGTGTGGCCGTAAAACCCAGCAGAGTTCGTTTTGAAGGTCTGATGGCTTCGTCCAGCGACCCCTGAAGGAGCCCCGGGAGCCAGGGAGCCGCACAGATGAGAGACCATCTGGGCAGGAGGGAGCAGGACAAGGACGCCAACCCAGGAGGGCCCGGGCTGGCTGGGCAAGGCCACGCTCCTTCAGGGGACCGTGGGGCCTGCCGGACAGATGACCTCCCTCGTGCCCGCTCAGTGACTCCTGATGGACATTGGGCTCCCGCTTCTGGGCGAGGCCGTAGATATGATTGGGTGACATCTCAGTTTGGTGACCTGGGGCTCAGGCTAAGTGTGTCCATTTTGGGGCCGGTTGTCTTGTCTTTAGTCGTGCTGACAGGTTGCCGGTTTTAGTAAGAGAAGAGCGGTTTGTGGACGTGTGTGTCTGACATGCACTGCAGAGGAATGTCACTATTTGAGTTTTAAACTCTCCCTTCTGTGAACCTGGTCTTGCACCTACTGGACCTCTACTGGCCAAAGGTCAGTCCCGTTCCCACTCTGCCGTCCTGTCCTTCTGTACTGCTTGTTCTTCTCTGGCGGGGCAGCAGCGGGGACCCGGTCCTGGGGGGCCGGCCTGGCCAGGCAACTGCTCACATCTGGGATGTCATCCAGGGGCGAAAAAGTCCTGACTCCGATTCTGCTCACGAGGCACAGAATGCTGGGATTCTAGATGGGGGGCAGGTCCAGTGTGTAGAGTTGCCTCTGGGCAGAGGGTTGGGGGTGACTGCTACAGAACCCCCCCTCAATGTTGGTCCAGGGTGCACCCCACTCTGCAGGCTCAGGGTGATGGGCTGCTTCCTGCCCACCACAGGCCTCGTGGCTTAGAGGTGGCTGTGCGTCCTCAAGGGCCGTGTGCACCTGCATCTGTACAGACAGGACGTGAGGCCCGGGGGCCGCCTGCCCCAGGACCCTGGACTCGGTCGTGGAGGTGCGACGACACGTGTCAGGGTCTCGGAACACCCCCACCCCCACCTGCTCTGTTTGAGCAGCATCTCAGAACTCAACTTCGGGGTCACATTGCCCTTCTCCTAGAACGGGGATGTCCCCCTCCCTGTCCTCTGGCCTGACTCGAGCTCCTCAGTGGTTAGATTCTCTCGGTCTAGACTCCCTTAGAATTCTTTCTTCTTGGATTTCAGGGATGTTGCTGAGAAAAACATGAGTTCTCTTTGCTTTTTATCACCTTTTGCACACGCGGGGCGTCTTCCAGTGGCCGATTCGGATTTTTATTTCTAGGACGTCTTCTTCCATCCTAACGAGTGTTTTCTTGGTTTGCGTGTTCGGGTCTGTGGACCCACGGGTTGTGTGGCTTTGGCTCTGCGCTCCGTGGGTCCAGGCCTTCGTGTCTCTGGTCCCTTGTTATGGCTTTCCTCTCCGTTGACTCTCGTTGGAGTTTGCAGTCGGAGCGAACACGCGTCCCTGTCCTGCGCTTCTTGTTCGCACTGAGGTGTGTGCCCCTTCCTTTCTCCGCACGTGTCCGAGTTAGAAGCAGCCCGATGTCACCCGCAGAGACACGCGGCTGGCCAGAGGTTTTCTACCACAGACTGAGTAAAGTCACTTTGTCTTCTTTGAAGGACCAACCAGTTCTACTTTATATTTCAAGAGGTTTGTGTTTCATTTTTTTTTTCATGTTCAGTAATAATAAGCGTTATTTTTAAAGGCTGCTTCAAAAACTCATCTTTAAAGAAATACCTGTTTGAACCATGGCTACGCATTGCATATGCCAGTTTAGTTTCAAATTTATATTTAGGCTTGATCATAGCATTTCTTTCTGAGTTTTCAGTGCGTAGCACGGGTTCAGAGCTCTCCCTGGCAGCCCTGGGCCTGCTGGATGGGAGTTCCTGTCACCAGCATCGGTCCGTGGGCCACCTGGCCCACCCACGGGCCACCACCCATGGCTGCTTCCTTAGCTCTAGGTTGCTTTAGGCTTCGGGAGCTAATTTTAGGGCCTTCAATTTAAGTGCCTTTTTTCCCCCTGCC
Organism: Mustela nigripes; assembly: GCF_022355385.1. NCBI lineage: Eukaryota > Metazoa > Chordata > Mammalia > Carnivora > Mustelidae > Mustela > Mustela nigripes. Next base: position 218,211,736 of record NC_081558.1, read on the forward strand.
AAATCCAACATCTGCTGTACTTATTTGAGAAATGTATGTTCTGATTTTAATTTAAAATTCCTTGATAGAGTTACTGTAAAAGAAAATGGAAAAAGCTTAATTGAATTTACGATCTTAATTGAGCGGAGGAATTTTGTGAGCAGACGTAAACTATACTTATCTCCATCTGTTTGAACCCATTTTCATATAGGAAATAAAGATGTGTTAATTTAAAGAAATATGTATGTGTTATTTTGACTTAAAGTTGTGAGGAATCGTAACATATAAAGAAGTAGAATCGAGCAGTCATGGTTTTGCTTTAACTGGGAGGCACTGGAGTGAAGAGCTCGGGCCCCGGGTTCCAAGTGTCCCGGATTCTGAAGCGTGTTCTGCTGCTTACACGGTGTGTGACCTTGGGTGAGCTGTTCTGCCCTGTGGCTGAAGGGCTCCTTTTTATAAAGCGGCAGTGCTGACGGAACGATCGTGGCCAGAGCTCGCTGGGCACCGTGTCCTGCACCGTCTTCTCTTGACCCCCCAGCGAGCCTGGGGCAGGTCCTGTCACTGCCTTCTGTGTTGTACTGAGGAGTCTGAGGAACCAGGAGGGTAAGAACTTGCCCAAAGTTCCCAGGCTAGCGGGGGGTAGGTGGGCCTTGGACCAGACAGACTTGCTTTGGGCTTTGTGCTGGTTAGTTATTGCTGGCTGTAATCACGGTCACACTGTACAGCTGTATGGACTGTGCACTGCACAGCTCCATTCAAAGACTTGAGTGACATCTGTGATGGCTGTAAAACAGATGGCGGCTGTTTCTAGGCTGCCCCTTGCGCAGGCAGTTCAGAGGCTGGCATTGGTGAGGTGTAAGTGAGCTGACCCGTGTGTGGTATCTGGGAGGGACACTTCCTGGTAAAGTCGTCCTCCACACTGTGCCGTAGTGGCTGCTCCCTTGCAGGCTTCTGCCCATCCTTCCCGTCCCGTCACTGCCCGCGGGGGTGCCTTCGTGGCCCAGGCCTGGCTTCTCCTGGGCTCTATCTGTACTTGTGACCTGGCGTGTCAGCCACATGCACTTCTGTCGGCCTCGGACCCTGGTCTGCCCACCATCTCTTCCTGGGCATCTGCACTGTCTCTGACTTCAGACAGCAAACTGGACCCCTGGTTCTTCACCCCGCCCGAAGTCTTCCTATCTCTCGAGACTCTCGGGCCGCAAGCCCTGGCCGTCCTGTGTCTTCTCTTCCCTTCTAGGCCACCTGTCTGCTGTCCCTTAGCATGTGTCCGGGCTGGTTATTTCTTGCCTCGGCCATCGTGTGCCCTGAGCCATCGGGTGTGTCCGCACCGGTCTCCTGACAGGACCCCCTGTGCTAGCCCTCGCCCCGCATCGGTTCTTCACCAGTGGCCAGAGGCTAGGACCAGGCTAAAGCTCCTGGGCAGAGGGACTGCCAGGTCCCTGCACTGGCCCAGAGTCCCCGGAGCTGGCCTTTGGACCTCCTGGTTTTCACCTCTGCCAGTCTGGCCTCCTGGCTGTTCCTGGGCTGTGCCCGCTGCTGCCACGGAGCCTTTGCCTGTGTTCCTCGACACCGTCTTCCAGGTGCCTCCTGCCAGTTGCTCGGACCGTCACGTGTGTGCTTCCCTGCTGTCGTCCTCAAGGCTCAGAGAGACCGCTGCCCTCCCGTGCCGGTCACCTTCTGGGGGGACACCTGCTCCCTCTGACATACGAGGCCAGTCGATGGCTTGTGGGGCCCCTTGTCGCCTGTCTCTCTTCCCTCCATGAGCAGAAGCTGCTTTTGTTCCCTGGTGTGTTGCCAGTACCTGCTCAGGCCTGGCCCTCACTTCGCCGGTGCTCACTGTTCATTGAAGGAATGGATATTTGCTGTTTTCATGCTAACAGATCGAGGCACTTTAATATTAAGTAGTGCCACAATTTCCCATGTGTTGATTCTATGTGGTAATAACAGACTCATTTCACAGACTTTAGAGTTCTAATGGAATCAACTCCTTTTTCTCTTATAAGAGAAAAATAGTTGTTATGAGTTTTTTTCATAAATTAATGTTCTAGGAACATTAAATTTCAGAGTCTTTACTCTGAGGACATGGATAAAAATAAAATTAATGAGGTACCAGGAACGTCAGATGCTACATGGTGTAGGGCTTTTTATGACATTCTCCTAGAATTCGGTACTGTTAACTCGCAAAGACGCGGCCGCTGAAGTCAGAAGCGGGTGTACTTGTGGAACAGCGAGTAGGACACAGCACGGAGGACATGGGGAGATGGAGAGGAGAAGGGAGCGGGGGGAAATCGGAGGGGCAGACACGCGATGAGACGGTGGACTCTGAGGAACTCGCTGGGGGTTTTGGAGGGGCGGGGGAGTTGGGTGAGCCGGGCGGTGGGCCTCGAGGAGGCTCGGATCGCACGGGGCACTGGGTGTGCTGCTTACACAGTCTTGGAACACACACGAAATTAAATTAAATTTAAAAAAACAAAAGAAATGGATGTACTTTTACAGTTGCAGAAAAGATCTTCAAAGTATCTCTTTAAATTATGAACTGTCGGTTCGGTCATTGCAGAGACCGTATCTGGGCACTGAGTCGCTGCCGTTCTGCTGGGAACTCCTTGGTTCTCGTGAACGCAGGATTCTGTTTTTATGCTTTTCTTAAGTGATCGTAAAGGTAGAAAGAATCGGGAAGAAGGAAGAAACAACTGAGAGGCGCAGAGCCGGGACCTCACGTCGACTCGGGGAGCGTCCCCATGGGGCTTGTCCTCGGCAGCGGTGCAGGCCCCCCCGAGGCTGGGGCCCTGTGGGCCTGGTCGTGCTCGTGGATTCTCGGCTTCTCTGACTTTCAGGAAAGCAGAAAACACAGCACTTGTCACGGCAGGAAGCTCTGCTGTGCGCTGGCTGGTGTCCTGTGAGGAGGGGCCCGTGATGAGTGTGGGGCGGGAGACTACGGGCGACAGCCGTCTCATCGAGCGCGTCGTGAGCGCGCAGAGCGGGTGCGGGAGAAGGCCGCGCAGGGCGGTGGTCGGGGGCCAGCTGGCCTTTCGTTTTATAGCCCGTATGTGCCCTTTAGTTAGAAGGAAATGAAGCAGACTTGGTTCTGTCCGACCGTGCTGGCCTCGAGAATGGTACCGCTGTCCCGCTTGTCCCCACGGGAGGGTAGTTTATGACATCATGGGGAGGGAGGCCAGAGCCATCGAAAGATTTTACTACTCACGTTTTCCTGGAGGAGGAGCCGCACCACGCAGGGCCGTATGGGGAGCATTGGTCTTGGTCTGGAGGCAGAAAGAGCGAGGGGAAGGCCTAGGTAGTCCAGAGTCTTCTTGGGGTTTCCATAGGAAGGGCAGGGCAGGGCACGGAGACTGCTTACAACCGGCAGTTTGAAGAACTATGGCAGGGTCTGGGCTCTGCGTGGTCTGGTTGCCTGGTACCTGACCCTGGAATGATTCAGGGCAAGGGCAACCCTGGCTTGACGTGACAGTTACAAGAGGAAGTGAGGGGGTCGTGTGCCTAGGAGGATGCAGTCCTGGCTGAGCCCTGGCTGGGGGGCGTCTCTCCCTGCGTGTGGAAGGCTCCCGTATGCTAGAGCATCAAGAGACAGAAAACACAGGAGATAGGACTTTCCCCGTGACAAATGTGTGCCAACGAGACAAATACAGCCTCTGAGACAGCAGGTAGAGCAGCAGCCCCCACTGAGAACACGGCGCAGCTGACCCAGGACACCAGGACACACAGACGTGCAGACGTCCAGACGGTACCAGCAGAGGGTCTCCCGGCAAACCCACCGCTGTGGCTTCCATCGCGTCAGCTCTCATTTCCAGATTTATGTGTAAGGACGGCGGGTTTGCTGCGTTTCCACCTGCTGGGGCCGGAGGAGCTGCGCACGGGCTAGCCTTTTGGCAGTTGTGCCACTGGGCCTGGACGCACGGCCGGCCCCGTGCTTGCTGGGGCATTCGGGTCAGGGCAGCCGGCCTCTCACGCCAGCGCCCGACTTCCCGGCTTTATGGTTTCAGGTCGCCCTGATTCATGCTCTGGGAACTTTAGATCCAGGAGCGTATGCAAGCTTTTCACTTTGCAAGTTTTTCTTTTTATGAATTGTGGTGTGTCGTGATGTGAAACATTTTTGTCTCCTTTAGGTCAGGGTTATGATGGAGATGGAGAAATTAAAATTTTCTCCTTTCCAGGGCGCAGAGAGGAAGCCTGTGCCAGTTTGTTCTGGCCCTGAGGTGGCTCACCAGGGCTGTGCCTGAGCCTGGGGCAAGGTGGGCCCCCACCGGGAGGGAGACCCGATCCCAGTGAAAACCCTGATGCAGAAAGAGAAAACATTGAAAATGGGAGTGTCTCTGATAGCGGGGGACACATTCCCTGTTTTTACCTGATGTCTTTGAGCATTGTTTCCCCAGATGGTCTCGTCCTAAGGGATCTGGGCTCCAGACAGCTCCTTATCGCTTACCTCTTATAAAAACGGTCTGTGTTTGATTCGATCTGGACTCTCCAAGACTCTGAGGGCGCTGAGCTCTTTCCCATGGGTCAGAGGGCTCCAGAAGTTCCAGCTCTGTTCTCAAATCTTGCTTCCTTGGTTCAGCTCCCATCAGGAGACCCCTGGGGCCAGCGCCCATAGCTGTGTAGACCCGCCTGCGCCAGTGTGCTCCGGCTCGTCCTCGGCGTCTCCAGCCCAGTTACGCACGGCGCGTGACCATCTGCAGGGTTAGGCACCTGACTTGTTTTGGTGCGTGGCAAGGGAATAATTAACAAAGAAACTCATGGAAAAAATACCCAAACAGATTTTAAATACAGTAAGTAACTTCATATTTTAAAACAGGTCCAAAGAAATGTTCTTGTTTCTTATTTAAAATAATTGACGAATGTTTACGTTTTCCTTTTCGTGGTTTCCTCCGTGGTTTCTTGGTTCGCAGCCCCCTGGCTTGCTTTAGGATTCCTCCGTCGGGGATGGACTGCATCCGAACTCAGCAGAGGCTCCGAGCCCCCAAGTCCCCGGTGGCAGGCCGGCCGGCCGGGTGCTCGGTGCCGGCGGGGGCTTCCCCCAAGACAACCTGTCGCAGGAAGCAGTGAAGCCTGTGGCGGCCGGCTGGAGAGAGGGAGGCTGTTGGATCTTGTTTGACCACAACCCGCTGTCGTGGCTATTTCAGGCCAGGCCTTTGCGGGCATGAGAAATGCAGAGCCGCAGGAGAGGGGGCACATCCCGGCCTGGTGGGCACCAGGCCCCAGCACTCCTGCCCGTGCACTGGGCCCGCACACTCCTCACGGGAGCCGTCTGGGCATGGACACAGACAGTGCCCCGACCCGACGTCCTGGGGCCCGACCCGACGTCCCGGGGCCCCACGCCTGCTCCCCTCGCCAGATTGCAGGCTGACCTTTCCTCGTCCTGCCCTAGCTTCCTTCCCGCGGCTCCTCTCTGTCCCGGACCTTCCCCTGCTCCCTGAGTGCGGCTGGTCTGGAGGCCGGCCCCGCACCATGCCGTGTCTCCGTGGCCCCCTCCCTCCCAAACCCAGCTCCCGAGCCGAGAGTTCTCTGCTTTGCGGAAGAATCTGCGCCATGTGTAGGGGAAGCCTTTGCCAGAAGCTTCTCTCCTGGTCCCAGCCCCAAGGCCATGACCACCTCCATGAGTTTGCAAGTGACAGAAACATACGGCCTCCAAGTCTGAAACACTGTCTGCTCTTTTATCCAAAGGATTCAAAATAAAATACATAATCAAGTTTAAAATATATAAAATTTGAATATATTTTTGTCAAAAATGCAAATTTTGCTAAACAACAAACCAAAACATTGTAATTTTTTCATGTTTTCAGAAAATGTCTTCACAATTATCTATTAAACGTAAGTTACATAATGTAAGTTACCGTCAATATCAAATTTTTAAGACAAAAGTATTTAAAGAAAGCTGGATTTTTAATTTAGTACTTTGAAAATTTAGTTAAATGGTATGAATAATTTTATGAAGAATGAAACTCGTGGCGATTCTGGTCACCCCGAGCGGTCTGGGCTTCAGCGCACCGTGGGGAGAGGGACCGCTTCGTGGGGTCTCAGGAGGGGGCCCTCCGCTTCGGCTGGGACCTGCGCGAGCGTGTGGGCCTTTGGGGGACCGTGTAGGCAGGCGGCTGCTGGGGGGTCCTGGACAGGGGCTTGGCTCTGCAAGAGAGAGGAGCTGGGCGACTTCGCTGTCTTCCCTCTCAGCCAGTCTCTCCCACGGACGTCCTCCCCCGTCCTGTCCCCCCGGCACAGCCCCTGATCGGCTGGCTTTCGGGTGCCGTGGTCTTTTGTTCCAAGGACACAGAGCCGTGATCTGGGATAGTGTCCCCCTGGGGCCTGATCCGTCTGTGTCGGACAGGAGGCGGTTGGGGCTGTGCATTGTGCTGTGTCAGCCCTAAATGCTGGGTCCCGGACACAGTCCCCTGGGTGCAGGGGACGCCGTGAAGGTTCAGTGTCTGCCCGCCCGGGATGCTGAGCCTGCGGAGGGGGACAAGCTGTTCCCCAGCGGAAGAGACAGCAGCATGTGGGCTGTCTGGTGGGCGCGGCAGGGAGGAGTGGCCCCTGACCCAGGGCTCCTCTGGGCACCCACACGCTTCGCCGGCACTTCTGTGGGTCCTGCGGCGGCTGGCCGCCGAGCCTCTGCGCTGGGTGCGGTGGCCCCGGGCTTTCCGCAGCTGTGTTTTGTGCACTGTGCTCCTTCCCTGGTGGCTCCCCTCATTGCCGTGCGAGCTCTGTCTGTTTTCAAGGTGACAGAAGCCTTTCTAAGGCGAGACTTGGTGTGTTTCTGGGGGGATTCCTGTTTCCCTGGAAGGGGTCCCGGCACGTCTTTCACTCCTTCCCGCGGTGTTGTGTCCGGGAGTGCGCGGAAGGGTTAACTGTCACACGTCACTGCTGGGTGGTGTGCTCCGAAGGCATTGTGGTGTCCGCGAAGCCCTCATTCTGCAGTTTGAGCAATGAGCCCGGGACGGAGGAGGGGCTGCTTCCCCGAGCCGGTGGGGGGCCGGCCGCGGGTGCTGCCGCTCCGAGGGCCCGGTGGCCGGGGGCAGGGGCAAGGCTGGGGCCGGCCCGGGCTGGTTTCGCTCGTCTGTATGGCCTCGCTCATTGCCGGGACTTGGACCACGGGGACCTTCTTCAGCATCGCGGGGCGTCGCTGTAAACGGAGGCGGAAGAAGCGCTCTGAGAGGAAAGGTAACTCCTTTCCCTTTCATTCTAGAATGGGAAGTGCGGGACCTCACAGGCGACACGGAGGCGCTTTCTGGGACGGACGGCTTCCTAGGGAGCTCGTCTCCCAGGTGCCAGCTCCTTCCCAGCAGCCCTTCTGAAGGGCCTCTGCTTTCTGTGCTGGCTTTTATAGAATTTGGGGCTAGTTTAAATGCGAAGGTTTTAAAAGACCCAGATAGAAGTCATTTTAGCTCCAGTGTTTGGAGTATATTCTAAGGAAGGTGTTTATGAAGCCTTAGACGGCTGTGGCTTTGGGTATCAATGATCTTTCCTCCTGGGACGGAGCCTTGTGGTGCCTTCTGCTGCCGTGCTTCACTCGTAACTTTTCTAACCTGAAAACTGCTCTTCAAGCTGTGGAAATGAGGCTGTGGCAGCCGTTGTTAAAACTGCTTTTGAGGGGTGCCTGGGTGGCTCAGTGGGTTAAGCGGCTGCCTTTGGCTCAGGTCATGATCCCAGTGTCCTGGGGTCGAGCCCCGCATCGGGCTCCCTGCTCCGTGGGCAGCCTGCTTCTCCCTCTGCCACTCTGTCTGCCTGTGCTCACTCTCCCTCTCTCTCTGACAAATAAATAAAATCTTAAGAAAAACCCAAAAAACAAAAAACTGCTTTTGACAACACAGAGAACAACTTCCTTGCATTCGACCCCGGGTAGTTTTTAGCCTCCAGTTCAACCAGATGTTTTAAGACATTGAAAATCTCTGTGTCTTTCTTGACACCAGACCTAAACGTTGTCCGTGGCTGTAAAGATCACACCGCACTGGCCTGGGGCGCGTCGTTGCCATGAGCGTGTTGAGAGGGTGCCGTCCTCGTGTGCTCCGGGTTACCTGACACAGTGGGTCTTCGGGGTAAAGAGGCTTCGGGCGAGGGAGCCGCCTGCTGTCCAGGGAGCCTCTCTCTCTGGCTGGGTAGGGCTGTCACCGCCCCGGCACCCTGGGGCTGTTTTGTGGCAGAGACCGTCGGCCCTTCAGGGAATGAGGTGAGCCAGTTTTCAGTGGGGCCTCCCCGGGAAGAGAAGAAGAAACCGATTTTGGAGCAGCAATCTGAGATGACAGCATCCTGCTGCGTCTACGGAGATGGGTCCCGCAGAGCTCTGCGTCTGGGCGCAGCGAGGGCTTCGCGATCTGCCGACTTCAGGGGTGCTGTGCCTCCGGGACACACGGCGCCGTCCCCGGGGGACGCGTGTCTTCAGTGCGGCTGTCACAGACCCTTGCCTCAGGCGGCGGTGTTGCTCTTTGTTCCCGAGTTAAGCATCAGAAGCCGAATGTCCTTAGCAGGAGCCGTGGAGAAGGAGGACAAAGACAGACAACGGAAACTGCAAGAACTTTCGCTCAAATGCCCTCAATCCAGGCTGGCCGCTGTTTTCTCCTGGCCCTTCATCACTAAACATTTAGTTTGGGGAAAATACTGAAAGCCACAGGGATCATGGTTTTGGGGGGGAACTTGCTGTAATTCAAACGGTTTGTTAAAATGTTTCCTTCATGCATTCTAGAACCACCTTCTTCAGTAGAACAGTCACCCCCAAATAGGCTGCGCCGTCGGCCGGCGTCCGGGGAGGCCGAGCACGCCACAGGGTACGGCACTGCAGCCGCGGGGTCGAGCGAGTCGCGTGCGCCGGGCACTCCCGGGCACTCCCGCGGGCGTAAATGCGCTGTGGCTGGCGCTGAGCGGCGCCTCATGTGGTGGCAGCCCTTCTGCCGTTCAAAATGATCAGTCTCGGCGCTGGGCAGCCATCAGGTTGGACTCTGGGGTTCAGCTCAGGTCATGATCTCCGGGACCTGAGATCGAGCCCTGTGTCAGGCTGCGTGCCTGGTGGGAAGTCTAAATCCGCTGGAGACTCTCCCTCTCCCTCTGCCCTTTCCCTGCTCCCGTGAGCTCGCTCGCTCTTTTCTCTCAAAATAAGTGAGTAAATCTTGAAAAAATAAAAACCAGTATTTTTAAGCTTGGCCATTCCGTTCATACCGGATGAACCAAATTTTACAAGATGTACAGCATCTTCTCTTAGTATTCCGTAATGTTAAGGTGCTCCGAATCGTGTGTGTTGAATTTTTCCTAAGACTGGTATCAGGTGAGCTTTTTCAGTATTTTTTTTAGAGAGGCAGGGGAGGGGCAGAGAGAAGATCTCAAGCAGCCTCCAGGCCCAGCTTTTTCAAATGGAATTAGTTTTTTGAGAACAACAGCAGCGGGTTACTTGTTGGCTTCAGGAATGCTAAGATTTCAGGGATTTTTCGTGGCTTCTCAATGACCCACGTAGTTACTACCTCCTCTAGGGCAGGGCATGGGCTGTTGACTGGCTGAGGCTCAGACGGTGAGAGGAGTCGGCCGGAAGTTGCGCCTGGAAGGGAACCACGTGCAGCTCAAGTGCTGACCAGGCCCCCCGTAAAGCAGATGCTGCTGGGACAGGTAGGCGCTGCGCACCACCCTTCCTGGGCCCTGGCCAGCCCCGGGGACGGCGTCAGCTGCCTTCTTTCCAGGGCTGGCACAGCTGCTGAGTAAAGACACGTTGGGGCGGGGGGGTCGGGGGGAAGACCCAGAGCCCCTTCCCCCCATCATTGTGTGAACGAGCTCTGTGTTCCGGATCAAAGGCTTTCTCGGGGAGCGTTTTGTCTCAGGTGTGAGAACCCCCTACCTGGGCGCAGGCCATCTGACGACCCCTGTCCCACGGGCCGCAGCTCTGCACCGCGCCGGTCTGGGGCTGGGCCCTCCCACGTCGCAGGGCGGAAGAGGAAGCGGGGTTTGGGCACCTTCTGTAGACGCGGAGACCCAGCCCCGTAGAGGTGTGCTTCCTGACACTGCCGGAGGAAGGCACGGAAGCCTCCTGCCCTCTGTCCTTCGCAGAGCGAGGAGATGCCGCCGGCTGCGGGCCGATCGCGGACCTGAGGAGCGAGCAGGCTCCTTCCCTCGCGGCAGCCCTGGCTTCACCTTGCTGAGAACGTGCCTCTTTGTAAGGTGCGAAGCACTTGGCAGCTCGAGACGCAGGGTGGGGTGGCATCTGTTCATCCGTCTGTCCGTCCACCCATCCGTCCACCCATCCGTCCACTCATCCGCCCCTCCCCACTCGTCCACCCCGTCCGCCGTCCGTCTGCCCGTCGGGTGGTCCGCCCACCCGTCCACCAGTCTGCCCACATGCTCGTCCCTCCATCCGTCCGCCCATCCGTCCGTCCATCTACTCACCCGTGACCCACCCATCCTCCCAAGTGTTCATCCGTCCGCCTGTCCGTCCGTCCGTCGGTTCATCCATCCGTCTTCACACCCGTTCACGCATCCATCCGCTCATCACTGACCCACCCATCGTCTGCCCGTCCGTTCGTCCGTCTGCTCAGCCGTCTGTCCCCGTCTGTCTGTCCGTCAGCCGTCTTTCCCGCGCAGCCATCCGTCGACCCATCCGTTCATCCGCGCATCTCCTCACTCACCCCTCATCTCTCCGTGCGTCCCTCTGTCTGTCCATCCAGCCTTCCTTCCTTCTCTCTCCGTACCCACCCACCCATCCATCCGTCCGTCCGTCTGTCCATCCATCCGACAGGTGCCCATTAGAGCCTTTTGTGTGCTGGCACTGGGGATTTGGGTGCGCACAGGGCAGGTGTCGGAGCTAGGGCGGCGGCAGCAGAAGGACAGCCCAGTGTGAAGGCTCGGGATCTGCTCTGGAATGGGCCGTGGTGGAGGACGAGGGCGGATGGGTGACGCGTGGCTGCTCTGCTCTGTATCAGGGAGGGACGGACCTTCCAGTCTCCGGTCAGAGTGGAAGTCCCCGTGTCTGCCAGGAGAAGGACACGTGGCAGGACCGCCGCGGAGCTCCGCCCCCACCAGTGAGCAGCAGTGACCGATCGAAGGCCCAGGTTTCCTGAACCTGTTGTGCCAGACGTCTGGGTGTATCTCCTGGCATTCACGCTGAGGGGCTTCCCAGCACACGAGGGGCCCCACTCGCTTGAAGGGGCTGCTTCGGCTAGCGGAGACATTGGGAGACGGAGCCGCGCTGGGCTGGCGGGAGACATTGTGAGGGAAACCCAGGGTGAGACAGGTGAGGTTGTTCTCGGAGTGCTGCGGGAAGGGCCTCGGGTCTCGGCCGTGCTCCTTCCTCCCTTCGTCATTACTGTTCGTGCGCCTTCCTGTCTGCTTTTCCTTTGATTCCAGAAAATGAAGCGTATTTTTCAAATAACCGGGGTTTTAGTGAGGCAGTGATAAGAGAGCAGACAGGATTGCAAGTGCAGTGTGACTGTGTGTCTGTCTTGAAGGACGAAGAATGGTTGTAAAAACAGTGCTTTGTGAAGGTTTCTCTTCCCCTCCTCTTGGTTCTGAGCCGGTGATGGGACTCTGTGGTTCTGGAACCCAGCTTCCGCCAGGTGTGTGCCTCCCTGAGGTTGCTCTCGCCGCGTTGAGGAGCGGGAGAGGCAGCCAGGGGCGGGGGAGGGCACGGAGGTCTGTGTGCGTGAGCGTGCACACACACGCACGTGCGGGTGAGGGGGGTGGCTGGAGGCACTGACCGTGGGACGGGCCAGCCCGGTGCTCAGACACAGCTGGCCCTCGCAGGCACCCAGGGACTCAGGCCTCTTTCCTTCTTTGACAGAAGGTTCCGGAGTCACCCTGGGGGGTCACCGCCACCCCGGTCCCGCAGAGAAAGATGGGCAAGAATTCGGGGAAGCACACAGGAGGCCACGTGGCCAGGCCTGGAAGCATGGCCACAGCACGGAGAGTGCGGCGGCGGCGGCCCAGGCGATACACCCGTGTCTTTGCCCGCCACGTCAGACGGCCCGCCCGGGGCGGGTAGCCTGGGACCACCGCTGGGGAAGTCTTGCCCGGCTGGGCTTATGCCCTCTGGCCCAGCGTGTTCTGAGGGGGCCATCATCCCCCAGCCGCCGGCTCGGTCCTGGGGTTCTTGCTTGTCCTCTAGGGCCCCACCTGACGTGGCGAGGGCCGTGTGAGAGCCGGCGACCGTCTGAACGGTTTGCTGGGGGCCTCACCAGCCACAAAATCTAATCTTGGGCAAACCCGTTTCCGTGTATTTGCTGGGAGTAGAATAGGCGTGTTTAGAATCGTGTGTGTCACGGCGGTATTGAAGGGAGTAAGTGCCTCCGACTTACGGCGTTGTTCAGGGTTTAGAGTCCTTTGGTCCCTGTACGAGTGACATCATTTTACGGAGGCTCCTGGTGAGCTGGGCGGCCTGCCCAAGGTCGCTGAGCAGCCGTCCCCGCGGTGCCCCCAGGTAGCCAGAGTGGTCGCTCCTTCCCCGGCGGTCCCACGGCCCATCGGCTTGTCCTCTCGTGAGCAGGTCCCGTTCTGCCCATAGCTCAGCTCTGCACTGTCCCTCTGAGCTCTGACATGACGCCGAAGTCCGCGGGCATCCGCTCTCTGCCGAGCACCAGCGGGAAGGGCATGTGTCTGGCGGCGGCGGCCGCGGGCGGGCTTCAGGGACAGAGCCGCTGGCTTCGGGTGGCGCCTGCCGCGCCCTGGCCCACTTTCAGAGTCTGCAGTAAGCCGCGCGCCCGGGTGTGTAGAAGGTTGGCCTAGAATAAAAAGTCTGCTTTTCTCGTTATAGAAGCAATGTTTATGGCAGGAATTAGGAAGTACAGACGCAGAATGAACTTTATAAAAAAGCAAAGGCAGTAATTCTTGTTACTAAATCTTTGACTATAAGGATAAGTCTTACTAGTTTCCTCCAGTTGTTAGGACCGGGCTCAGAGTGCGAAGGCTCGTGGCGGTTGAGCCTTTGTGTTGTGTTGTTATGGTGGGAGCCCAGGGACACCGACTGTGCCTTGGGCCCTCCCAGCAGCCCCTGGGAGGTCAGCACCCTCTCGCAGACCCCCTCCCGACTCCAGTGCTCAAAGCATTTCTTACGGCCCCCGGCTCGCTCCTACCCAGTCCCTGCTGAGTCCTGGGAGGGTTCTGCTCTCTGGACGCCACCATGGAGAAGGCCAGAGCCTCCTGCAGCAGGCACAGCCTTGGCCTTCGTGGGGGCCACTTCTTTCCGGTCACTGTACGGGGACCGCTTCCCTGTAGCTCAGCCAGCCTGTGCTTTTCATGCTTCCTGACTGGTTGGCAGCGGACGTCTTCCTGGGCTCACGACGAACGAAGCGGAACTGGAAAGCTTATGAGAGCCCGTCCACGTTTGTCCTTTTGTAAGTTCTGTTCTGTCGTGTACCTTTTCTTAAATCAGGTGTCCGTCCTCGTGTTACTGACTGTAGCTGGCTCCTGAGAAGTGGCCGGGGAGACGCGCGTCTTACTCTCAGGCAGGCTGGCACCGGGAGGTCACTGAGGCTTCAGGTCAGCTCATCGAGAAGGTGTTGCCTTCTGGCCCGGGGGCTCCGAGTGCCTGAGCATGCAGGGAGATGCACGGCCGCGTGTCCAGGGGACTCGGCAAGAGCGCGTGGAGAGGTCAGCTTTTCCCGGAGGCGCCGGCGCCGGCTGCCACACCCACCGGCTGCTGGCCGAGGGGCCGGGGCTGGGGGGCACGGGGGCTCGGCTTTTGGAGCCCCAGAGCAAGTTGCCTCGGTGTTCTGTGTTTGCGGGTGCCGCAGTGTACCCACTCGCTTCCTCCGCCGTGGCGGTGGTGCCGGGCGGTGTGGGCTCGCGGACCGTGGCCGCTTGCTGCTCTGCTCTGTGCGGCTTCCCCAGCGCTCAGCCTAGTGAACTGGTTACCTGGAAGGGGAGAGTTGCGAGTTCATGTGTCTAGAATCCTGGTTGGCTGGAAATCTTTCTGGGTGGGACTCGAACACCTCATGTTAGGGGCTTTCATCATAAGTAAGAATGGGTTTTGTTGGCCGCTGGTGTCTTAGTTGGGGCTGGCGTTCCTCTGGCTCTGGTCTTACCCCCTCTGGCCTGGGGGTCACCAAGGTGTCAGACGCGGAGTTCAGGGGTTGCTCTGGGAAGGTCAAGTTGGGATGTGACTTTGAAAATACATTTCTTGGTTCCCCGGAGATTGCCAATAATCGAGGTTTCTCCCGTCTGCCGTGGGACTTGTGGCACAGACAGAATCATCCCCTGCGTTTGTCGGCTGTTGTCGCGGTATCTGGTGTTTCGGTGACCGTCTGTCTCCTGTGGTGCAGAGTCACCAGCAGCAGCCTCGGGCGCCGGCACGGGGACGAGCAGGAGGGTGAGGGCCTGGCTGTGCCGCCGCGTCCAGATACCGCCGGCGGTGCTCAGGGGCTTGACGCACGCAGGCCGCAGGCTGTGCGGGTCACAGCAGACCCTTGCCTGAGGCCACAGAGCTGAAACTTGAAACAGGCACGGGGGCCGGTCACCCCAGCGAGTGGCATCTTGCAGGCCACGAGCAAGTGGGTGCTGGGAAGCTTGGCCTCCCGCAAGGCTTTGACGGCGCATCTAAGAGCGAGGTCGTGGCTGCCGGGAAGACATTTCTCCTCCTGAACTGTCCTCTCCCACCGACGGGGACCACGCTACAGCTGCTTCGGGTTTAAGGACTCGAGGGGCAAGGGAGTGTGTTTCATCGTAGACGCGTTTCACAGACAGCTGCTCAGAGAGCCACAGGCAGCCGTCGAGATGTGGTCAGAGGGCTGGGGACTCCCCAGGGGGACACCCGTCCTCCACAGCAAGCAGCACTTTGGCTTGGCTGAGTGCCGCCCAACGGGGGGGTTGCAAGCAGGGACCGTTGGCTCTGAGGCCTGGTGGGAGGGAGGGGTCTGCCCCGAGAGGAGCGCTCTGGGGAGGGGGTGCGGCCTCGTTGCGGTTGGACAGCCAGAGCCCTAGCCGGGGCTTCCGAGGCCTGCGGCACCCCTAGCTCCAGGTGTCGCGAGCCCAGGGGTGTGCCACCGTGGAGGGAAGAGCTCATCTGGGAGTGGAAGTCAGCGTGCCGGGGGTACGCTTGGAAACCTGAGATAGTGGGTGCTTATTGGTGAGTGGAAGCCAGTAAGCAGAATCGTGTTGGAACTTGCGGACTCTGATCTTGGCCATGGCTGTGCGCACGCTTACTGTCTGCTTTGTGTCTGCTGGCTTGTTGCTGGCCTGGTTTCTGCTCAGGGCACCCGGGCGGGGGAGCGCCTCTGCCCGTGCCACCATGCAGAGTCGGGCCCGGCTCAGCGGCTCGGGCTGTGTGTGCTCTAATGAGGTCTGGATTGTTAACAGTAGCTCCTCTGTCTTTGCACGAGTTGACATCTAGTTGGCACATTTCAGTAAAAATTATAAATTGGGAAAAATGGGTAAAATCCTGCGCCTTTCCTTCTGGCACAGATGACCACATGCCCTCATTAGAGCAGCAGCTCTGAAGGGAACGGAAGCTGGGATCAGCCAGCACCCCGTGCTCCTGTCCCACGGTCGGGTGGGGGGGTCCTGGGTGTGTGTGGTTCTCGGAGCACAGTGCAGCTTGTTTTGGGGAAAACAGCTGTGGCAGCAAGTAGAGACTCTGGGCCGGGGGCAGGAGCTGGAGGCAGGGGCACCTATGCAGCTGTGAGCTTGTGCAGGTTGTCTGAGCAGAGGCAAGGCCTGCGTAGCTCAGACCCAGGGCTTCGGAGTCGGAGCTGGAGCTGGAGGAGCTCGGGCTCGCTGTCGGGCCTGTCCGTGCAGGCAGGTGCTGGGCAACCAGAGGCAGTCCGGAGGCCCGGTGGGGGCGTGGGGGAGACGGGCGACAAGCAGGGGTCAGGCCGCGCGTCGTAAGCCTCAGTGAGGGGAGGAAGGCGGAGGGCGCCCTGGGCAGGACAGCGGCCGAACCTCCCGGGGGGGGGGGGCCGCCTGCACTGACGGGGGGGAGGGCGCGGCGGGGGGAGCACGGCAGGCCCCGTGACCCAAGAGCACAGGGCCCCATGCAGAAGAGTAGTTGGGAGAGCGCTGAAGAAGGCCCTAAGGTCGGGCATAGGGACAGTGGGGCCAGGGAGGTCCCCTGTGCGGGGGGAGGTGGCCTCCCGGTTCCTGGGGGCTGTGGGGAAGCCTGGGTGTGGTTCTAAGTGCCATGCTTGTGCGTGGGAGGACTTCCCGGTCACCTGGAGAAGAGGCGGCTCCCGTGTGGGGGCGTGGCCACGTCACAGGCAGGTCGCAAGGGGCCTGGCCCCAGATGCCTGGTGAGCGTGGCCACACAGAGGCCGGGGGTGGGTGGCTTGGAGCTCCTGCTGCGCGTGTGCGGGAGCTGGTAGGGCAAGCGAGGGCCCAGGCTCACACACACATGCACTGATGGGATCACTACCAGACCTGCAGCCCAGCCAGAAGATGCCAGAGGCCCCGGCCAGGTCGCCTGGGAGCCGGGTCTCCTGTGCCCCCCCCCCAGCGCTGTCCCCGCCAGCTCTGCGTCCGCGTGCCCCTGCGCTCAGCCTGCAGCTCCTTCCTGAGGGGGATCCGGACCCACAGCTCAGCACCGCGCCAGCTCCTGCATTCGTCTGATGGCGAAGGACGAGTTGTCTCTAGCGGTCGCTCCTGCCGGTTTGTGCACCCGCTGCTGGCGACCTGTACGCGCACATGAGCCCGCTAACTCCACGCGCGCACCGGCTGCCGGCCGCCCTCCCGGCACTGTGCTCCGCTGGCTCCGTGGATGTGCTTCTCATCAGCGTTCCCCACGGCGTCGCGAGTGTCCGTGTGCATTGGTGCTGTCTTCAAAAACGGGGACTTCGTGTTTTAGAGCAGTGAGAGGTTCCTAGCAGAACCGGGGAGACCGCCTGTGTCTCTCTGCCCCCGGAGTGGGGTGTGTGTCACAGCGGATAAGGCTGCACTCACACACCGTTACCACCTTTGCACACGTGTGGGACAGCTCGCAGCCACCCCTGCAGTGCCACACACCTTGTTTTCACGGCCTTAAAAAGCCTCTGTGGTTTACTCGTTCATCCCCCCTCCCTCCTCCCCCCGCCCCTGCAACACGACCCGTCACCAGCCCCATGACTATGCCTTTGCCAGAGAGTCCTGTCGCTGGGATCACATGGGCCGCAGCCTTCTCAGACCAGCTCTTGTCACTCTGACACACACTCACGGCCCCCCGCGTCCCCTCATGGCGGGATGGCTCATGTCCTCTTCGTGCTGAACACCCTCCCATGGCTGGAGGGACAGTTCCCGTGTCCGTCCACCCGCTGGAGGGCTCCTGGGTGGCTTCCAGGGGTTGGTAGTTACGCACGGAGCTGCCGCCACCCTCGTGTGCGGGTTTCTTTGGGGGTGTGTGTTCCCGTCCGCCATGGGGGGACCTCAGGGAGTGCGATCGCCGGGTCGGGTGGGAAGAGCAGGTTTCGTCTTGGGAGAAACCACCAAACCTCCTTCCGAGGTGGCGGCACCACCTGCTTTCCCCGCAGCCGTGCCCGGGCGCTCCGGGCGCTCCCGTCCTCGCCAGACCGTGGCCGCTCTCGGAGGGGTACAGCGGTGTCGCCGCTGTTTGAGTTTCATCTCCCCGGTGACCTGGGATGTGGGGCAGCTTTACTGATTGGCCGTCTGTGTGTCTTCTCTGTTCAGGTCCTTTGTCCGTTTCTAAAAGGTCATTTGTTTCATTGTTGAGTTTCCAGAGCTCTTTATACATCACAGATCACTGTCCTGGATCGGAGGTGTCGTTGGCAAATGCTTGCTCCCAGGCTGTGGCTCGTCTTCTCACTCTCCTGACACGGTCTTTCACAGAACACAGGTTGACGCGTTAACAAAGCCGGCTCATCCGTCCTCTCTTTCTCGGATTGTGCCTTTGCTGCTGAGTGTGAAAAGTCACCCCCTCTGCAGGGTCCCCCAGGATTTCTCCTGTGTTGTCTTCTCCGTTTGATCGTTTCGCATTCTGCATGGAGTCTGTGATCCACGGTGAGAGCATCGTCAAGAGCGTGAGGTCTGTGTCTAGAGCCACTTTTTGCGTGTGGACGTGCCGTTGTTCCCGCCCACTTGTTGAAGACGCGGGTTGCCTAGTGCCTGGGGCAGCGTGTGTGTGGCTGTGTTTCGGGGCGCTCTGTGCTGTCCCATTGCTCTATTTGTCCGTTCCTTCTCCAGGGATATTATTTTGTTCATATAATGGTGAAAGCAAAATATAAATCGTGAGGTTTGTTCTCTAAAGGTGCTGGATTAAGTTGTTGAATTTCAGATTATTTTCTTTCAAATGATATAAGAATTATATATTTCAGTTACTTTTGTTAAATAGCCAAATCATCACTTGGCATTTTTGCTATGGCTAAAAAATTAATCTAGACTTTAGCAAGTTGCTTGATTTGTAGTAAAGTATCAACACAAATCATCTCCATCCTAACACTTCTGTGTTTAAAAATTTGCTGTGTATGACTGTTAAAGATAAAACCCGTAGCAGCTGCAAATAATAAGTAAAACTTTTCTTACAGCCATTCTGTTTTGAGAATAAAATGGATAAAATCTAGTAATAATTGCTAGTAATCTTAACCAAGTTTACTGCTTGTTTTAAACACTTTTTTTTTTTTTGGAAGATTTTATTTATTTACTTGACAGACAGAGATCACAAGCAGGCAGAGAGGCAGGCAGAGGGAGAGAGGGAAGCAGGCTCCCTGTTGAGCAGAGAGCCCGATGTGGGACTCGATCCCCGGACTCTGGGATCGTGGCCTGAGCCGAAGGCAGCGGCTCAACACACTGAGCCCCCCAGGCCCCCCTTAAATACTTTTTAATCTATACGTTTTTAGTGAATTCCTAATGATAGCATTTCCAGCAGCACAATAGAATATATTCAAGTTCTGACACATTTTCAATACAAGTAAGTCATGTTCTTTATATTTCATTCCAGAATACCTATTTCACTAAGGAAGAGGGAGGGCGTAAAAGGGTAGGAGTGAGCGCAGCCTCGCTGTCTTGCGAGGAGAGGGCACTGCCGCAGTCACGCTGTCTTACAGCATAAGCATCTACAAAGGTGTGAATAATAGCACGTCCACTTAGGAACGAGCACATGGCCGGTTGACTTGTGTTATTTGAAGTCAGTTGTGTGCGGTCACCCAGCGTCCAGTCTGGTGTGTTAGGAAGTGCCCGTCCCTGACGCGGGCCACCACCGTGGCCACACTGCGGACTTCTGAGTGTGCTCACTGCCCCCCAGCTGCTCAGCCGTCACCCTGGCGGTCAGTCTGAACCGCACGTGCCGTCCTGGGCGCTGGCGTCCCATCAGGTCCAGTCCAGGAGGGCGAGCCGGGCCTCATCGCCGCACGACTGTTCAGACCGTTCCTTTTCCCACATAAACTCTGGATCCAGCTCGCCTCGTGCTGCCAGACAAAGGGAGGCTGCAGTTGTACCTGGAACCCACTTAAATCCGGTCTTTTGATGCCAACTTGAAGGGTCTTTTCACACTTCAGTGCCCCCCCAGTTTAGCTTACTTCCTGTTGCATTAGGGAGATTATTCGAATATTGCTGTCGAAGAAAGCTATTCTTTAACTGGCCATTTTTGGAATTTTGTTCGATATGCGGTTTTTTCACGGGGTTTTAATTCTTTCTTGTTTATCGTGCAGGCCATAAAAAGTGCTTTTGCGAATGAAAGAAAAATGGTTCTGTGAAATGCCCTGCAGTGCTTGCATTTATTATTTTGGTTTGTTTTATAACCTTCGGTACCAGAGTTGGCATCTGTAGATGCTGGAAATGTTGGCTTCTGCTCTGCAAGAAATTTCTGGCGTCTGTTCTTAATATGCACGTACCCACTTGCCACTGTGCATAGCCTGATGATTTTCTACCGTGAGACATTTTCTGTGTCCGTTTTTAGAATTTTAGTATGTGGGAGCAGGTAAGCGAGGTGAGCTCCCCCAGTCAGGTGAGCTCCACGAGGGCCAAGCCTGTCCCGTGGTGCAGACTCCCCCTCCCCATCACTGCACGTGCCGTCTTCCTGGCGCCGGACCTGCAGGGAAGCCGGCCCTCTCTGTGGACCAGTTATTGGTTAATGATCGCGTGTGCCTGTGTCTACGTCTAACTGAACGTCTCATTTTGGGATCACGACAGTTCACAGGCAGCTGTTAGAAATAACACGAGAGCCCTGCTTGCTTTCCACAGAGCACTGTTACGACAAGGATATTGACCTCCATACAGTCAAGATCCAGAACATTCTAGCGCTGCAGGGGTCCCTCCTGCTGCCCTTTTATAGCCACAGCCACCTCTTCCCGAGCCCTGGTGGCCCCGACCTGTTCTCCACCTGCAGTTTTCTCATTTCCGCAGTAGTGCGCATCGTGGGCTGCACACAGGTCCATGCAACGGACCATGAGATCGGGGTTTTCCACGCGTTCTCATTCTCTGGGAATCTACCCAGGTGCTTGTGTATCTCAACAGTCTGTTGCTTTTTATTGCCACACCGTGTTCCGTGGTGTGGATGGACCGTATTGTAGTTCATCGTTCAGCTGTTGAGGGGCCCCTGGGTTTTCCCAGTTTGGGGTTACTGTGAATCGAGTGGCTCTGAGCACGCATGTACGTATATAAAAATTTCTCAGGTCCTCTCTACTCCCAACGTGGGGCTTGAACTCACAACCCCGAGATCAAGAGTCACACGCTCCACCGAACCCACCAGCATCCCCCTGTATCCATTTTCTATGTGACCATGTCTTCATTTCTCTGAATGAATGCACATGTTTCGTTTTTAAGACACCGCGAGACTGTTCTCCGGGGCGGCTGCACCTGCTAGGTTCCCGCCAGCTGAGTGTGGGACGTGCTTCTGCGCATCCTTGCCAGAGTGTGGGGTGGCCGCGGTTTTCCCTCGTAGCCGTCCTCACGGGTGTGTGCTGGAGCCGCATGTGGCCCGAGGCGCGTCTCCCTGAGGGGTGACGGCGTCCGGCACCGTCTCGGGGGCTCATTTGCTGTCTGTGCACCCCTGTTGGTGATACTGCTCTTCATGTCTGCTGCCCAGTTTCTGATAGGCTTGTTTCATTGTCTGGCTTTGAGAATTTCTCACATAGGGTGTGGGTTGGCTATGTGGCTTCCAAAGATTTTCTCCATGTCGGTAGCTTGTCTTTTCATCTTTTCGGTAAGGTCTTAAGCAGAAGTGTTTCATTTCGATGAGGTCCACTTTATCAGTCTTTCCTGTCAAAGATCACGCTTTTGATCTGCAAAAGAGTCTGCAAAGTCTTTGCTTCGTCCTAGATCCAGAGGGTTTTCTCCTATGAATTTCCTAAAGGTGTTATAGTTTGTGTTTTACGTGGAAGCCCCTGGCCCGCTGCAGGCGGCCTGCCGTGGGGGGAGAGGTCGCGCGCTCCGGCATACTCTGCTGACAGGGCTGTCTGTCCTTTCTGTGCTGACCTGCCCGGGTGTGCTGGCGAGAGCTTCTCCGAGGTCCTTCCTCCTGCTCACTGCGACCTGCTTGTCTGTCCCATACCAATTCCACACCGTCCCGGGGACTCAGGCTGTCTAGTAAGCACGTTATAGTGGCTGCTCGGAAGCTTTCCTCCAGTGAGTCTGACATCTCTGGACAGCATCTCCTGGTTGTATGTTTTCATTCAGTGTGGGGTCTTCGTGGCTGTCAGTATGAGGAATGATTTTTATTGAAACATGAACATACTACGTTACAGGACCTGACTCTTACCTAAACGTGTGTGCTAGCTGACTGTCCCTCACGCTGCACGCCCTCTGGTGGGGGTCTGGTTCCCCCGGGCCTCCGCCGACAGCTTGCAAGTTTGCTCCTCTTCTGTGGTCTCCTGACAGCCCCAGTGGGGATGAGATGGGCCCCTCAGCACCTCGGCCCGAGTGTCCCCCCGACCCTGCACCGTGGCCGGGACGAGCGGGGTCTTTCCACTCCGCCCGTTCCCCATGTAGCCGGCAGCTCCCTGTCTTGGACCTTTGGCCGAAAGAACAGTTCTCGTTCTGTTTGTGTCTGTGCCCATCCCCAGTGTCGTCGGGGCGTCCTGGGCTCCCAGGCTGGTGATGCAGAGGCAGGGGCGGGCCCTCCCTACCGAGCTCTCCTTGGTCCCCGGCTAGTCTGCCTTCCTCCCTCCCCCCTCGGAGCCCCTCGGATGTTTGCTGTTTGTAGTAGTTTGGGTTTCTCTGAAGTGCTTTGTGACAGTCGGTCTCACACCAGCTCTGTGCTTTCCTCTCTGCCACCCGCGTCTCGTCTTCAGGGTGCGCCCCAGCTGGCCTGACCCCCCGGCTCCAGTCGGCACCCGTGCCCCCGTCGTCCCGCGAGGGACTCCCCAGAGCACCTGTGTCCCACCGAGGGCGTGTGGGACTTCTGCACTCGCGACTGTGTCTTCCCTCCCACTTTGGAACTCAGGGGAGTTACTTTTTTATTAAACCTTGCCATAATGGGAATATTAAAACACATGCAAATACAGAAGCGCATAAGAACACCCACGTGCCCATCGGCCGGCGTGAGCGTACCGGCCTTCTGCCCCGTGTCACCCACACAGCGTCTGCGTTTCTCTGTGCCGTGCCGTGTTAGTTTATAAGAACAAGTCTCAGATGTTCTCATTTCATCTTGAAATACTGAAGTATAGGTCACTAAAATTTAAGTACTATTTTCACACCGAAGATGACTAATAATTTCTTAATATAATCAGCTATTCAAATAATATTGTTTTTAAGTATTCACTTACTTATTAGAGAGAGAGCGGGCTCGAGCGCGGTGGGGAGGGGCAGAAGGAGGAAGAGAGACTCTGCAGCAGACTCCCGCTGAGCACGGAGCCTGACACGGGACTCGACCTCACGACCCTGAACTCACGACGTGCCGAAACCAAGAGTCAGATGCTTGACTGACCGCACCTCCCAGGTGTCTCAGTGGCAGAATCCGTCTGATTTATTTAGGTTTTGTGCTATCCACAGTGTGATTTGCAAGTAGTACATTTTCAGAAACCATGTCTTGAAGTAATTAACTAATATAAAATAAAAATGCTTAAAAAATAAAATAAGATAATATAATATAAAATAAAAATGCTTTTAAAACTATGTGGAAGACTTTCTTAAAGGATCTTTTTTTAAAAGAATATTTTATTTATTTGAGAGGAGGGAGGGTCAGAGGGAGAAGCAGACCCCCCGCTGAGCAGGGAGCCCGATGTGGGACTTGATCCTGGGACTCCAGGATCATGAGCTGAGCTGAAGGCAGATGCTTAACCAACTGAGCCACCCAGGTGCCCCAAGGATTCTTTAAAATTCTAAAATTCTTAAAAAAAAAAAAAAAAAGATGTATTTATGTATTTGAGAGAGAGAACAGGGGCAGGGCAGGGGTGGGGGGACGAATCCCAAGCAGACCCCCCCATGGAGCATGGACCCCCCAGCATGGGGCTCGATCTCACGACCCTGAGATCCTAACTTGAGCCGAAACCAGGAGTCAGATGCTTAACCAACCCAGCCCCCCAGGTGCCCCTTGAATGAAGGATTCTGTATCGAAACTTATTTAACGTTTAGCCACAAATTTGGTGCATATACATTGAGGTTCAACAGCGTTAACAGCTGATTGCTGTGAAGACTACGTGCGTTTTAGAGAGACGGGAGATTTCTAACATGCAACGATTGGGCGCATTTCAGTCACCATTTTCCTAAAGGAACTGAATTGCCTCTCAGTGACTTACGGGATAAATTTTGCTCTTATACGAAGCAAATGTGGCTACGGCATGTGCCATGCTGTCTTCCTGGCTCACAGTGTGATGGGTCCAGATGATGTACGGATGACGCCGCAGAAGAGGAGACTGTGACATTGTTAAGAGTTAGATCCTTGGAGTAATTGTTCTTGGAGGACTTCCTGTGGTTTCCCCGCCCACAGGATTAGAAGTTACAGGTTGCTCAGGGGTTAGATCCGGTTTGAATAGGCCTGTGCTCTTCAGCCGCATCCCCCTGAGACCCCTTCGGGGTGAAGAAGAGCAGCCCGGTGCGAGCCGCCCGGTGCAACCCTGGCGCTCCTGCTTGCGTCTGTCGTTTACGCCCTGGGCCAGAGTCCCGCGAGCAGCGAGCAAACGGCGGGGGGACCGGCGTGTACCTGGCGCGTCTTTGTTCGTGCTGTGGGAGAGCTCCCTCTGACACATCCTTGTCCTCGCTGTCCCCTGGGACCCAGCCCCTGCCGCGGGGCCACTCTCCTCGGAGTGGCCCTGGAGTCATGGGACAGTCCCTTCCTGCCGGCGCCTCCTGAAGGCGCAGCCCCGGGCGGCGGCCCCTCGGTGTCCCTGACCACGCAGATGTCCCGTCCTGGGCCGCAGACCTAACCATCCTTGTCCGGGACTATCTTCTTTAGCTTGTCGTAAAGGAGCACGGAGCAGGCGGACGCCATCTGCTCACGTGACGGGCACACTGACCAGTCTTTCCTTGTTGTCTTTCAGACAGAAACCGCCTCCGCCGGTCAAGAAGCCCTCAGAAGGCCCTTGCCATGGACACAGAAGATGAAGAAAACACGAGTAAGACCGGCCTGCCGTGTGGCACCGAGTAGCTCGCTCTCCGCTCGAGCCCTAGTGTTCTTGTCAGTCTTTCTAATGGGACTAATTTGGGAAAAGTGATTCTTTCCTACAGTATTTCCTACACCAGTGACGGTGGCTGTTTGCAGTCTCTGATGTGTTCTCTACAGGAGGTGTTGGTACCTGGTGTGGGCATTTCCCTACGGCCGTGTGTGGGACCGTCTGTCACTCTGGGCCGCCGTGTGTGTCCCTGGAGGCAAATACAGGCCTCCGGATGCGCTGGCCACGGAGCTGCCCGGCTTCATCAGACATCACAGCCTGGTCTCCCACAGGCGGCCGGATTTTCATCTGTTCCAATCCAAAATACCCTTTGAGATTAATTTAAATACTTGCTCATCTAGGATAACACTACCCAGATTTTTCCCTGTAAATGCGATGGATTCTTCTCATGCTTTGAGGGAAGGGAGCTGATCTCGCTTCCAGACTTCCGGGAGCCTTTGGGCGTTGTGGACCAGAGCTCACCGTTCGGCCTGTTCTGCGCCCCACACTGTCCTCCCTGGAGTGCCGGCTGGTGAGCCTCAGGGGTGCACAGCTTCCCTCCGCAGCAGTGTCCTCTGTGAGACGTTCCCCGAACACCTGTCCTCTGTTTTATCTTTATTCCCAGATAGGCTGCATTTGCGTAAGGTTTAAAGGCTCCCACAGAAGTTGGGAGCTTTTAGTGTGGAAATTACAGCAGAGCACATTTGGCGATATATGTACACAGTATTTTTTTCGGATATATGTACATGTGTACATTCTCACTTGTCTGTGTTCGGTGGCTCCCAAGGAAGACCTGCAGGTCGAAATGACGAGTGACCTTTTACTGAGCGTGGTCACCCGTGACTAGAGCAGAGGTCAGTCCAGCTCCCTGTGACTTCACCCAGAACCGGCCCGCTGAGGCCTTACCCTTGGGCCTGCTGCCCCACGGGCTGCTCCACGGGCTCTGCAGTGGGGAATGTGCCACGGGCCGGGCCTCTGTCACACGAGCCGCACGGAAAGTGCTCTCTTGGGTGGTCGGGGGCGTGAGAGAGCCGGAGCACTTGCTTTTCAGCAGCGAGACCCGAGCTCCACCTCCCGCTTCCTGCAGGCTGCTGTCCCCATCAGTCCCTCCTCGGGAGGTCAGTTCCGCTCCCCGTGGCCACTTTGGCCCGTGCGCTGCCCCACATGGGGACACGCGAGCACCTGTCCCCCAAGCCTCCTTTTCTCGGGCCCGTGGGCTGTCCACAGCGGCAGCCGTGGGTTTGGGTGGAAACATCGCGTGTGTGTAGACCCTGTGGTAACTCTCCAAGGTACACGAGTCTTCTGAGTGATTCTGCAGGAGACACGGATGCTGGTTCCCGAGCTGGAGGTGACGGGCAGCCCTAGATCTGCTGTGGTTTCAGAGGCAGCGAAAGAGCTCATCGCGGTTGTGTTCACATCTGTGGAATAAAGCAGCAGCTCCGTGTGTTTAAGAGCCGGGGCACTGGGGCCTCTTCTCCCTCTAATGTACTTTTCCTTCACGTAGTAGCAATTCTGGTCCGGCGGAAGCGGGGCCGTGTCAGCCCCGAAGCAGACGGCAGCCCGGAATCTGTGTGGCCTGTGTCCCCGGAAGCACCTTCTTCTGACGATCTCAAGTCTGTCTGTCGCCCCAGTACGGGTTGTGTTCATGCGTGCACGGCCAGCCTTTGTGTCCAAGGCTGTGTGTGTGATTGTGTGCCCGCGTGCTCGCGCGGCCGTGGCCCGGCCCTCGCGCTGGGGGCTTCTCTGGCTCCAGCCCAGCGGTACGCGGTCCGGCGCGCGCTTCTCTTACTCACTTGTGGGTCTGAAATTTGTCTCTCTCTGCCCTTTGTAACCTTTGTTTCCTTTGAGCACCGAAAGGAGTGACCTACCGAGCTTTTGCTGGAGGATGTTATAAATGGGAATTTAGTGTCCTCCGTCAGCTTTGCGAACTGGGAGAAGTGGTGTGTGTGGGGGCCCCGGGGCACTCGCCGGTGTCAGAGAGCCGTCTCCGCTCCCGCCTCTCGCCCTCGGCCGTGTCCAGGGCATCGTACTTGCGTCTCAGCTCTGGAAGCTCGAGAACTTGAACCTTGGGGCCTGGCGGCCGGCAGCCCAGACTGTCTGTCCCGCTTAGCCTCCCGGCAGGCAGCCTATGAAAATGAATCTGGAACACATGGGGTTTTTCTCCGTTTTTTTCTTTTTTAAGTCTTGATAAACTTACAGAGAAGAGTGAATACTTTCCTATTCCCCTTTTTGAAATTAAAATTATATTTATTTTGCCTTGAACTTTAAGGTTTTTAAAATTATCCTTATTAATTGTAAACAGAAACTATCCTTAAAAGGTAGAATAATCACATTATTCTGTAAGTCCATCAAATATTTGTTTAAAAAAAAAAGACAAAATCACTGGCTTTACTTAGAATGTTAGGAAGTTGTAGGCCGTTTGCAGTTTCAGTCTTACGTCTTTTTCTACATATTTTTTCCCTGTAGGGGAATGTAGTAAAGGTTCGCAGGGGAACAGTCCCCACACAGCGTGGAAAGAGTGGAAGCACGTACTGGAAGTGCAGCCGCCCCCTCAGGGCCCCCCCAGTAGCCAGAGCGCTTCCCAGGACTCGAGAGGTGTCCCCTGAGAGCGATTCAGGACTAAATCAAGGCACTGCACCTGATGTGAATATTCAGAGCCTGAACGCTGATGAGCTCAGAATGCCCGCTTGAAGTCCTGTCCCCGTGGGAAGCGCTGCTGTCCAGAGCCTGAGGGCCCGAGAGCAGGGACATGGGGAGGAGGGGTGTGTGTGCGCTGACGGGAGGTTTTCGGATTCGGCTGCCATCCTGCAGTTTGATAAGCTTGAACAGCGCATCTCTAGACACTCAGAATATTCTTGTAGGAGAAAGTTGTTTCCAAGATTCCCCTTTTAACGCAGAGCAGCTGGGGATTCAGACTAGCGGTGGTGGCAGGGCGACAGTCCGTGGGTGGCCCGGGCGGCTGTCCGCACGCCCCGCGGGGAAGGAGGGATAAGCACACATCACTTACCCAGTTACAAAGAGACGAAGGAATCTATAAATTTTGCATTTACAAGATCCTACAACGAAGGCGTTGTAAGTTACTCTTTCTGGGCACCGCAGGTTCGAGCAGCACAGATGTTAAGGAAAGCTGCGGTCTGGACAGCGCGCCCCCCAAGGACGGCAGCGCGCCCGGGCCCGGCGAGGGCGCCCCGCTCCACAATGGGGGCCGCGGCGGCGCCAGCCGGAAGCGGCCGCTGGAGGAGGGCAGCAACGGCCGCGCCAAGTTCCGCCTGAAGAAGAGGAGGCGGCCGCCGGGGCCCGCGCTGCCGAAGAACGCCCTGATGCAGCTGAACGAGATCAAGCCCGGCCTGCAGTACGCGCTGCTCTCGCAGACGGGCCCCGTGCACGCGCCCTTGTTCGTCATGTCCGTGGAAGTGAACGGGCAGGTGTTCGAGGGCTCCGGCCCCACCAAGAAGAAGGCCAAGCTGCACGCCGCCGAGAAGGCCCTGCGCTCCTTCGTGCAGTTCCCCAACGCCTCCGAGGCGCACCTGGCCATGGGGAGGACCCTGTCCGCCAACACGGACTTCACGTCCGACCAGGCCGACTTCCCCGACACGCTCTTCAACGGCTTCGAGACCCCCGACCGGTCGGAGGCGCCCTTCTACCTGGGCTCCAACGGGGACGACTCCTTCAGCTCCAGCGGGGACCTGAGCTTGGCGGCGTCCCCCGCGCCCGCGAGCCTCGCGCAGCCCCCCCTCCCCGGCCCCCCGCCGTTCCCGCCGCCGAGCGGCAAGAACCCCGTGATGATCCTGAACGAGCTGCGGCCCGGGCTGAAGTACGACTTCCTGTCGGAGAGCGGGGAGAGCCACGCCAAGAGCTTCGTCATGTCCGTGGTGGTGGACGGCCAGTTCTTCGAGGGCTCGGGCAGGAACAAGAAGCTCGCCAAGGCCCGGGCCGCGCAGTCCGCCCTGGCGACCATTTTTAACTTGCACTTGGATCAAACGCCGTCTCGCCAGCCCATCCCCAGCGAGGGCCTGCAGTTGCACTTGCCGCAGGTGAGGACGCGCGCCGCTGCCGGAAACGGTGGCCATGTCTTGACAGTGCTTTCAGACAGGGCTCCTTTTCCTGGTCCCTGTTGATGTCCTGTTGGAACGGCACTGGTAAGTCTGGCTCCGGGCATCCTGCCTGCCCGGGTGGTGTGTGCTGGGCGGCCTGTCCGGGGCCAGGACGTGCACCAGCATCCACCGGGGCAGCGTTGTCGGCGGCCTCCAGGTCGAGCCCTGCCCCGCGCCCCATGGCAGCCCGAGGCTCCCTTCCCCCCAGGCCTCCCCTGCGGGGACCCAGGTCCCGTAGCAGCCTGTGACATGAGCAGCTCAGCGGTTTCCTGCCAAGTCTGCCCGGGGAACCCCGAGCACAGAAGAGAGGCCAGCCGGCCAGCTGCTGAGAGCCTAGCCTGGGTGCGAGTGGGTGTCTCCCAGCTCCAGCGGGGCTGACAGCGGCGGGCCCGGCCAGGGGGTGCTCCATGACAGGCATGATCCCTCTTGGAGGGTGAGGGATGGAACGGGGCCCTCCAGTGGCCCTCACGGGGCTTGGGAATCTGTACCTGGAATGTCCTAGGTGCGGTCCATGTGGGCCTCCCTGCCGCCCGGCCGGAGGGAGGCGTCCACTCTTGTTTGGGCGTGGACGCCCCCCCCACCATAAGACCAGGACGAAGACAGAATTTCAGGCGGGCTCGTGGCTTGCACACAAAAGGGGAAGCACGAAGTGGGGGATAGCAGGTGGCTGGCATCTCTACAGCCTAGAAACCTTTGTGTGTTGCTTCTCTTCTTGGAAATCCAGTTTTCTGGGTGAGGGTCACAATTTTTTTTAGAGAGAAAATCGATTACCCTTCTCTGTTCCTTTTTGTTGAAGTAGTACCGAGGTTGAAGATGAATTGTGTACTGGTGTGAGGAGAGAATGAAGGGACTCCGATCGGTGCACGGACCGCTTGTATTTCTCGTAGAAGAATCTGGAAGGTCGAGGCTTCTCTGGTGCCTTTGAGCACAATTAGAGTAATTTCTCTGTGCTGTTGCCCGAGGTGACCGGTACTGCTAGGGTTTAGAAGAAGAAACTATTCTGCCTAAAGCTGAGCCAAATACAGCATCATGTAAGAAGTAGCGCGTTCAGAGTGTCCTACGGGCAGTTAATGAACCCGGTGATTGTCGCGGCCGGCACGACAAATCGACCAGGAACGTGAGGGTAAGAGGGTGGTGAAAAGAAATTAAGAGACAAAGAGACGGGGCAGGAGGAGCACCAGGGAGGACATCCCATAGAGCTGATTTTATTCAAGGCTGTGAGGCATTATAGAGCTAACAGAAACAATCCTAAGAAAAGTATCTAATTTTAGCTGATTACTAAAGAGTTTGCAACAAGCACAGAAAATCCTCCAAGCTTTCCCATTATGTATTTCCTAAACACCAATAGCAGACCTTCTAGCGCCAGATGTGCTGAGTTCAAGGCCACTCAAGACATAGTTTGTGTAAGCACAGCTCAGTCTGACTGTGGCGTACGCTAGAGCCCGTGCACGGACAGCAAGGTCCGGCCAAGAATGTCTGACCGCGGCCCAATCGTCTCTAGCTGACTAGCCAACGTGTGGGAAGTCACGTGGGTGAGCACCCAACGCAGAGCACAGACCCTTTCTCAGGGCTACTCGACTTTATCGACCTTAGCCTTTTGTGCGGCTATTCGGCCTTTAACGGAGGCCCAGTCAGGGCCTGGTTGGGTCTCGTCTCAAGCCTTCCCGTGGCCTCCCACAGGTGATGCGCCCACATTAACCTGTTGCGAGCGTTTGTCAGAGGACGCCGGTCCGCTTATCGCTTCATCCGTCGGTGGCACTAGTTCCCTGGAGATTTCCTGTTTTCAGGTCTGCTGTTTGCTGCACGTGTTCCAGCTTGAGTTCACGACTGTTCACGGTCTGCGGCCACCTGACTTCCCTTAGCATCAGAAGAGTCGCATGTGAGACGATTGGAAACCTGCCAAGCGCTGCGAACCCCTGATGCCTGGGTTTTGCAGGGTGGAGGGGTCCCAGCGTGGCAGGGAGGCAGGCAGGGGTCCTAGCCTGGGCCCGGACTTCTGCGGGAGCAGAGACCAGAGCTCTGCTGGGGTCCGCGTGGGGCCTCACCTGGGGGGGCGTCTGGGAAAATCCCACCAAGGGAGGGAGGAGGTAGGCGGGGGTCACGTCAGCCCTGCCCCCGGCCGCCTGCCTGGGTTCTGCGGGCTCCCAGTGCTCGTTTCTGAACCTTGTGGCCGCGGAGCCGTCTGTCCCCGTGTCTGCTCACTGGGCCCCCACCGTGGTGTCTCTGGAGCACCCCCCCGGGAGCTTTCCTTGGAGGACCTGGGGCGGTCCCTGCAGAATCAGCCCTCACAGCTTGATTTCTGGGCTCCGTCATCTTTGCACGGGACGTCTCCAGGCCCGCCCTCGGGAGCGCTGAGCATCCACACCATTGGCCTGGAGTGGCCCTTGAGTCCCTGGTCATGGGACTTGTTGCCTTCATCGTGTCCATAGTGGCATTCCAGGGTTTAAACCCAGACGCCATGGACCATGGAGGCGTGCAGAGCCCTCGGCCTCTAGTGGGTTCTGTGAGGGGCAAAAGCCGGCCATCGGCCCCAGCCCAGCTTTGAGCCGCGGCCTCTCAGCACCTGGGGCTGTTGCAGAGACACCTGGGGCTGGGGGGCGCGGGCATGGGCTGGGGGGCGCGGGTGTGGGCTGGGGGGCGCGGGCGTGACTCTGCCGCGTACGGCGCCCCCAGCACGTACAGAGACTCGCTTCCTTACCTGCAGTCTCTGAGGGGCTGGAGGAACAGTCCTGGTGCTGACCGTGCCCGCCTCTGACCAGTAACTGTCCACGCAAGGACCTGACCTCCTCTGAGCATCTCTGAGCTCTGTGGTTTGGAGATTGGCTGGACCTGGCACAAAACAGAAGCTTTTCTTTTCTGTGCCTTATTCTGAGCCTCTCGAGACTTTTTCTCTTACGTAAACGGGAACACGTGGTCCTTCATCTCTGACCCCTTCCCACCGTGTCGCCTGCCCCCACGCGTGTGGCACTGAGGCCTCTGCCTGGGGTGCGGGGGGGCTTGCTGCCCCCCGTTTTCTGTCCATGCTCCCCACCCCCGACTTGAGCGCAGCCTTCTGGGGGCTCTTTGGTACTTACTGGGGCAAAGGCAGGAGGAAGAAATCCTGGTGACTTTTGTTTTTTTCAAAGAAAGTCATCATTTAAGGGACACCTGGGTGGCTCAGTTGGTTAAGCTGCTGCCTTCAGCTCAGGTCCTAATCCCAGGGTCCTGGGATTGAGTCCCGCATTGGGCTCCTTGCTCAGTGGGGAGCCTGCTTCTCTCTCTACCTCTACCTGCCACCCTGCCTGCTTGTGTTCTCTCTCGCTCCCTCACAAATAAATAAATAATTTTTTTTTAAAAAAAGTCATCATTTAGGATGATGGACGTTTCTGTCCATTTGGGGAGTGTTTTATCACAGGCCAAGCTGGGGACACCAGACATAGCCGTTTGATACTCACGGACCAGTGTGAGGTTGGAGGACGTACTGCCCACACGCACGTCCCGTCGGGCTTCACTTCCCAGAAACGCTTGTATCCAAGATACGTTGTAAACCGTGAAGCAAGACCACGGCTGTGTTCGCTGCTGGGAAACACGGCCTGCAGGGCAGGCCGACTGGTCTGGCAGTGGACCAGCCACCTGTCACCCCTTCCCCAGGGAGCGTGGCCGTCAGTGCTGTCTGAGGGCGGGGGCCCTCCCAGGCCTCACCGGCGCTGCTCCCAGGCCGTGCAGCTGGTGCCCCAGGCGGAGGCTGAGCACAGCTGCGTGGCTCTTCTCCTGGGCGTTCATCATGCAGCCCCTTCTCTTGCCCTGATGTTGTGGTGGGTCACACTCAGGGGAGTGTTCCCTGGCCCCGTCAGCCCCCGAGTGGATGGAGCACTTTCACTTCCTCCAAAAGCCCTGTCGCTCCCCGTGGCCTCGGAGGCTGGGAGAGCTGGGTGCAGAGCCGCGGAGGGTGTGAGACGGGTGGCCGGGGGGGCGCTCTGGCTGGGGCCTGCCTCAGCTTCTTCATCCAGGGGCGGGGGGGCTGGGGTATTGGGAGGGCCAGAGGGGTGGCACAGGCTCTGGACTGTCCCTGTCCGTGAGACTCTCGAAGAATTCCACCCAGAGCCTCCAAAGCTCCGCGGGCCTGTGTTTCCAGGGAGTGTTTTGGAGGGAGAAAAAAGCCCGCCCGCCCACGCACAGACACGTGCCTGTTTGCCAGATTTGCCCGTGTGGCTTTCCAGAAGAGAAGCCATCTGTAAGGCCACGCCGAAGGGACAGCCTTGTCGGTGTGCACGGGGCAGGGGCCAGTCCACACCCCTGACTCCCTGCTGTGGTCCTCAGGTGTTAGCCGATGCCGTGGCCCGCCTGGTGCAGGATAAGTTCGGCGACCTGACGGACAACTTCTCCTCTCCGCACGCTCGCAGGAAAGTTCTAGCCGGCGTCGTCATGACCACAGGTAAAACGCTGGGCTGTGCTTCACGCCGAACAGAGAGAGGACGTGCTCTCGGGCCGTGGCCGACCGTCTCTGGGACACTAACGGGCTGTTCTCCTAGTTCCTCACAATCCCTGCCACCTGCAAACGTGGGAGCCGCACTTTCCAAACTTTTCTCTTACATGTTCATTGCTTTAACCTACGTTTTCTTATTTGGAGAAAGCGTGCTGCTCTATTAGCATCTGATTCCTATAATCCCATGTGAGCGGTTTTGACTGACTCTGGAAAAGTCCAGCAAAATGGCACCACCCCCCCTTCCTGCTTCATTTGCCAGCGGGTCGCATCTGACTTACCCAGGAGTGACCCTGATGGCTAGTTTTGTGGGGACAGGCAGCTCTAGCAAGAACAGGAAATGCACAGGTAAAAAGCACACTTCGGGGTGGCGGAAGGAGCCCTGTTACATTTACCCAGAAGTTCCCACCATCGCGAGGTACCCGAGTCTTTCCTGCACCCCAGGGGCGAGGACGCTGGGCCCTGTCTGCCCAGGGACCACTCCCAGGGGCAGGAGACCACAGTGGTGGCCCCAGAGGGGACCCCTGCTCCTGTGGGGCCCTCTGCTCTGGGGCATCCGCTCGGCCCCTCGCTGGCTGGCTGAGCCTGGAGGGCCGTGTGCAAAAAGCTCCCGAAGGCCGGAGAGCAAGCGAGTGAGCTGGGACCGCTTTGCCTGTCTCCACCTGCCGGTCAGGGAGGAAACCCCGTCCTCTGTGTGGGCAAACGCACTGTCCTTTCTTCCAAGGTAGCTCTCTCTCCCATCGCGGGCCGGACGTGAGTCCGTGGTCCCGGGGCGGCCAGCCCCTGGGTGGTCGAGGACACCTGGTGCCGTTTTAGTGACGGCCTTTCCTTGCACCACGTCCTCACCCTGGCGCAGCTGAGCGTGGGTCTGCGGTCGGGGGACGTGCCCTGGACGTGCCCTGGGGTCTAACTCTGCGGTAGATGCCCGTGCTCTCCCGCCCCTCCCTTTGCTGCTGTCTGTCGCGTGACGGAAGGGGGATGCTTCGGCTCCTGGGACGCCGTCTTCCCTGGGCGAGGCTCTGTGCCCCGGCCAGCAGCAGGAGTGAGCAGCCGCCGGGTCCTCCTGGGCAGCTCTTCTCGCTGGCCCAGAGGGGGTGGACTGGCTCCCGGGCCGTGGTGCCCTCGCCATGCATCTCCCTGGGGACCTCATGCTCAGGGCCACCGTGTTCCCTTGCAGATAGTGCCACCCAGCCCGTGGCCTGTGGCCCTGGTGTCAGATGGCGGTTCAGGTTGGGCTCCTGCTGGTTGAGCGACTTTGGGTGGCCATTTGGCCCCGTGGGTCCTTATCTGCTAAATGGAGACAGGCCGCGTGCCCCTGAGGCCGCGTGTGGGAATGAAGCGGAGACCCTGCGGGCGGGCGCTGCACCTGCTGCTCGGGGCGCGCCGTGCGTGTAGCAGGCGGTGAGGGAGGTTACCGCAGGGCCGTGTCCATGTCTTGCCCTGTGTCTGCAGCGCATGGTCTGTCAGCAGATGTCCCATCAGTGGCTGCGCTCCCAGGGCCGTTCCCAACACCCCACGGGCCACGTTCTCTCTTTCCTCTTGTCCCTCGGGCGGCCGCACGCCCTTCCCTGTAGCCTAACGGCACTTTGATGGACCAGTTAGTCGGCCTGTACCTGGGGCTGCCTCCCGGGAGCCAGCGGGGAACGTTCAGGAGAAGACCAGGCTGCCCCAGAGGAAACACCTTCCTTGGGGTTAGAGCCTGTAGACTCACAGGCGAGGGAGGTTTGTGTCCAGAGCGTCATGCCATGAGTCCTTGGGTGGGGGGGTTTCCAGTTTGCGAAGGTACCAGCCGGGGGCAGGGGCCTCTCCCCCCGGGAGCACAGGCGGCGAGCGCCACAGAGCCGGGAGGGGGCGAGGCATGAGGCATCCTCTCTTGCTCATTCTCCAGGCACAGACGTGAAAGACGCCAAGGTGATAAGTGTCTCCACAGGGACAAAGTGCATCAACGGCGAGTACATGAGCGACCGCGGCCTCGCGCTGAACGACTGCCACGCGGAGATCATAGCGCGGCGGGCCTTGCTCCGCTTCCTCTACACACAGCTCGAGCTCTACTTAAAGTGAGTTCCGGGAGCGCGGGACTAGAGGAAACAGTTTTTGGTTTTTGTTTATTTTGATTTTTTTAAAGATTTTATTTATTTATTTGACAGACAGAGATCACAGGCAGGCAGAGAGGCAGAGAGAGAGAGGGGGAAGCAGGCTCCCTGCCGAGCAGAGAGCCCGATGCGGGGCTCGATCCCAGGACCCTGAGACCATGACCCGAGCTGAAGGCAGAGGCTTTAACCCACTGAGCCACCCAGGCGCCCCGAGGAAGCAGTTTTTAAAAACCACGCCTCCCGTCAGAGTGTAGCGCAAAACCATCGTTTCTGTAATCTCTGAAAAATTCTTAAAATAGTGACTTTATTGGCAAGGGTGAAGTTGGGTCCTGTTTTCCCATGATGCTCCAGCTTCCGAGTCCAGGGGGTGACCACACATAGTGGGCACACGTGTGCTCGTGGCCCACGCGGCCGTCGATCCGAGGTCTGTGCTCGGGGCGGCGAGCTTCTGGGCGCAGCGGGAGCCTGAGCAGAGCTGAGCCGCCGGGGGCCCAGGGCCCTTCGTTCTAGTCCCGTCTGAGCTGCTTTTCTTTCCCGAGCCGCTGCTTATGTGCCGTCTGTCTGTGTCGAAGTTCTGAATGGGAAGAAGGGACACTCGTGCCACTCCGACGGCGTCTTTACTGGGTGGACTCGGTCACTAGCTGTGTTCTTCTCACCAACACAGAAACGTCCCGGTTCGAGCGACCTGTACCCTGTTGAAAGCAGTGGCCTCTGACAATCGTCGTGAGTTACGACAGACAAAAATTTGGCTGTATACGGCTTTAAAGTTCATTTTTGCAACTCTTCCTTCTAGCAACAAAGAGGACCAAAAGCGATCCATCTTCCAGAAGTCGGAGCGTGGGGGCCTGAAGCTCAGGGACACCGTGCAGTTCCACCTGTACATCAGCACGTCTCCCTGCGGGGACGCCAGGATCTTCTCGCCGCACGAGCCCATCCTGGAAGGTACGGGGCTCGGCCAGCTGCGTCTCTGGGAGGCTCGGGTTATGGCGTGACAGCAGAGCAGACCTACATTAGTGTCCTTTTCTTGAAACTTCTGGCTTCAAAAGTAGATCTGATGGGAATATATAAAAGCACAAGGTGTTTTTTTTTTTTTTTTAAGGATTTTTTTTAAGATTTTATTTATTTATTTGACAGAGATCACAAGTAGCCAGAGAGGCAGGCAGAGAGAGAGGAAGAAGCAGGCCCCCTGCTGAGCAGAGAGCCCGATGCGGGACTCGATCCCGGGACCCTGAGATCATGACCTGAGCTGTAGGCACAGGCTTTAACCCACTGAGCCACCCAGGCGCCCCCAAGGCTTTTCTTTTCAAGGAATAATTGGATGAGGAAACCTGAGAGGTGCCCAACGTGCACTAGCGGGTTAGCGCGAGGCTGCTGAGTCAGACTCGTATTTAGATCTGGCCGTCCGTTCTCCGCCTCTGGGCTTCGGACGAGCTGTGCTCTGGTGCGCGTGTACCTGCGTGCTGTGGCGGGCACGTCAGAAGCAGGCACACATGAGTGACCGGGGGCCCTGGTGCGTCGTCGCGCCAGGTCCGTGCCGCTGTCGTGGAGTGACCTGTGTCCTTGTTCATCTCTTGTCCTGAGCGGGAGCAACTCCAGTTCAGCATCTGAGGTCTCGTCCCCTTGATCACCGAGGAAACACGCGCCCACTATGGGAAATTGCTGCACGTTGTCTGGTGTAAGGAAACATTCTGGCCGCCCAGGTTCACGTAACCCAGAGAGAGCCCGTTAGGTGGGTGTGCGTGCCCGCTTCCGCCCGCTGATTTCAGCATCTCTAGGATTTGTTTCTGAAAGTTTAAAGACGCAGGGAGAAGACACGACACTCAGACACCCGTCATGTCACGTAGAGTCGCGCACGTTCGCGTTTTGTCCCCTCTGCTCCAGCTCCTTTTTCACGAGGGAAACCATTTCGGTTCGAACGGAAGCCCTCCCTCCCGAACCCCGGACAGACCCGTGTCCCGGAGTAGGTCTGTCGCGCAGCCCGTCCGGCCCTTCTCTCTGCCGTGTTGCACGTCCGTGTCGGAGAGACGGACGCGGCGCAGGGCTGCGAGCGGATGTCCGCCATCCGGGGCGGCTGCCCGCGGGGACCCTCACCCGGCCTCCCTCTCCTAGAACCGGCGGACAGACACCCGAACCGCAAGGCCAGAGGACAGTTGCGGACGAAGATAGAGTCTGGTGAAGGCACGATCCCCGTGCGGCCCAGCGCGAGCCTGCAGACGTGGGACGGGGTGCTGCAGGGCGAGAGGCTGCTCACCATGTCCTGCAGTGACAAGATGGCGCGGTAAGGCCGGCCGCGGGCTCCGGGCTCTGGTCGCCGTGCTCTCCGCGGGCCCGGGGCTCCTCCCCGGTGGGGATCGAGCTGGGCCCCGCTTGCCGCAGGCCCCGGGCCCCTCGCGCTGCTCCGCGTCTGGGTTCACACGTGCGGGTTCTGCGGAGTCCGGGGCTGCAGATGGTGACTTTACACCCGTCTGCCACCGTCTGCAGGGACAGTGTCTTCCTTCCTCCCGGCTGCCACAGGGCAGTCCTGCTTGCCGCTGACGGCCACTTCGGGTTACGGAGCGCAGGTGTCCCTAGCGTCCGGGCGGGGGGTGGCTCCGCGCGAGGCTGGGCTGCCGCAGACACACTGTTCGTCTTCGTGTGACAATGTGCCTTCAGAAGCAGGTGTGTCCAGGCCGGGTGACCATTTGCTCAGACGCTGGCGTCAGCTCCAGTGCTCGTAGGTTTTCACAGATGTCCACTGGGAAGAGAAACGAAGTAACACAGGGAGATGGCAGGGACTGGACGGCGCAGAGCCCGTGAGGCTGAGATCTCGTCCGTCTTCCCGTCCCTGCTGGGCCGCCCGCCGCGAGCGTGTCCCGTCTGCGCTGCCAGAGCGGCCGGCCCCGCGAGCGTGCGCACCAGCGCCCTGCGCAGGGGTCAGTGAGCCTCCCGGGCTGGTTTTCTTGAGTGGATCTTGTCAGGGAACCTCAAGGACATGGAGCCTGATTCCTCACACGCAGCCGCTGCCCCCCCAAGCACAGGTGCCCACGTGCCCACCCTGACGCCTTTGCTTATCACGTGCCCTTCGTGTCCGCCCTCTGTTCACTTTCACGTCCTGCGCACGCGCGTGCGTGTGCGTGTGTGTGTGTGCAGCCTTGAAAAACACGCGTCATGCTGGGGTATTTATGCGTCTGTTGTCATTTTTAGAGATGGAATTGGATTTGTATTTTTTTTAAGATTTTATTTATTTATTGGACAGAGAGATCACAAGTAGGCAGAGAGGCAGGCAGAGAGAGAGGAGGAAGCAGGCTCCCCATGGAGCAGAGAGCCCGATGCGGGACTCGATCCCAGGACCCTGAGATCATGACCTGAGCCGAAGGCAGAGGCTTTAACCCATGGAGCCCACCCGGGCGCCCCCGAAATTGGGTTTTAAATGCTGTCCTGTGTCTCACAGTTTCTCTCAAGCCAGTGTTCGGGGACTGTCCCTGATGCTGATTACTTCTCAGCTCTGCAAAGACCCTGTCGCTGTCGCGGACCCTACCCTGCCCGTTCCCTCACTGACCAGGCTTGGGTCGGCCCTGACTCTCCTCTAT
This sequence comes from Mustela nigripes, assembly GCF_022355385.1. NCBI lineage: Eukaryota > Metazoa > Chordata > Mammalia > Carnivora > Mustelidae > Mustela > Mustela nigripes. The sequence goes on from NC_081558.1 coordinate 218,250,346, forward strand.
GGTTCAGCCTTGAGTTTCCGTGAGCGTAGCTCATTCTAGACCTTCGCCATCCAGGATCTCTGCTGTACTCGTGTGGAACTTCTCAGATGATAGCAGACGTGCCCCAGAGCGCTCATGCGATTCACACCTCCACCATCCGTGTGAGACACCAGTCTCCTCATCTGAAAACTGGGGTCTGCTGGGCGCATGGGGTGGCAGCTTTCTCGTCAGACTTGCCTGGCGAGACCCTCTGCCCATTTGTCTTTGGGATCTCGTGCTTTTTCCCTCTTTGTCTATAGGCATCTCTCATGTGGTATGTACTGCCGTCCTTGGTTTCAGAAGTTCCGTGTCGGGGCACGTGGGGGGCTCAGTTGGTCAAGCGACTGCCTTTGGCTCAGGTCAGATCCCGGAGTCCCGGAATCGAGTCCCACATCGGGCTCCCTGCTCCATGGAGAGTCCACTGCTCCCTCGGACCTCTCGTCTCTCATGCTCTCTCTCTCTGTCTCTCTCTGTCTCTCTCTCTCAAATGGATAAATAAAATCTTTGGGGACAAAATGGTTCCGTGTCTTCTCCAGTCCAAACTCATGTCGTCTTGGTCCGTGCCGTGCTCTTACTGAACAGAAACCGCTCGCGTTGTCACTACCTGAGTCATTAATGTTTCACCCTGTGATTTGCACTTTCAGGATCTTATTTAAGAAATTCCTTCTCAAATTAAGGACATAAAAATGTTCTCCCGTACCTTTTTCTGAGACTTTTATCATTTTACTTTCAAATTCAGGCCCATAAGAAGTTTGTACGGTAAGTAACAGTTTGGCTTTGTTATTTGAATACAGCGAACCTGTTTCCCGGATACTTTTTACTAAGTTAGTGGCCTCGTGCTCCTCAGTGATCTGTGAAGGCCTTTCTCTTCCTACGGAAATGGGTCCGTTCCTAGCCCCTTGAACCCCTGTTAGCTCATCGTCAGGCGTGACTGTACGGACCCGCAGTGTCTGCCCGTCTGGCGCTGCGGTGCGTCTGGCGACCTGACTGGTGTCGCCGTTGTTTTGTGCTCTTCCGTCTTCCAGGTATTTTGCAGCTTCTTACGCACCCTGTTCTTCCCAGAATGTTTTAGAATCTGCTCAATTGTCACCAGATGTCTTGCTTAGATTTTGTGTGGACTTGTGAAATTATGGGTGGAAATGGAAAGAATGAACATAAAGTTCAATCGATCCATCCAGGAATATTGGCTCCTTAAGAAGTGAACCATACAATGACCGTGTGACCCCGCGATTCCCCTTCTGGGTATTTGCCCCGAAGGACTGAGAGCGGGTCTCCCGGAGATCCTTGCTCACTCACGCTCACCACGGCCACTCACGCTCAAGTTAGCTCACAAAAACTACAAACATGGTGAGCTGTCTGTTAAGACCTTTCACCCATTTGTTAATAGGGTAGTTTGTTTTCTTTTGGGGTTTTAAGAGTTTTTTCCGTATATTTTAAATAACAGTCCTTTATCAGACGTACCTTTTGCAGAATTTTCGGTGCCCTGTCTTCTCATTCTGTGGATACTGTGTTTAACCGAAGTCTTGAATTTTAAGGCAGTCCAGCCTGTCGGTGTTTCTTTCATGGGTTGTGCCTTTCTGGTGTTTTGAAAACTCATCACCAGACCTAGGGTCATCCAGATTGTCTCCTGAACTCTTTTCTAGGAGTTTTCCAGTTTTGCATTCTACGTTTAGGTCTCTGACCCGCTGTGAGTGAATCGGGAGGGGCGTTAAGTCTGTGTCAGGATCCGTGTTTGCACGTGGCTGCGCGGTTGTTGGGCCACCCTTGCTGAAGACGCTCTGGTTGCCTCCTGGTGTGGCCTCTGTGTCTTCATCAAGGATCGTTAACTGCATCTCTGCGGGTCTGTCTTTGGACTTTGTTCTGTTGCCGGGACTCCTTTGTCTGCTGTTCTGCCGCACTATACTGTCGTACCGTTGGATTTTGAATCCAGTTCCGTTGGATTTTGAATCCAGTTCCGTTGTTTGGGGGAGGGGTCGGTCCCTCACGTCTAACAAGGAATCCCCAGCACCCGTTGGGTGTCCCGCAATTCGCCTGTGCTTCTGACCCGCCAGCTATAAGTTGGGGGTCTCAAGGCCCTCCTCCTTGGGTCCGATTAACTTGCTGGAGCAGCTCGCAGATCTCAGAGAAACGTTTTCCTCATTAATCACCAGCTTATTCGAAAAGGATTAACTCAGGGGCGCCTGGGTGGCTCAGTGGGTGAAGCCTCTGCCTTCGGCTCAGGTCATGGTCTCAGGGTCCTGGGATCGAGCCCCACATCGGCTCTCTACTCAGCAGGGAACCTGCTTCCTCCTCTCTCTCTGCCTGCCTCTTTGCCTATTCGTGATCTCTCTCTGTCAAATAAATAAAATCTTTAAAAAAAAGAAAAGAAAAGGATTAACTCAGAGCAGCCAGATGAAGAGACGCAGAGGGCGGGTCACAGGGAGAGGGTCGCGTGAGGCCTCGGGAGGGAGCTTACCAGCCCTCTCCAGGGGCTCTGCTCTCATCACATCCCCGTGTCCACCAGCCTGGAAGCTTCAGGCTCTGTCCTTTGGGGTTTTATGGAAGCCTCGTTACACAGGCACAGTTCATTAAATCATTGGCCATTGGTGATTTAAAAAAAATTTTTTTTTTAATTTCTTAGGTAATCTTTACACCCAACGTTGGGTTCAAACTCATGACCCCAAGATCAGGAGGCACATGCTCTACCAGCTGAACCAGCCAGGCCCCAAATCATTGGCCACTGGTGATTACCTCAGTGTCTAGCCCCTCTCTGCTCCTTGGAGATTGGGGGATGGGACTAGAGGTTCCACCCTTGTCCTCAAGTGCTTTCTAAAACTTCCCTCATTCACGTAGCAAAAGACACCTCTAAGTGCTCTCCTCACTCGGGAAATCCCAAGGGTTTTCGGAGCCATGAGCCGGGAAGCAGGAATGGAGACCAAGTATACGTCAGGCCAGATGCAGTTCTCAGGAATCACAGCATCACCGTTGCTGTAGCTTTGTAGTCAGTCATGAAGCCGCGGTCTTGGCTCAGCCTTGTTCTCCTCCTGTGCTGTCCGTGTTGGCTTCTCTGGGTCTTTTGCCTCCACTTGAACTTCAGAATCCGTTTGTCAGTACCTGCGGAATCCTTTGACTGAGCCTCGTCGAATCTGTGTGGAGTTGGAGGAGCCGACATCCGGACCTTGTTGGGTATACCTGTCCATGGACATGGGATACCTCTCCCGCTTCTCTCTCGGATTCTTTTATCAGAGTTTTGTAGTATTCCTCATATAGGTCTCGTATGTGTTTTGTTAGATTTATGCCTAAGTATTTAATTGTTGGTGTCAGTAATGTAAGTGGATTTATGTGCTATAATTTCAAATTCCACTTGTTCCATGTTAGTCGCACTGACTTTTGACCAAGGTGCAGTGTTAATTCAGTGTCGAAAAAGTCTTTTTATTTAACCAGTAGTTCTGGGAAAACTGGACGTCCGGAAGTAAAAACAAACACATGAACTTCATGTTCTGCACAAATACCAAGGTTAACCCCAGGTGGATCGCAGACTGAGATGTGTAGGAGCTGTAGAAGGAAGCAGTGACACTCGGTTGTGGTAGGCGCCGTCTTGCACAATATGCCAAAAGCACTCAACTTCATCACATTAAAATGATTTCTCTTGTATATTTTTAATTTTTAAGAAAGATTTTGTTTATTTATGTGATAGAGAGAGAAAGACAGCAAGAGAGGGAGCACAAGCAAGAGGAGTGGGAAAGAGGGGAGCAGGCTCCCCGCTAAGCAGGGAGCCTGACGTGGGGCTCGATCCCAGGACCCTGAGACCATGACCTGAGCCAAAGGCAGAGGCTTAAACGACTGTGCCACCCAGGTGCCCCAAACTCTTTTAAACACACCATTGAAAGAATAAGAAGTAAAGTCACTGACTGGGAGAAAATATTCACAAATCAGGTATCTGATAAAGTGCCTGTTTGCATTATTAAACTTTAGACCCTCAAAACTCAACATGGGGGAAAAGCAATTTTAAAATGGGCAAAATATTCCATCTCAGGACACTTCATCAAAGAAGACATCAAGAGGACCATCAGCCCCGTCCTCACTGGGAACGCATGCGAGACACAAAACACACCCACCAGAACTCTGAGCGGATGCGGTGTGGACTGCGATGCCGGGGACCCGTGCCCTTAGCCACCGAGGGTGGTCATACGGACGGCACAACCACCCGTGCAGAGTTCAGCGGTGTCTTAAAAGTTAAAGATGTGCCTAGCGCACGTCCAGAGTCGCACATGCGTGTGCCTAGCGGCTGTCCTTGTAGTCAGAAGTGTGAACAACCCAGACGGCCGTCTGTAGGGAGGTAGATGAACGCGTGCTGGTGTGTCCGTGCCGTGGGCTACTCCTTGGGGAAAATAAGAGTGAACAGTGCTGCCCTGTGCACCTCGGCTAACGCTCAGAAGGATGATGCAAAGTGAGAGAAACCAGACAGGAGTGTGTGCCGGTTGGTTCCATTTACAGACCTCCTAAAGAGTGCGCACCAACCCCCACGACAGAAAGCAGCCCGGGGTTGCCCAGGGAGGGGCCCGAGGTGGGGGGGCAGCAGAGCAGGCATAGGACAAGGTCTGAGAGGGCTTTGGGGGTGATGGTCTGAAGAGAACACACACAGATCACCTCTTGGGACATCTGGGTGGCTCAGGCTTGGTTAAGGGCCCGACTCTTGGTCTCAGCTCAGGTCTCGATCTCAGGGTCGTGAGTTCGAGCCCTGTGCTGGGCCCTGCGCTGGGCTTGGAGCTTGCTTCAAAACAAGCAAGCACACACCTTACCTTACCCTGTGTGTGCCTTAGCACACGCGGTATGTATGTCAGCCGCAGCTCCGTGACTCCCAGAAGGAACCACAGTGGAAATTAGAAAATGATTGTAAGATCACAGAAAGCCCCACAGCTGCTAAGTGACAAAGGAACAAATCCCAATACATTGGAAGAAGGAAACAGTCAAGAAATGATTTTGGAAGACAACAGAGAAAGAGTCCTTGGTCACTGGTGCCTGCCGGGAGCTCCAGCCCTCTGCCCTCCCCAGGAGTGGGGGTGGGGGTGCGGGAGTGGGGCCGGGTGGCCCAGCCCTCCAGCCCCTGGACCAGCCTCCACCCTCTTGGGGTCACCTCAGCAGCATAGACACAGGTAGGCTTGAAGGGAGCAGCACGGGCCGGGCGGCTAGAAGGTCGCTCAGAAATGCTGTGGCGGCCAGGGTGTTGCCAGCTGGCTGCGGTGCTGTCCCTGCCCCGAGGGAGTGAGAGCATCCCGGGTGGCCCCTCTGGAAGGTGAGGGGCCTGTGTCCCTTACAGAGGGCCATCGCCCTGTGCCACAGACGTCCCTGTTAGGACAGAAGAACACAGAATCGGGGCAGTGGGCAGGCTGGGCGTGGGGAGGCAGGAGCGGCCCTGCAGCTGGGGGTCACCAGGTGCCGTCTCTCTGGTGGGGGCCTGTGATGAGAGGGTAGCCACGGGGCCCGGGGAGACGCAGTCCTGTCCAGAAGGAGTGGGGGCTCTGTTCCCGTGACCATAGCCTCTGTGCCCTCAGCTGCGTGGAGGGAAGGGGGGAGGAAGCACGGACCCCCTCCCTGAGGCGGGTGCCCTCCACTCTGCTGGGCGGGCAGACTCAGAGGCGGCCCAGGGTGGGGAGCAGGGCAGTACGGCCATATAGTATATATATAGTATATAGTATATAGTATATAGTATATAGTATAGCCCTCTCTGTGCTGCGGATCCCGCGGGTTCTTCCTAGTATAGCCAGCTCTGTGCTGCGGATCCTGGCGCCCTCAGGGGGGTTGAGCCGGCCCCAAGGCATAGGTGGGTGGGCACACTGGCCCGAGTCTTTGCAGAGGTTTGCTTGGCGACATAGGGAGCCCAGCTGCCTCTGCGCTCCCCGCCCTCCCCATGCTCTGTGAGGCGCGTTGGCAGAGCCCATCTGCAGAAGTGCTGGCGTCCCACGTGTCCCGCCCGGGGCCTCCAGAGCCATCGTGGCTGCTAGAATTCTTCACGGAGCATGTGTTCAGAATTACTGACTCGGCACAGACGCAGGGTTTTGCAGGATCACGCCTCAGGGTTTGCCCTGGGAAGCTGAATTCCACTTGGAGACTGTCTAAACCCCCATAGAGTCTTGGATTTACATAAGAAGGGGGCCCTGTGGTTTTTGTTAGCGTGGAGCCATTTCACACTTTTTCTTGGAAGACGGGAAAGTCTGTGTTTGAACTTCCTTTCCAGGGGGTGGGAGGAACATGTGGACTGGGGTACATCCCTTCAGCAGGTTTTATTAGGGACGCGGTTCCGGTGCCCCGCGGTCTCAGTGAGGGAGACGAAGCCTGTGCGTCCGTCCTGGAGCTTGCACACCGGGGGTGGGAGTGGAGACAGATAATGAGGATTAGAGCCCCCCGGGGGCAGGGGTTGCTGGGACGTCCACAGCTGTGGCAGGTGGAAGCCCTCCCCCCACCCCCGGAGAGGGACCTCCTGCAGAGACTGAGAGGTGCAAGCACTGTGGCCCGGAGGCTGCTGGGGACGAGGCTGCTGGGGACGGGCTCCGGGCAAGCACTGTGGCCCGGAGGCTGCTGGGGACAGGGGACGGGCCCCAGGCTGGAGGGCGTGGCCAGAAGCCCCCTTACCCTGTGGCCTACGCCCAGGAGGGGAAGGGCAGGGGAGGGAAAGCCAGGCCAGATGGGGTGGAGGGGCCTTTGAAATGCCCGTGATTTCCAGGGGGAAGATGGCAGTGCTGGAGGGTTTGTGCACAGGAGTGGCCTGGCCTGGCCTGTGTTCACAGGGTCCCACGGCGGCTCTCCTGGGACGGGCCACTGCTGGTGGGAGACAGCGGCGAAACAGGTGGGGACCTGGGACTTGAGATCTGTGGTCCAATAGGGGCCGTGGCAAGATGGGGCCTCCTGGGTCCGTTCTGACGGGGCGTCCCCAGCTCTGCTAGCCGCCCACCGTGACTCTGCAGCTCTGGCCCCAGTGCGGAGCATGGAGCTGGGTGGGTCAGGAGTGTGGGCAGTGGGCCCTGTGCCACCACCGGTTGCCAGTGTGGACCCACTGGGCACTGCCCTCTGCCCCTTCCTACAAGGGCCAAGGGGGCCACTGGACTTGGGCCCGAAGGGCAAGCACGGTGCAGCCACAGTGGCCTCGCGGTGAGGGCAGCGCAGGGGCCGGAGAGGGGCTCGGCACCTCAGCCCCACCCCCACAGCCTGCCCAGACCCTCACCCCGAACCTGAGCCCGCGGGCCTCCCTTCCTGTCCCCGCTCAGTTCTGACGCGTGCTGCCGCCATGGCGGCCCCCAGCAGCCTCCCCCGGTGGCTCCTGCCTCCCAGAGCAGCATGGAGGGGAGTCGTCTCCAGAAATCTTCCCGTGAAATCCCGTGCTGCTACTGCCTGGCCCAGAGTCCTTCGTGGCTCCCTGAGGCTCTCCGGCTGCTCAGGTTGGCCCTGGCCTGCCTTCCCCTGGTCTTCCTCCCGCTGCCACTGCGGCCCTCCAGGGTCTGACTGGGTCCCTCCATCCGCCTCAGGGGTCCCCCCCTGGGCCTGAGCGTCAGGGCTGCCCTCGGAGCCTTCCCTGAGGTCCGCCCCCCCGCGTCCTGTTCTTGGAATCCTGCTTTCCCTCCAGTCGCTCTCACCTCCCTTGAGGCTCTCGATCCTGTGTCTGCCTTGCTCCTGCGTGGCCTCGGTCCCGACAGCCCCCCGGCCCCAGGAACACGGGGCGGGGCCTTCCCTGGCGCCGTGGCCTTGGCACCCAGCACCACGGGCTTCTTGCTGTCTGTGGGACTCCGGAAGGAGGAGGGGCCTGCTGGGGAGCGGGCAGCCGCGCGGGAGCAGAAGGCCTAGGTTGCCAGCGGCGGGAATGGCGCCATGACTCGTGGCCCAGGGCGGCGGGGAGCTCGCCCTCCCCTCCCGTCCTAGCCTCCTCCCACACGTCAAACGTTGTCACCAGGGAGCAGGAAGCAGCCAGCTGGAGGTTTTCAAGATCTCCTTTGCCATTGCTTTTCTTGGAAGTAAGAAAAATGTATGTGCTCTTTTGGTTTTTCTCCCAGGAAATGTGGCTCGTGGACCCCTTCCCAGCACTGAGCCTCAGGAATGCGTCCCAGGAGATAGAGTGGCCAGAGGCCATTGCACAGTCCCGAAGAAGCGCTGAGCAGGGTTCGCTCTGTGTCACTTCTGGGTGCCGCCTCTTCCCGGTTGTGCGGTCCGCTCGCCGGGAAGGACGTCTGTGTGCAGGTGCAGGGCCGCGCAGGGCTGTGGCGTCCCCCGGCACGGAGCCCCTCCACTCACAGTGTGCCCCCTCTGCCCACAGGTGGAACGTGGTGGGCGTGCAGGGGTCCCTGCTCAGCATCTTCGTGGAGCCCATCTACTTCTCCAGTATCATCCTGGGCAGCCTCTACCACGGCGACCACCTCTCCAGGGCCATGTACCAGCGGCTCTGCGGCATAGAGGACCTGCCCCCGCTCTACGTGCTCAACAAGCCCCTGCTCAGCGGCAAGTGCCTGCGCCGCGTGGCTGCGTCGGTGTCCGTGACCGTGACCGGACCGTATTGGGCTCTCATGGTCCTTGTTCCCGTGACTGTGACCGGGCTGCGTCGGGCTCTCACGCTCTGTGTTCCCATGACTGTGACTGTGACCTGGCCGCGTCGGGCACTCACGCTCTGTGTTCCCATGACTGTGACCGTGACTGGGCCACGCAGCTGCGTCGGTGTCCCGTGACCGTGACCGGGCCGTGTCCGGCTCTCAGGCTCCATGTTCCTGTGGCCGGGCTGGGCCGCGCAGCTGTCGGTGTCCTGTGACTGTGACCGAGCTGCGTTGGGCTCTCAGGCTCCGTGTTCCCGTGACCCGGCCGGGCCGCATCGGGGTCTCACCTGTGAAAACGCCGTAGGGAATCTCTTCTCTGTCCGAGCGGAGAGTGGGAGGCTGTGTCTCGGGGCCTCTGGGCCACTGACAGGTCCTCGTTCCTCTCTGTACTGACCGAAAGCCTTTGTAGATAGATCACAGCGCAGACTCGGCACCCACCATCTTTCTTTGCCTTCTACGTATTCACGTCCCGTGCCAGACGGAGAGACTCAGGGATGCGAGTGCCTCCTGCAGAGGGAGGCTGGGGATGGAGGTGTGCGCCCCCGGGACAGGCAGCGACGCGGCGGTGGCCGGTCCTGGCCTGTGGTCACTGACTTGTTTGCTGTGTTCCCTTTAGCAGCTCAGTGGTGACCGGTGAGGGGAGTAGAGCTCTCGAGTGCAAGGGTCCTAACTTCTCAGTTCACCCCTCTTTAAGGGACACAATTAAGGTATTTTTATTCTTTTGAAAATATCATTTTACTCACTTTTTTAACGCTCAGAGCTAAAACCGTAACCCCAAACTAACACGTGTGTTTTGGCGTCGTGTGCACGCTCCTGGTTGCGGTGCTGGCTGCCGGCTCGCCCTTCGCTGGAGGAGAGCAGCACGGTGTTTGAGTTGAAGGCACGTCTGTTAGAGCACATAAGTTAGGCAAAATGGAGAAAACCAGTGGTTGTTTCTGATCACATTTTATGGCTTCCTGACTTTAACCTTGATCTTTTATGAAAAAGTGCTGACTCTGCTAAAACTTGATGGCGAGGGCCCCGGGTGTCTGCATGCACGGAGCCTGCCCCGGGGAGAGGGGACACGCGTCAGTATCCTGTCGTGGGGTAGGACGCGCATTTCCCATGATGCAGAAAATCACTTTCCCCCGGGGCCTCTGCGGTCTGTTCCATTTCAGCGGCCGGCCATCTGCGACGCCGGGCACAGGATGGGTGCTCGGGCATGGCCTGACCAGCGCCGTGTTGGCCAGGACTGTGCCCAGGGTCCTGTTGCCGAGGGGATGTTCTAAGACACTGGAAGGAAACTCATTTGTGACAGTCAGGAGTGTTCTTCCCACAGCGTGCGTGAGGTGTGCACGTACTTGTGAAAAGGTGGTGAAAACAGCGTTTGCGAGACGGAGACCGTGACGTCGTCCTGTGTGTCTCGTTGGAGAGACCAGGTCTGTCACAAAGTAACTGTCTGCTCTTCGCTGTCTCCCGGCGTTGCTCCCGCTCCCGGGTGCTTTGGTGGACGGAGCCCGTGGGTGCCGAGGGCCTCCCGAGGGGCTGGGTGGCCGGCTGCTGGGCCTCATCGGCGGCTTGCACAGTCCGGGCTCCTGGTCTTCCCCGTGACGGGGCCGGGCCGGTGCCCGCACGACCCGTCAGTGAAATCCGAGGGCAGCCCCGGGGTTCGGGAGGCACAGTGTTCCTCAGACGCTGGGCCTCTGGGCAGCGCCACTCTGCCGGCGAAGTCCGTCTCAGAACGCAGACTCCTTGTGGCAGTTTACCTTGGGCAAGGCTGAATTTGGAGGCTGTGCTGCTGCTTTACCTCAGGTCTGTGCAGCAAGCAGCTCTGGAGACGTCGTCAGGCCCTGGCGTCCTGGCATGGCCGGCAGGGGCAGCGCACTGGGGGCACCAGCACTGCAGGAGGGGGTGCGGCCACCGCTCCGTGGGCCCATGGCCCGCCCCGCAGTCTGGGCTGACGACGTGGCATGTGTGGTCCCGGACAGAAGGACTCAAGCACGGGGAGTCTAGAGCAGAGACTGTTGACGTCATACGTTTGGGAGGTCACACTCCTGTGAGGTGGGCCCCACAGTCAAGCCCTGCAGGCTTGCTTGCGAGGGAAGCCTCGTGTTGAACAAGGGACCTGGGCGGTGGAACAGCCGGGTGCTGGAGCTGTTGCCCTCGGGGTGTGCGTGCATTTGTTAAAGTTCCGGGTGTTCGTCCTGCCCGTCACCTCCCGTTGTCTCGCAGAGGGTGCCTGGGTTCAGGGAGATGGACAGTGCGGCAGCACCGAGGTCCACGGCATCTCGGGGACGGACGGGGTGGCCGTCAGCGCCGCACAGGGAACGGCCTGTTCCGCAGAGACCAGAGCAGACCCAGGCGGACTTCAGCAGAAAGTGTCACTCTGGGCTGGCGTCCTTGGTGCCACTGAGGACAGATGAGTCATTTTCCTCTCAGCACAGAAAATAGATTTTTACGAGAAGAAAGCACTTCTCGGTGGCGAGCTGCTTCCATGGGGCCACGGGCACGCCCGTGACACCTTCCCTGACGTTTCGGACGTGGAAGCCTCTTGAGCTCTTGGATCTTCTTTCCGGATTCATTTCCAATCTGGCCCCTGCGAGCTGCAGAACACTTCTGGCTCCCACCTGTCTGCCCCCGAGTCTGAGCTTCTGTGCCGGCCCGGGCTGCCCTCCAGGTGCACGCAGCGACCTCGGGAAGAAAGGACCATGGTCTGAACCTTCCCAAGGCCCTGGGGTCGTGGCCGGCTGCGCCATCAGCGTGGACACAGGGCATGACCATTGGCAACGCCAGGAGTGAGTAGGTTCCCGTGAATCCAGTCCATGGGGGCCTCTGGGACGCGTGGCAGAAAGAAAGCAGGGGCGCTGCTGGCCTGCTGGGCGAGACGTGCGCACCTTCGCCGGTGGAAAGCCACGTCCCCATTCACCGTGGTCGGAGGAGCCCACGTCTGCCTTTCGCCCAGAGCACAAGAGAGGGCCTGTGTGACAGGCGGCGGGTGAGGAGGGTGTTTTCCAGGCAGAAGCAGGTGCAAGGGGCTGAAACGGCCTCGGCCAGAGTTTCCGGACGGGAGCTCAGCCCCTGGTAGCAGCAAGTGCTCACGTTGGATGACCCCAGGGCCTACAGGGAACCCGGTGACGGCAGCTTCCGGTGGGAGGCCACCGAGACAACCTGCCCGTGTCTTCTAAACTCTTAAGTCCTGTGGACGTGGTCTGCAGAGTCCGGTGAGGATCCTGCCTGTGCCCCGGGTCTGTGTGACGGGCTCTCCCCCAGCCCCGGCCGCCGGCGTCATGCTCGTCTCTCGGCTAGAGCGCCCGGGCTCTTCCCCGGAGTCAGTGCTTAAAACCCCAAGGCCCGGTTCCAAGAAGAAGTGTTGTTTGGCCAGAGGTGCTGGTGTGAATGGATGTGGCCAGGGTCAGTGGCCACCCAGGAAGACGAGGCGGTGCCCAGGCCAGGAGGAGCCTGAGCTTCACTGCCCCGTGGCTTCATTCACTTCCCTGTCCGCTCAGGAGTCACCTTCCTTAACAAAAATCAGAATGACCATCTTGCAGGTGCTCTGCTGCCAGCCGAAACGTCTGCAGACACAGGCCGAGGCTTGGGGGCATTGCTGCGGGAGGCCACATGCTCGGTGTCTGTACGGACGCCTTCGTGGGTTGTGGGCTGTTTGCAGAACAGAGGCCACCTCCACCGAGATTGTAAACTCTACATTTTTCTGGTCAACCAGCAAGTGGGAAACAGTTTCTGTAACAGGAACCCCTCATGGCCCTAAATATCTGTCACCACCCGTTCCATCCGGACGTCAGTTCTGAGGCCCCATCAGTGTGTGAGGAACAGTAGAAAACAGTCTGAGGAAGGGAATGCGGCCACACCACTGCCCCCAGAGCTCTCAGTGGCTCACGGTGTCAGTCGTCAGGCCAGCTCCCAGTCTGTAGTTTGGCTCTGAGAGTTCGGATTCAGCACACCTCATTCACAGCGGCGGGGGGCGGGGGGGGCGCCCATTACCAGCCGAGCTGCTCCTGCTTTTATTGGTTTCTGCACCACGGCCCATGATTGACTCATTACCCTAGTTCTCGCTCCGTGGCCCCAGAAAGAGGAGCTCCTCATTAGTGTCTGTCCCCACGGTGGTGTTGGCCCCGGGGACTCATAGACATACATACACTCTTGTGACCATTTGAGAGCTTTTCCGCCCCAGAAAAGGCATATGGTTTGCATTGAACCTTCAGGCTAGCTATTTCTTTTTGCCTTATTTTCTCCATTCTTGCTAAAGATGGCACTTTATTTAGCTGAAAATATAAAAACAAGTTGTACTTTAAAGTCTTATTTTTCTCAGTTAACTCTAGTTTTAATATGTGAAATGTTGTAATTCTAAGGTTTAAGTATCATTAAAAATAATCCTTTATTTTGATCTTATTGTAAACAGGTAATGGAATTCTAAATATAAGCATTATCCATTTCTTCGTGAAAGATTCCATTCCATTATGGTAGAGATTCCCCACCAATTGTTGCTAAACAGGTCCCCACCTCCACTCAGGACCCCCAGGAGACCCTCCCTGATTCTGTCTACTTGAAAGGCCGTGCCCTTTGATGAGCTCAGTGGCCTGGAGGAACCTGCATGCCAGGCGGGTGCCAGAGAGAGGACAGGTGTGCTAGTAACCCTGTCAAAGACCCAGGGACCCTGGCAGAACTCCAGAGGATAAGGTATGGGTTCCTGATAACAGAGACTCGGTAAAATGAGAAAAAGGTGGTATCAGGACTATGTCTAACTCCTAACGGTGCCTTGATGTCCCATAGTCTTGCGACATCTGTAGGGAGAGGCCACCTATTTCCTCTGAGGCAGTCTCACCCGTGGTGGGGCTGCTTTGTAAGTGGTTAGTGTCCCCTGACCATCCCGGCAGCCAAGCAGTGACTGGGCTGGACCTCTGGAGTCCTGGTCTCGAAGGTGATGTGGGTCCTGGCTGGACGCGGCTTCCCTCTAGGCTCTCCGTCCGGTCACACACACAGGCAGGAAACAGTATCCGGTTTATGTAACAGGTGGAAGAAACCACGCCGGCCACCCAAAGTAATCAACCGGAATTTTTATTCACAAACATGAATGAATAGCCATGATCATTTGAGGAAAATAAACAGCACAAACGTGAATGTTCTGTAGGAGAAAATCGAACAACAGGAGAAACAGTCCTAACTCCGGGCATAGAAGAGAATACAAAGAGCCAACCTTGGGCGTCGACACCGAGCACTCTGTGAGTGTGGGAAGCCGGTGTCAGTCTGAAGGTCTAGAAGGCATCCAACAGATGCACCAGTTACGTGTGTCATAGGCAGTGCTCTGGGTTGGGACAAGGAGCGAGCAGAACAAAACTCACCCCCAGACTGTCATTCTTGTGAGCGGAGGAAGGTACGTCACATGTGTCTCTGGAAATCGGAGCAGGAAAGCATTAAATGTAAAGAGTCAGGAGATGTGGAGAGCTAATCCGGTGTCCCTCTGGCGGCATTTCGGAAACCGAAAGCAGAGGAGGAGATGACAGAAGAAAATTGGGGGTGCTGAAGAAACGCACGAGTACCGCAATGGAAAGAACGCGCTGGGTCGTGAGCAGAATTAATTTTTAAAAATCCATTCCTAGCACATCCTTACAAATTTCAGACCAGCGGAGAGATAAAGAGAAGGTGCTGAAAGCTTCCAAATTAACTAGAGTGAGTATCCGGTTTATGTAACACTTACCAGGGACACTGGAAGCCAGCGCTGACGAGAAAATGGTTTTTGTGGAATTTCTTATTTAACCAAATATTAAGCATTAGGACAAAGTGATAATTTTCAGATATTCAAGGGTTCAGAGGGTTTCTTTCCAATATATATATTTGTTTGAGAAAAAAAAGTAAAGATACTCTAGCAAAATGAAAAAGGCATCTAAGAGAGAGAGAAATGTGAAATCCAAGAAAGAATACTTTGTAAATCTAAGAATACAGTGAAATAGATAAGTTGTCAGCAAGACTAAATTGTAACAGTTCCACATTAGAATGGAGAATCCTATCAGAGAACTCTAAAAAGAATGTTTTCTTCCGGAAAAAGTGAATGCATTTTAACATAGCCAAAGAAACTACCGTAAGTATCGTAAATGGTCTTTGCAATAATGTGAAAGTAAATGTTTCTCAGTGAACAGTTAAAAAAAAAAAAAAAAAAGGAGAATGGCAACTCCAGGAAACACAAAAAGCTCTTTAGGCAAGGAGGGGTGAACTGCTGTGCTGCGGTGGCCGATGTCATGTGTCCCGTTGAGTTGCCCCTGGCACCCAGATTAGACATTGCTTTGGTCCGGGAGGGTGTTTGCCGGGTGAAATCAGCATCTCCCCGCCGTGTGAGGACATCTTCTAGCCTCTGAGGAACAAAGAATGCACAACACAAAGTAGCACAAAGAGTGGCGGAGCGGGGAATGTACTTCTGTTTCCCCGCCGCACTGAGGGCGCCAGCGTGCGGCCTTCTCCTGCCGTCGGACCAGGGTTACCCCATCCGCCCTGGTCGTCAGGCCTCGGGGCTCAGAATGAGCACCACTGCCAGGTTCTAACCTAGCCCTGGCATGGTTTTGAGGACTTGGTGTGAGATGGGACAGAGTCCGTTCCAAGTGGATGCTTGAAATGGTCTCCTTGAAGTCGTTTGGACGTAGTAACAGGATGAACACTGTCTTCTCAAGTCTGTCACACTACTCAGCTCTGCCGGGCCTCACACAGTCACGGTCACAGGTAATTAAATCCGGACTCATTAACTGTACAGGTGACCTCCTCTTACTGCAGACCTCAAAACTCAAAGTTAGCTCTAAAAAGTTGATATTGAAACCAAAAGTCCTCAGCCACTGGGAGGTTAGACTCTCGGCAGTAATTCTTCAATCAGAGAAGAACCCAGTCCTTAAACTGGATGCCTAGAATACACACATCAAAAATGATGAGACAGAGCCACAGTTTTATTCGGCAGAATCGTGCACAGCCCCGAGTGAATGAATGAAAAACAATGAGCTAAGCATTCGGCCCCGAACTGAGAAGGAGAACTGCAGCAGAGCTGAGTAAGACGCTGACTGCGGGAGGAGGGAAGAAAATCCGACACGCAGAAAGCAAAGGGGAGGGACGGAGCAAGGAACCAGATGACAGGCCGTCAGTAAAAGTAGACGTGCTGATTTGAAAGAACCGTGAGAGAGACAGAGAAAAGTCGTAATGTCAGGCAAAACAAAAGTAATGGTAGGATTCACGGCACCTACCGATATGGAGGCGGCCGCAGAATTTTAAAATAATTCTTTATTCAACTCTAAGACTGATAAATTTGGAAATCTCAACAGCAAGAACAAAAGGACAAGTGAGTTGTAAATTGCCAAAATGTACCCCAAAGGAAATGCAGAAATCTGGCAAAGGAAATTTCCAGCAAAGACTTGGAAAATATTATCAACACATTACCTTCCAGTATGTTCAGAGTTTAATCAGTCTGCCAAAAAACACATCATTCCACCTCTGTATAAACTTTCCAGGTCATAGGAAAGAACAGTTGACCTAATGCCAAAACTGGACAGAGAGGCACGAATAAAAAGAAAATCACAGGCAGCATCACCTACGACTAAAGATGCAAAACTTCTGAGTGAAACACTAGGAATCGAGTTTAGTGACAGACCCAGAAGTCGAAGTGTAGCCTGGTTTTACAGCTGTCATACCGCTCGGCTGTGAGTGGACGGCGAGAGGATCGGGATCGGCGCGGTCCAGAAGCGAGCCCGCGGGGCATGCCGCGCCCCTGTCCTCTCGAGCGCGGATGCGCGGGCCGAAGGGTGGGGATTAAAGTGGCGATTCTCATCTGGAAGGAAGAATTCTTGGCGGAGGGGATGTAAGAACCTTTGTAGAGTCTTCAGGAGTTTCTGGTGGCCAAGGCCACCCCCCGCCCCCCGCACACAAACCTACCCAGTCCGGTCTCAGGGGCGGGACAAACGTGCGCTCACACTTCAAAGCTTCTTGGATAGAAGCTTCTGTCGGCTTAAGACTCTGTGGGTTGTAGCTTGATCGTTCAGGTTTGTGGAAATTTTTGAAATGTCCCGCAATGAGCAAGTGTCACTTTTTAATGAGAACAGTATTTTTTCTTTTTAAATTACCTTGCGGTGTTCTTTCTCGGCTTCACTGAAGTATGATTGGCATAAACCGTGTATTTAAAAGATACAGTTTGGTGAGTGTTGAACTCTGTTTGCCTGCAGCCCTCCCCGCAGGGAGGGTACCCAGCCCCCCCCCCCCCCCGTGGCCCTTCCTGCGTCCCGCCCCAGGCAACCATGGATCGGCACTCTGCCAGTGGAGAGTGGTTTGCATTTTCTAGGATTTTACAAAAATTGTGAGATACGTACTGTTTTGTCTGGCGTATTTCATTCAGAATGACGGTTCTCGGATTCATCCGTTTGTGGAGTTTATCAGGCTAAGTCATGATGGGTTGTGCGGACGGACCACAGCTTGTGTGTCCGTCCGACCGTTGATGACATTTGGGGTGTGTCCAGTCTTTTACTGCTACAAAGGAAGCGCCTAGAACGCTCGCTACACGCCATTGCACGGACATGCCGTGCCGCTCCTCTTCGGGGGGTACCGAGCGGTGTGAAGAGTCTGTCTGAAGACAGGTGCAGGTCGTGTTTCTCCGACGCCGTCACACCTTTCCGGAGGGGTTGTGCCCCTGCACACGCCCCCGGGGCCGTGTGAGCCTCCGTCTGTGCTCATTCTCGCCAGTGCCGTGTAAGGAGCCCCTCCGGGTTTCCGACGGGTGGAGGGGGGTCTCCGTGGGCTTTTAATTTGCATTTCCCCAAGACCGAGGAAGTTGCGCGTCTGTTCGTGTGCTCTCGCTCTCCGTGTGCTGTCTTCAGCGGACCGATCAAAGCTTTCCTCATTTCTTACTGAGTTGCTTAATCGGAGGGTTCCTTACGTGTTCTGGATATAAGATCTTCATCAGATCCATGATTTGAAAATGTTTTTCTTTCCATTCTCTTAGCCGTGGCTTTCAGAGACCAAATAATTCTAGTTTTGGTAAAATCTTATTTATCAACTTTTCTTTGTTAAGTCATGTTTTTGATGTTCCATCTAAAAACTGTGGACCTAAGTCAGTGTCACGGAGATTTTCTCCTCTGTTGTGTTCTTAGAAAATCTACAGCTCAGTGTTTCAGCTTGGGACTACCTCCCTCCTGAGCCCGTGTTCATTTGTTTAGCATATCCCCGTCAACCGGCGCCGTCTGTGGGAAAGGTCACCCTTTCCCCACTGAGTTCTTCTGCATCTTTATTAAAAATCCATTTGCAAACACACATGGAGGTCTGTTTCTGGATACTAGTATCTTCCATTGATCTTTTTGTCTTTTTTTTTTTTAATCAGAGGGAGAAAATGAGCACAAGTGGCCGGCAGAGGGAGAAGCAGGCTCCCCACTGAGCTAGGAGCCTGATGTGGGCCTCAATTCCAGGATCTTAGGATCTTAGGACCTGAGCCGAAGGCAGCTGTTCAACCAGCTGAGCCACCCAGGTGCCCCTACTGTCTTTTTAAAAAAATTTTGATTTAATTTAACTTAAATTGATTTTAGTTAGCATGCAGTGTATTATTAGTTCCAGAGGTGGAGGTCAGGGAGTCACCAGCGGCATGCAGCACCCAGTGCTCATCCCATCAGTGCTCGTGCCCTCCTGAATGCCCTCCTGAATGCCCCCCATCCCCCACCGCCCTCTGTTTCCTAGAGATAAGAGATTTGTCTTGTGGTTTGTTTCTCTCTCTGACTTCATCTTCTCTTATTTTACCCTTTTTCTCCTATGATTCTGTTTTGTTTCTTAAACCCCACATATGAGTGAGATCGTAGAATTGTCTTTCTCTGACGGACCGACTTCGCTCAGCACAGTCCCCTCCGGTTCCATCCACGCCGATGCCAAGGGCAGGACGTCTCCCTTTCTGATGGCCGAGTCACATTCTGTTGTGTAGACGAACCCCGTCTCTCTGTCCGTGCATCTGCCGACGGACGTCCGGGCTCTTCCCGCAGTTCGGCTGTTGTGGACGTCGCTGCTGTGAACTTTGGGGGCAGGGGCTCCTTCGGGTCATAGGTAGTGCAGTTTCTGGGTCGTAGGGTAAAGGAACCTCCAGACTGTCTGTCTGTCTGCATACCAGGATCACACCGCCATGACTACTAGTCTTGTGAGTCTTGAAATCAGGGGAATTGGATCCCGACTTTCTACTTCCTTCTCGAAGCGGTTTTGGCTACGTGGGCCCTTTCTGCATTTCATAGCGATTTTAGAGATTTGATTTATTTGAGAGCGTGAGGGAGGTGGGAAGCAGAGGGAGAGAGGCAAGAGCACTTTGCTTGGTGCTGAGTGTGGAGCATGACGTGGGGCTGACACGGGGCTCGATCTCGGGACCCCGAAACCATGACCTGAGCCGAAGTCAAGACCTGGTGCTGAGTGACTGAGCCACACAGGTGCCCCCATAGCAATTTCATAACCAGTTTCTCAGCTTTACATAAAACCCTGTTTGGATTTTGATTAAGTTTGCTTTGAACATGCAGATCGGCTCAGGGAAAACTGACATCTTAAGGACTTTGAACCTTTCGGGGACGAGCACAGACACCCTCCACTCTGTTAGCCGCTCACATTTCTCAGCCATGCTCTGCCCTTCTCAGTGTGCGCATCTGACACGTCTTTTGTCGGGTTCATCTTTAACTGTTTTGTTCTTTTGACGCTGCTTTAAATGTTATATTTCTGTTTCAGACTCCAGTTCATTTCTGATATAGAGAGATATTAGTTTCAATAGCTATTTTATGAATTTCATCGAATTTTCTTTGTAGATGGCCGAGATGTGTATGTTTCAGGTCTTCCTTGTAGTCAAGATGCCCGTGAGTTCTTCCCTCCCCTGTGGCACCCAGCCGGGCCTCCAGGAGACCGTGGAGCACGGCACCGAGCACACACAGGGTCTTGTGTGCGGTCACTGGGAGAGGGTCAGCCTCTCTCCGGTAAGCGTGGCCAGCTGTGGGGTATACAGATGCCTCTCTCCGCTTAAGGGGCCTTCGATCGCTAGTTTGCGAAGGGGTCTTTCATCAGGAATGAATGGTGGATTTTGTCAGGCATTTTTTTCTACTCTCAGTGGAGCTGATCATTTGGTTCTTTTTTAGTTTGTTAATGTTTCGTTCGGGACATGGTGACATTGAGTTATTTAACTAAACCTTGTGTTCCTGGGATAAACCTTGTGTAGTCGTTATATATTCATCTTCTGAAATGTGCTATAATTTTGCTTAGAATGTTTGTATCTCTGGTCCAGCGGCCTGTGGTGGTGTTGGTCTGTAGCTGTCTTTGAGTATCTGTCAGGTTTTTGGCATCGAGGTAACACTGGCCCCATAAAATGAGCAGAGAACCATTTCCTCCTCTTCAGTTTTCTGGAAGAACTGGTTTAGATTCGATACCCGTTTTTTCTTAAACATTGGTAGAACTCACCAGTGCGAAGCCATCTTGCCTGAGGTTTTCTCTGTGAGAAGGTGTCCACGTATTCATGATCTGTAACAGGATAGATACGGCGAATTGTGTGAGTCTGTTTCTGTTTTCTTCAGTGAACTTTGGTAATCCGTGTCTCTCAGGAACATTTGTCTGTTGCTCCTAAGTTGTCAAATTTATTGGCTTGGAAGTGTTCATGACGTCCCTTTATTATTCTGGTAACAGCTGAGCGCCTCCGGGGACGCCGCGCCTTTCCTTCCCGATTCCGCTGCTCCGTGTCTTCTCTTTCCTCATCCGTCTACCTAGAGGTCTGTCAGTTTCATTTTCCTCTAGAGAACCAGCTTTTGGTTTTATGGGTTTTGGGGTTTGTTTGTTTTTCAGTTTTCTGGCTTCTTTTAAAAAATAATTTCTGGGTGCCTGGGTGGCTCAGTTGGTTAAGCGACTGCCATACGTTCCGGTCAGGATCCTAAAGTCCCAGGATCGAGTCCCGCATCGGGCTCCCGGCTCCATGGGGAGTCGGCTTCTCCCTCTGACCTTCTCCCGTCTCAAGCTCTTTCTCTCTCTCTCTCTCTCTCAAATAAATAAATTAATACATAATAATCTTTTAAAAAACAAACCAATTTCTGCTCTGATCTTACAATTTTTGCTTACTTTGTTATCAGTTGCTCTTTTTATTTCAGTTTTTAAGGTACTAGCTGATGCCGTTGTTTTGAGACCTTTCTTTCTTTCATAACATTTCACAAATTTTGACATGTTGTGTTACTGCTTTCACTCCTTTTGAAACACTTTGTCCTGTGTGCTATGTAGAAGTCTGCTATTTAGTTTCAAAATACTAGGGGACTTTGCAGAGGTGATTTTGTTGTTCATTTCTAATTTAGTTTCATTTTCTAACTTAAGTCCTTTAAATTTATGTTTATTTTACAGACCAGGATGTGATGTTTGTTGGCGTTCCATGAAAACTTGAAAAGAGTGTATCCCTGCTGTTTGTGAAGAGTGGTGTGTGAGTCGGTTGATTGTGTTGTGTGTGTCTTTTATGACTTTACTGATCTTCTGCTGGGTCTGTCAGTTACTGAGAGAAAAAGATGGAAAATCTCTTGACTATAATTGTGCTTTTGTGTATTTCTCAAGGTTTTTATCAGTTTTTACTTCTTGTACTTTGTAGTTCTGTGATTAGGATTGTGGGTTCCTTCTAATAAATCGGCCTCCTTTGTCATTATAAAATGATCTTTATCTCTGTTACTGTTCTTCACTCAGAAACCTCTTTTGTCTGGTATTAGTAGATCCTCTCTTTTCTTTCAATTAATACTAGCATAGTGTATCTTTTAACACCCTTTGATTTTTAAATTGTTTTACATTTTTTAATATTTAAAATATGTTTCTTGTAGTCGGCATGTTTGGATCTGCTTTTTCCCTCTCCCCGACTGACAGTCTCTGCCTTTTCATTAGGGTGCTTAGAGCATTTACATTTATTGTGGTATTGATATAGTGAGGTTTAAATCTGTCATCTTGGCACTTATTTTTTATTTGTTCTATATTATCTTTGTCCCTCCCTTATTCTTTTTCTCTTTATATTAATTATGTCTTATGATTCCATTTTAACTCCTTCTTGACCTTTGGCTATACCTTTTTGTTTTGTTAATTTAGTGATTGTTTTAGGGTTTTACAGCATTCATGCTTAACTTATCACAGTCTGTCCTCAAGTGATATTATAGCACTTATGTATAAGAATCTTCCATTTCTCCTCTCCTGGTGTTTCTGATATTGTTGTACATTTAACATTTGCATATGGTAACAATCTCATACTGTACTATTACTTTTGTTTCAACAGCCAATTAGCTTTTCTTTTTAATTTTTTAATTTTAATCCAGTATAGTTGATAAACAGTGTTATGTTGACAACCAATTAGCTTTTAAAGAGATTTGCCACTTCTGGTGCTCTTCATTCCCCTAAGTAGACCCTCATTTCTCTCTGTTACCATGTCCCCCTGCCTGAAGGACTTCCTTTTACTTTTTTGTGGTGCGAGTCTTCTGGTGATGAATTCTTTCAGCTTCAGTGTGTCTGGAAAAGCCTTTAGTTTGCATTCCTTTTTAAAATATATATTTCTGGGCAAATATATTTTTGCTGAAATGGCAGTGTTTTCTTTTCTTCTCCTTTTAGCACTTTGAAGATGTTGCTCCCTGTCGTGCTGTGAGCACTATTTGCAGTAAGAAATCTGCCGCCTCATCTTTGTCCCTCCGTATGTGGTGCCGTTCCTCTGCCTGGGCTTGACGCTTCCTCTGCGCACCGGCGTGGAGCAGTTGGTCACGATGTGCTGGTGTCGCCTTCTGCACATTTCTCATGCTTGGGCTTCGTTGAGATTCTTAGATCTGTGCGTTTACTGATCTCAGAACATTTGTCTAATTTTTTCTTCGTGTTTTCTGTACCCCCTCTGCCTCCCCTCCTTCCGGAACTGAGTCACATGTGTGTCAGGCTGACAAACTTGTCTAACAGTGCACTGATTTGCTGGGTTTTCTTTTTCCCCATCTCTTTCCTGTGTGTTTCATTTTGAATAGTTTGTTATTGTATCCTTAAGTTCACTCATCTTTTTTCTATTCTAGATCTTTTTGTGTGGTGGTTGATGACTTCAAGTGTGTACCTAAACTCTTCATGTCTCTATGTGACCATCGGGCACGTTCTCTGGCCCTTTCTGGCAGTTCTTGCCCAGTGTTGAGCAGCGTGTGTGCTCTTATCTGCCCTCCGCTGACGCTCAGGGGACCCTCTGCAGCTCTCTGGCCTCTGCACCCTCCTGGCCACCACCCGGCCACCTTAGTTTCCTGAGCTCTCTGTTCAGGGGGTCTGCAGGCTCTGCCTCGGCTCCTTCTTTCCACACTGCTGCCTGGACGCTGTCGGGACCGCAGCCTGGAGCACTCATGGGGTTCACCTCATAGGTCTCCTGTCTCTCAGAAACCACTGCCCTTCCTTGCCTAATGTCCAGGGTCTTGAAGATGGTATTTGGTGTATTTTTTCTGGTTTGCTACTATGTTAGCAAGGAGGGTAAATCCGGCAGCTCTTACTCCGTCTCACCCAGAAATGAAAGTCTGACCCTATATTTAAATCACAGAATGCCCATTCTTAAACACCGGTCCTTTCTGTGTTCCCCTTCCAAAATAGAGGTGTTTGCAGTGTAGCCCTGATTGTGCACCTGGTCATCTGAGCCAGCCGGTCATCCAGGGCTGGTTTTGGGTGGAAGTTGGAATGACATCTCCAGGTCTTGGTCTGCGTTCCCTGGACAGCAGAGACAGAGGGTAGAAGGAAAAGTGCTTTCCTCGGGAAGTGTGAGCTCCGAGCAGCAGGGCAGATGAAAGGGGAAGTCTGACGGGAAAGGTGGCTTGGGCTGCAGGAGAAGTCGCTGCACGGCTGTGCCCACAGAGGGCTGCTCCCCCCCCACGAGCCCTGACTGGGGGCCTGCGGGCTGTGTGGCACACCAGAACTGTGCTGTCCGCGGCCCGTCTGCTGTGGCCGGCCGGGGAGCTTGTGTATGGGGACCCACAGCCCTGTGATGGAGGGCACGTGACTGGGGTGTCCGGTTGAGCCCTGCCGCCATGCCGTCCCAGGGAGGCTGGCCACACACGTCGCATTTCCTGTCTCAGCAAGATCAGCATTGGCTTAAAGCCTTTAAAAAAACAGATTCTGGCCCTGTCTTCCTGATTCTTTTTGTGCTGGGATAGAGCCGTAGGCAGGCCATGTGTCTCACTGCCGACGGCCCACGGGCTGTGGTTCCCTTTAATCTGGCTTCTCATGGCCCTTCGCTTACTGACAGGACGGGGTTTTATCAAAATCTAACCAAAAGCTGTGAGTGATACCCCACCCAGAACCTTTAAAATTGTGTTTAATCTCGACAAATGGAAAAAGAAGCCAGTGCCACAGGTACCAGGGGCCGCGTGAGCCGTGCGGGCTGCGGACGGTGCCTGCATCCTGTGCGACCGCCTGCTTCGCGAGAATGGGAGCTCGTCCCTGCGCTGAAGTTCAGGGACTGTCCGAGCAAGTGGGGTTTCTTTGTAGGAAGGCAATTTTGTTGAGTCGATTTGTAATTTCAGTTGATTTTCCTGTGTTTCAAGTGGCTTCTTGAACGGTGCGGTGAGTCGGCGGAGTGCTGGGCCACGCGCGGCTCCCCAGCGGTCACTGCCGCTCCGTTGCGTGGCTCCCTGTAGCGTTTCCAGGCGACCAAGTAAGAAACGTCTCTAGCCGGCATGACCTGGTTTGCCCGGTGTTTTCAACGCTTCCGTGGGACATTGCGTGTACACGCAGCCGTTGCACGCCTGGTGTGCCTCCGTCAGACACCTGGCCCTGTGGCACCGACGCGTGGTCAGGAATGCTCACACACACTCTTCAGAATAGCCAAGTGCTAGAACAACAACAGAGTGAGGAATCCTCCAGTGGCCTGTCCCCCAGCAGGGTCCCGGGTGCAAAGGGGGGTGGGCGGCAGCTCTGTCGCGGGGTGTGTGACTCACACACGCGACCTCGAGCGAAGGTGCGGCGTACGGGAGTTTGTGTGTGTGAATGGCCCCACAGAGGTAAGGCTCCCAGCGGGCAGCCCCGGCCAGCGTGCTGGGGTCAGTGCCATGACCCGCGTGGGGCAGGACCGGTTGTGAGGCAGGAGAGCCCCCAGACACGTGGGCCCTGGCCGGTGACCGGCTGCTGGGACGCTGGTGACGGGTGTGCGCCCTTTGTGAACAGCCCTGAGGCCGTGCCCTCGTGGGCTGTGAGAGGTCAGTGAAGAAGCCTCTAGGAAGGAGAAGCGCTCACTGCCCGGGGGCCGGCACGAGAAAGTGGCGACCACAATCCTGACTTCTTCCTCAGAAGCGGGTCACAAGGCGGCCCCCGGGGCGTTGCACGGGCTGCGGGAGGAGCTTCCCAGGCACGCGGTCGGCTCGAGCTGGCACCGGCCGTGGCCAGCCTTGCGGAGAGGAGCAGAGGAGCCTGCAGGAGAGGGCCGGGGCTCCCAGCGGCCTGAGTGCAGCCACGGGAGCACTCAGCCTCCTGGCCGAGGGCTGTCGGGCGCGGCAGCCGTCCCAGACACGGGTGACTCATAAGGAGGACTTTTCACCCGGCTCTGACACCGGGGGCTGCTTTGCCTGAAGAACTGGGGCTTCTCCACGATGAAGCTTTCCTGCTGGCTCACCTGTGGTGTCGGCTCCCTGTCCGGGGTGGGGGGGCTCACAGTGGCGCAGAGCAGAGATGGAGCGAAGGAACCGGCGTGGGAGCCCCGCGGAGCTCGCAAGAAACCGTGCTGCGCTGCTTAAGTCTGCTTCCGCGCGCCTCGGGTACATGCGTGCAAGGGGGTAGCCTGGCCGTGCCCCGCCCCTGGCGTGTGGGGCGCTCGGGGCGTGAGCGTGAGGGCCGCCCCCACCCGAACAACCTTCGGGACCGACTCAGCCCCAGAAGGGGCTCGTGCGCCCGCGCTTGGAGCTGTTGATCCCGAGGGTGCTCAGAGGTGCTGTGAGGTCCGACAGGCTCTGGTGTCTGCGGGCCCGGCCCACCTCCCGAGCACCGTCAAGGCCGCTCCTGGGCGGCAGCAGGTGGCACTGGGCAGGGGTGAGTGCGCCTGGGCCGCACACACCGCTGGGCGTGCCCTGGGCTCCTGGTCACCCGTGTCTCTCCGCTCCAGGCATCAGCAACGCGGAAGCGCGGCAGCCGGGGAAGGCGCCCAACTTTAGCGTCAACTGGACGGTGGGCGACGCGGCCATCGAGGTCATCAACGCCACGACAGGGAAGGACGAGCTGGGCCGTGCGTCCCGCCTGTGTAAGCACGCCTTGTACTGTCGCTGGATGCGTGTGCACGGCAAGGTACCGGCCCCTCCTTCCCGCAGCGCCCCCCCCCCCCCGCAGCCGCCCCCCCGACGCCCCGCGCTGCCCGCACAGCAACTCCCCAGCCTTCCGGGGTCTTCTCCTCCAGCCTGAGCGTGTGGCCCCGGATCCCCCCAGTACAGCCTCCCCGCAGCTCCTCCCACCCCGCCCCGTACCCCCGGACGCCTCTTCCTGGCCCCACCCGGAGGAGGGGAGCCAGGGCTCCCGAAGCCCTTAGAAGGCTCTGGGCCTCTTTCCTGCTGGAGGGCGGAGTCCGTTTCCCCAGATAAATCCTCCTCTGGTCGACGGGCATTTTCCTGGTTCCCTTCGTCGGTCGTGGCGGGTGTTTGTTGCAAAGCAGGTGGTGCCCTCGGCATGGCCGTGTGGACAGAAGCCACCAAGTTCGGGCCCTGGTCCTACAGGGCGGGCATCTGGGCTGGGGAACTTGCTCCGCATTTATTCTCACGATCTGCACCAGCACGAGTCAGGCGGCCGCGGGGGCAGTGCCTCCCAGTCCTCCACGTGACCAGTGGCCGGTCGGTGCTGGATTGTAAATGTCTGAAACCACTCACCTGGGAATGAGAATCAGCTCCCTGTGGGTTCAGAAGTGCCTGTTTAGAGCCTGGGGTCTGAAAACGCCCGTTTGGCCTGGACCCTGTGTGGGGAGAGTTCACAGACCGCCCCGGGGCTCACGCTCCGCCCCCGTGATGCAGCCCACGGAGGCAGGCGCCTTCCGGCAGGTGACGTCCCCCGGAAGCCTGCACGGGACCGAACACCAGATTTGGAATGTCTTACTGAGCTTTGGTGTCTGCTCTGGCTGCTTCCACACTTGTGCCTGTGTTTGAACTCTTCACAGGCTCCCTCCAGCCTGCTGCGCTCCAAGATCACGAAGCCCAACATGTACCACGACTCCAAGCTGGTGGCCAAGGAGTACCAGGCCGCCAAGGCGTGTCTGTTCAAAGCGTTCATCAAGGCGGGGCTGGGCGCCTGGGTGGAGAAGCCCACGGAGCAGGATCAGTTCTCTCTCACGCCCTGACCGGGGGGGCGTGGGGCAGAGGCTGCCCGCGCCGGCGCTGTCTCCGGAGCCTCACGTCCGAACTGGGGGCAGGGGTGTGGGGACACGGGGTGCTGGGCAGGGAGGGTGCGGGCTCCAGCGTCTCCCTCTACACCACCGTTACCCCTGGAATGACCCAGTGACCACTTTCCATCTCCGTTTACGTCTAGAAGTCGAGTTCTACTGAGTAGGGCTTCCTTAAGTTTAGGAAAATAGAAATTACTTTGTGTGAAATTTTTGAATAAATAATTTATTCAGAGTTAGGAACGTGGTTTATAAAGTAATTAGATCAAGTCACTCTTAGGCCACGTTATTTTAATTGCAGAAGAGCATTTATCTGTGGAGAAGGCGAGGAAGTCGCGGTAGGAGGAGAAGCCTCGCAGCCGTGCCGCGGGCAGGTCCCCCGGATCCCTTGGTGGGTCCTCCCAGCGCAGGAGACCCCGCAGGAGGGGCCCGGCCCTGCGCTCCCCCGAGTCCCCCACGCAGTGACGGCGTGTGCCCGGGGGGCGCATCCCAGATCCCCGGAACCTTCAGTCCCCTGGAAGCGTCTGCGCTCCTCCTGGAATCACATCATGGAAAACGTGTGTTGGTTTGCGTCTCCGTAACCAGAGATGAGAAGGGGCAGTGATCCTGGCCGTGCTCGTGAGGTTCTCGACAGTGTTTGACTTTCAGGGACTAGGAGGAAGCCGTAGGGGCCAGTGCACAAAAGTCAGCCTGAAATCCCCCTCCCTGTCTCCGAATCCCACGGATGTGGATGACTCTCCAGACATCTTCACAGGAAGGAAATAGAATTAATTAAGTAGATAGAGTCGTTCATAGAAAATGCCAGTAAGGCGTATTTTTAAATTCTTCTTTCCAGCTTTATCAAAGACATGTTTGAGTCAGTATTCAGGCTGGAAGCTGGTGAGGCAGCGTGCCGCGGGCATCGTCCCCACCAGGGTCTGGACGTTGACGGTCACGGCAGGGAAGGGGTGCTGCTGGTGCCCGGGGTGGCCCAGGGGCGCTGCTGCACATCCCCCAGCACCACCCCCCCCCCGGGTGTCCCTGGGCTGAGCCAGCAGACAGTCAGGAGTGCGGGCAAGGGTCCTGGGGCACCTGGACCTGAGCTCAGAGATTTGCACCAATTGCCTTGTTGCTTCCACTCAGGATCAGACAGGAGCCCCGGGGAGCGTCCTGCCCCTGCTGGATCAGGGCCGTTTACACGGAAGTGGGCAGGGGCTGCTGTGGAGGCTGTAGGCAGAGCCGGGAGACCCCACCTCACCTTGCCAGACTATGAAAACGCAGAACAGGAGCAGGGCGGCCACGGTCCCCTCCGCCAGGGCCCCGCGTGCTCAGAGCAGGAGACTCGGGCCAGAAGCGCCGTGCCTGCCCCTGCGGTTCCTGGGGGGCGGGGGTGGGGCTGACGTGCTGCAGGGACCCGGGGCTGTGGCTGGGCTCAGGGGCCGTGGCCTTCTCTCCGCTGTAGCAGGAAGGGTGTCAGCTGGTGTCGCCGCCCTCCCCAAGCAGGTGCCGCCGCGCACAGAACATCCGAGAGCTGCGTTTTTATTCTCTCGATAAATGGTATTTTTTCTAATGGGGATTGGGAGATGGACTTAGTTTTTAAAAAAAATACGTGGATTTTGATGAAAAGGTCAGTGGAAATACATTGCATCATACATACAAACACCACCCAGTATGTCCGACCTCCTGCCTCCCGCTAACCGCTGAGGCGAGCGCGCCGTCCCCGCTCCGAGTGCGCGGCTGTCCTGTGCGCGTCCAGGCCCACAGGTGGCCGGGAGGGAGGAACGGAGCCCCGTCCGCCCGGGACCCGGCGGGAGCGGAACAGAAGCGGAGACGTGAACTCCTCCAGGCGCCGGGTCCGGAGACTCGGCCCTTGAAAGGGTCCCTTCCGAGGCTCAGGGTGCACCACCCCGTCTCCCCGGGCATCACTTGGCATACCGTGCCCTTAGTCAGGATTCTAGAGACTTAGACAAATTGACACAGCCAAGAACTTGGGTGTTTGAGAAAAATCTTCAATTTTGAGGACATTTTGACCAGGGGGTTGGAGGGTTCTCTTCTCTTTTGTTCGCTAAGCCTATTAATTCCAGGAAGACACCGGCCGCGGGCCACTATCCTGCTAGAGGAAGGCCTGAGTCACAGCGGTGTCCCCGGCGGGGCTCGTCCCGCGTCCGGGGTCAGCCCAGGCCAGGCGTGCCCTCTTCGCGGTCAGATGCCACACAGCGCAGTTCTGATTCTGAATCAGAGTGTGCTTGACTCATTTAATCAGAAACAGTTACTTTATTTTAAAACGTACAAGCCAGCCTCTCACCCGGCACTCCCTTCCCTGGGGTGTGTTTATTCCCGTGATCCCCTGCTGCCCAGACGACGGGACCGCCGCTTTCCTTGTGACAACAGTGTTCCCGTGCTTTGTGCCCTGACGCTGGGACGGGGCCGCTGGCAGGCAGACCCCGGGGTGGCTCAGTGAGCGCTGTGGGTGAAGGCTGCACGCCCCTCCGCTTTTTCTCAAAACACAAATATCAGATGTTTTTTATTTCTGAAACATTTTACACCAAAATACAGGGTCTACCCCAACCGTAAATTTGTTCTCGCAAGAGAAGTAACATCGGCTGGTTTTCCCATCCCTAGAGTCTACAAAGCTAGAGTCTCTCAGAAGATTCCTCGTTATCAGCCCCCACCTATGTAAGCGGGAAGGGCAGAGTATTTGTGACCATGCGCGTGTCCAGTGTTGTCTGTCCTTGTCCCCTGGCGTGTCCTGTGACCCCCTCTCCAGCCACGCGGCCAGTCACGTCCTTGGGGCCGGTGAGGCCAGGGTCTGGCTCGATCCAGACGCGACGCTGTCCTCCAGAGCCGCTGTGCACTCGCTCACGATGCAGGGATGACCCCCGAGCCCCAAGAACATGTAGCTCGGCCCCGCCGTGGGCTGACGGGACATCAGGAGCCGACGCCCGTCCTTCCGGATGCCACCACCAGTGTTAAAGGCCGTCTGTGGAATGTGTGTCGAGTGAGCCTGGAAGCAGTTCGCTTCTCCAGATACTGGGCGATGTGCTTTTATTTTGTTTTATTTTAGAATTGGGACACTTTTCTATGAATGTAATTCAGCCAAGAGCCCTGTCGCTAAGACCCAGGCCCCGGTGTCCTCTGTACGTACACTGATGTATATACCACCCGTGCAACCCGCATGAGCTTGCCCTCGCACCGAGACCAGCCGGAACCAAGCATGAGACGCTGTCCTGTAGACAAAGGACTGGAGATGTTCTCAATAAAAGACACCGTGTTCCACCGCTGCCGTGTGGCCGGCTTTTCTCTCCTTCCTAGTTCTCCCCCGGTCCCTCGCAGTCTGTCTGAGGAGTATGATTGGGAGGGGTGCGTAAGCACCGGCTGAGAGCCGCCCACTGGTCTTGTCCCCTGTGCGCGGCCCCCGCGCTCAGCACATTTACCCAACTCAGGACAGTTCCCCTGAGCCCCTGGGACCCGTGGGCCTCCTGAGCGCGCATCACGCCCACTCCCGCATGGAAGTTGTGTAGAGGACCGTGAAACGGCGGCCGCCGGGCAAGATCCCACGGGTAGAGAGGACGGAGCAGTCCCCGCTGAGCTGCCGGGCCGTGCGAGGGCGGCAGGAGCGGGAAGACCCAGCGTGGACGCCCGTGGGCCGCTGGGCGGGGGGACTGGGCGGTGGCAGGGGCAGGGAGACGGCCCAGCTGCTAAGTTACGGGGTGGGGGGGCCTTGACTATTCAGGGCTCACGTGTCTGCAGGACGTTCATAAGAAACCGGTGAAACCGGCTGCAGACACCGATTACCAGAGATCGGTGATTAACAAATTAGGGAGCAGGTAGTTAACGATGCTCCAAACCCACCATTCGCTAATTGCACTGTTTTCCCACCGTTTGCATTTAGTGCTAAAGAAATGCCGACGCTTTCCGTACACGCGTACGTGCGGCAGCCCCGTCCCCTGTGAATGACGGAGGATTTGGCGTGATTTTAATTCAGTTTTACTTTTTTTTTTTTTTTAAATTCAGTTTTACTTTTTAAAGCTTACCCATTTGTCTGATGTTCCTACAATTCAGAGAAAAATAACCAGGAAAATGTTTTTAAAAGTAAAAATCCCCACACAAATAAAACGCACTGTTGCCAAATAATTTGCTCTGTTTTGCATCAATTTGATTCTGTTATTTTCCTACAATAAAAGCAACATTAAATGTGTGGGGCTCCTGGGGGGCTCAGCTGGGTGAGTCTGACGTGGCATCTGTGCAGGTCGCGAGCTCAGGGTCCTGGGATCGAGCTCAGCAGGGAGCCTGCCTGCGAGTCTCTGTCTCTCCCTCCCCCTTCAAACAAATCAATCTTTTAAAAAAGTTAAATAAAATGAAAATATGTTACCTAAAAAGACACATTAAGCTTCTGAGAAAGGATGGGGACAGCAAGCCCCCTACCAGCTCGTGGTGGGGGAGGGGAGGCTGCCGGCTGTGCCCCTCGGCACGCCCCTGATGGCCATGAGCCTGGGGACCCGTCAGCGTGTCCCCGCCCGCCCAGGTGCTGGTACCGTGGCCACCGCGCAGGCCACCCCGCAGGCGGAGCTTCCCCGGGGGAAGGACGCTGGAAGTGCCGGCCGGCAGCCCCCACGGGCAGGGAAGGGGTGAGGGAAGGGGGCGGTCAGCGGAGCCGGATGCTGGCTCCGGGCGGCCGCGCTGGAGGGAGGAGCAGTTATTTAATAAGCTTTCATATTAGTGACATAATTAAATGTTTAAATAATTAAAACGAATATTTAGTAGGAGCAGAGGCAACTATCCAGCGAGCTCGCAGGCCGGAAGCTGTGGCAGGAGGAGCCGGAATCCGGAGCGGAGCTGGGTCAGCCGCTTGCTGGGCCCACAACCCCCCACGGAGAGCCCATGCCCGCCCCCCGCGTCCCCGCATCGCAGTGCCCAAGCCCCGTGGGCACCTGCAGGCGCTGCGCACCCCCCATGACCCTGTGGGCAGCGCGGGTTCCACAACAGCAGAGCAGCCCCGAAGCCCTGCCCGCGGCCACCCTGCACGGCCCTGCGCACCGAGGCTCAGCGGAGACCCCAGCCGGCCACTCTGTGGGGCGCACAGAGCTGTTGCGGTTCAGCTTTTGGGCTGGGCTGCGACCATGGGTGCT
Organism: Mustela nigripes; assembly: GCF_022355385.1. Classification (NCBI taxonomy): domain Eukaryota; kingdom Metazoa; phylum Chordata; class Mammalia; order Carnivora; family Mustelidae; genus Mustela; species Mustela nigripes. The sequence continues at coordinate 218,282,349 of NC_081558.1, forward strand.
CACACACCGTGGGTTGGGGGTCGTGGGCACGTCCCCCGCAGCAGTCAGGGCCGTGCAAAGGCCCTGTGCCGTGTGGGGGGCCCCGTGCTTCCCCGCCTGCCTGATCCCACCTGCAGGGCCACCGCGTCCTGCGGGCTCCGGCGTGCCCCGAGTCTGGGCCCTCTTCCTGGGGCTCCCACCTCTTCTCCCCCTCAGCACGCCAGCGTCACACCGAGCTCCGGAACACAGTCAGAGCAGGCGGCCAACCCCCTCGGGGAGACGAGATGTCTGAAAAGCACAACCAGGAATATCCGAATGGTCGGTATTGGGTTAGACTCGGTAAGGACGCGTTCCCATGTTTCAGAGCAGACCCCAGATTTTAAAGTGAACTTGGTAAAAGTTGTAAGAACGGACAAGGAAACAAGAATCGGAAACCACGAGCTGACGAGCGGGTGGAGTTGGCCAGCACGACGCAAGGGACAAAGACAAGGCCGTCCCAAGACGCTTGGAGGCTGATGGCAACTGCCACACCCGGCCGACCGGGTCGCCCGCCACACACTGACCTCCGCACGCAGGCGGGGGTCACAGCCGAGCTGCAGCAGGTGACCTGGCTGGGACTTCCTTGCTTTAAGAGTTTATTTGTTCACTTGGCAGAGAGAGAGCGCGAGAGAGCGCGCACCAGCAGGGGTTGGGGCGGGGGGAGCAGGAAGCCAAGCCCGACGCGGGACTCCACCCCAGGACGCGGGACTCCACCCCAGGACCTCGGATCCTGGCCTGAGCCGGAGGCAGATGCGTGACTGAGCCACCCAGGCGCCCCGAACAAAGACTTTTTAAAAGATCCTTTTTTATGATATCCTAAGGGCTCGTGGATTTGTTTTTACAGAAACACAGGTGATGGACACAGAAAAAATAAAACGCCAGCGAATGTAGATTCCCCAAGTTTAAAACACATTAAGGGAACTCTCAGGAAGGGTTTTTGTTTGTTTGAGTCACCTCTGCACCCAACATGGGGCTCACACGCCCCACAGCAACAGAGCGGCCGGGCGCCCAGGAAGGCTCCCGAAGTGCGCACTCACGCTCCACCGTCCCCGGAGCGTCCAGCTCCCGCGTGCGCTCTTCCTAACGCTTACGCTGCTTCATCCGTGCCCGGGACACGGGGACAGCGGGCGGCCAGAGGCGCGCGTGTGCTCGCGGCCGTCCTGCCACTCGCCCAAGCCTCCCGGGACGTCGGCCCTGGAAGAGCACGAACCGCTACAGGCTCGCGGCCCCAGAGCCTTCCCACGAGGACCCGCACCGACGGCGGCTTCTGCGAGATGCCCAGGCGAGACCCGGGATCCCCGGACCCGCACAAGAGCGTCCGGGGGGACAGTGGTCTGTGCGGGGTCCCGCGGCCGGCAGCTCGCCGCACGCCAACGGCCAGACTAACTCACTCGTAGCCGCGTGTGCGCGTCTCCCTCTCATCAGACACGAAGGAGACGCAGGTCCTGATGCGCCATGGAAGTGGCGAAGGCCGGACGTTTCAGAGACGGTTGTACATGCAGTTCGCGGCGGTGCGGTATTCAGCAAACGCGGACACTCGATCTACCCTCCCCTCAGCGCTGGGTCACCTGGCACCGGCCGCACAAAGGGAAGCGGCGTGCAGCACTTCTTCTCTCCGTGGCTGTTGTAACGTGGGTCTTGTGCGGCTGTTTACCGCCTCCGGGAACTTGCTTCACAGCGTGTCTCCCACAGTCTCATTTCTCAGTGTTTCTCTTGGGGAATATCCTGGGGAATTACTGCAGCTGAAAAAGTGGGTCAGACCTTTCTTGGCAGAAAATCAGTCTAATTGGGTTCGATGGTTTGACGAGAAGAACGAGACCCCAGGCAGGACGTGGCCGTGAAGAGAGCGAGCTCCGTCGGCGGCTCCGAGTTTGGGTGACAGCGCGAAGATGACGGAACGACAGAGGCTTTTATTTTAAAACGTCGAGTTGGCATAAAGGCCATGAAACCAACACCTGGACGTCCGCAGCCCCCGTGGCACGTCCAGGAGGAAGGAACTAGGTAGTACTCGGGGGCCACGGGCGAACGACAGTCCCTTGATGTGCGGGCAGAGCTGCCCGTGCCCCGGGACTAACAGCGACGGACAGCAGCGCTTTCCCAGGCCGGGGCTTCACACCCTTTGCTTTCCAAACACCGTGACAAAAGCCTCGTCGGACCGACAGGTGGTAAATTATTACGTAATTTCTGCGAACGACTTTTCCAGACGACCTTCTGACTCCGGAAGTGTTATGTGGGGGCAGACGGTGGAGACGGGAGGTGGACGGGGGCGTGGGGGGGATATTAAACGTGGGTCCTGGGTCCTGGCCATCACCTGTTGAGGGTCTCGCTGGCTCTGGGGTGTTCGGGCAGTAGAGGGAGCGGGCGGGGGCGACCTCCTGTCACCGTGGCTGCCGCCACCTGGACTCTGGCTGCTCCGTCCATGCGTCTCCTAGGAAGCTCATGGCCCAGCACGGTTGGGGACCGCGGTGAGGGCCAGCTGACTGGGGCAGGGTGGAAGCAGCCGTGGGGAGGGCCCCTGCCTGCAGCCGGTTCGTGCACAGGAGTGTCGCGGGCAGGGGCCGGGGTGGGGGGGAGAAGGCCTGGTCCTGCCTGTTCGGGGACATGCACAGATGACATCACTACCCATCCCCCGCAGGCTCGTCCATGGCACAGCGAGGCCGAGGGGACATGGAGCCGTCCTGGTTTGTCCTGAAAAGACCTTTTTGTAGAAACAGAACCCCGAGTCTGTGACGGGCTGTTTCACGTATGTCGAGGCCTCACCGTTACCTCATGTGGCTCGAGGGCCCTGGCCGGCCAGCTGCGGGCACAGATGGCTCTGGAGCCCAGAGGAGTGTGCGTCAGGCCCGACCCCCGTTAGCACCTGGCTGGGGAGCCCACAGCCCGGCTCCAGCCGGCCCCTCCCTGCAGCCTCGGCCTGGGATCCGCACAGGGCGCCTTTCTGGCCGGCCTCCTCCCCGCCCAGCCAGTGCTCCGTCCTGCAGGTCCTGCTCCGGTCGGCCGTCCGTTGGGCTCAGGAGCCGGGCTCGGGCACAGGACTGATGGGCAGGCCGACCACGGGGGCTGAAGGGTGCCTCTGGGGACGCGCGGCTGCCCACGCTGGGAGAGCTGCTGAGAATGTTCCGGGCCTCAGGGCAGAAGACACTGCTGTGCAGAATGAGCAGCCCTCTGTCACCACAAGCAGCGGGATGTTTATCTCCAGTGAGCCTGAATCTCCACTTGCCTCGTATTTTCTGGGAGGTCGGGACATGGGCCCCAGGTCACAGCCGTCGGCTCCAAAAAAGGAGAGCGAAGGCCACCAGAGCCGCAGGCCAGCACCAGAAGAAAGCCCCGAAGCCAGCTGCCTGGGCCACGTGCCCAAGGGTCTGAGCCCTGCAGTGACCGGTCATCACCTTCAAATCTCCTGTGCCCGTGGCTCACTCTGTGAGCTCGTGAACTCCTGTCGCACAGCAAATCAGCCCAAAACTTGGCGGCCACGCCAGCCTGCGTCCTCCAGAATTTGTGGGTGGGGACCCGAGTGTCCGCTGGGCCAGGGCTGCGTCACCTTGGTGTCCCCTGAGCTGGAGCTGATTTCAGGCTCTCTCAGTGGGTGTCGGAGGAATTCTGGGCCTCGGCAGGACGCTGCGCCGGCTGTCGCACCACGGGGGCCTCTCAGGGGTGACTGCGGGCGGCTCCTGGGTGAGCAGGGGAGAAGCGGGGGGGGGGGGATGGGGAGAAAGTTTGTGACAAGTCTGGTAGAGCTGGCCGTCCCCTCGGCAGGGCTGGAGCGGGCCTGAGGGCAGGTGTGGGCGGACAGCAGCCCCGGGTCAGTGCACCTGCTGTGCTGGTGGGAGCACGGAGGCCCATCCCAAACCGAAGTCTGGCGCAGCCCTGGGACGGGGGCTCCAGGCTTCCCTCCCAAGCAGGGACAGGCCTGTCCCTGCCCTGCCGGGTCCACCTCCCCCCGCAGGTCCCGGATTTGCCTCTGGAGTGTGCAGACTGGCAGAGATGTAAATCGTGCGGGATACTCAAGGCTGATGCCCTGCGGCGTCCCGAGCACCCCCCGCAGAGCCAGCCGGGGGCACAGTCCGGTGACATCGGGCAGTCAGCCTGAGACCTGTGCGTGTCCTGAGGCCGCCACAGCAGAGCCCACAGACGGAGGCCTGAAGCCCCAGCACGCAGCCGCGCTCCTGGAGGCCGCGGGGGGACGGCCAAGCTGGGCTCCCGGCGGCCGCGGAGTCTCGGGCCCTGCCCGGTTGTGGCGTGGCCCTCTCTGTGGCTCCTCTCCTCCCTGTGGGGGCCCCCAGACTGGATGTCCCCCAGGACGATGTCCTCCTGAGACCATCACTGAGGCTCACCTGCGAGGACATTTTTCACATGAAGCGACACTCTGTGGTCCCAGGAGGAGGGACAGGAGTTTGGGGAGCGCGGCTCCGCCTGCCGTAGCCGGGGGAACAGGCCCGGGGACGTCCATCTGCTCCTGCTGTCACATGAACGTGAATATTAATTTGAACTGAATTCAGCGACAGACACGAGGGGATTTGTCCCTCCACCTGTGGCTCGAGTTCTCCGGAGGCCGTCCCGGCGGCCCTGGGGAGGCCGGGTGGGACCCAGGCCACCACCTGCCACCAGCTGCCTCCCTCCTGGACCCAGGACGCCAGCCCTGGGAGGGTCCCGGAGCCCATCTGTGGCCCATGGCTTTGGGCGGAGCCCGTGTGCTCCTCACCGCTGGCGACTCGTGCTCCCCGCGCCAGGCGACGGCTGCCGGGGCCGTCCAGCCCCTCGCGGACACGTGTCTCTCTCCGTTAGTTTCGCGGGGTGGGGTGCGCCCGGGTCGGGCTGCTGTGTCCCCAGGAGGTTGTTGGTGAAATGCCCCTGGCTGCAGCCTGGTGACTCTCCAACCCCGTGGGACAGGCCACCCAGCGGCCGCCCCAGCGTCCCTCTGCCCTGGGCGGTCCGGCCCCACGGGCGGAGACGCCATCTCTGGTCGATGGCTCAGGCGCCTTCCTGGGCACTCTTCACCCCACGGGTCTTGAACTGGAGGTCGTGGAGGTTAGACCAGGCCCCAAACACCAGGTCCTAACCCTGGAACCTGAGAAGGTGACCTTGTGAGGAAAAGGGCCTTGGCAGCCCGAAGCTCGGGTGCAGAAGTGGCTTCTCCCGTGGCTTCTCCAGTGGCTTCTCCCGGGGGCCCTGACGCTTCCAGGGGGCCCTAAAGAGGGAGGCGATGGTGGGGGTGGGGTCGGGCGGGAGCAGGGGACAGGCCGCGTGGCCACCGAGACGGAGCCTGGGGTGAGGGCCGCAGCTCCCGCAGCTGGAGGACTATCCTTCCCTGGGCCCCGAGGAGCCCGTGGTCGGGAGCAGAGGGCGCGTTCGGGAGGCTGCGGGATGTACCCGAGACGCTGGTCAGTGTTCTGTGGCCCTCTGGTGGCCGTGGGCCCGGGGCATGACCTCTCCCGGGCCAGCTCGCCGGCTCCACGCCGTCTCCTGTCGCTTGGCTCCCCGTGGGCGGGGCCGTCCTGCTGGGGCAGGTGGGGGTCTCCCTGCCCCCTGGGTTCTGTCCTGCTCTGCTGCTCTCCCCAGCCCTCCGTGGGTGCAGCTCAGTGGGGGCTCCGATGTCACTCACCCTTGCGTCCCCAGAGCCAACAGCCGGGCCCCCTTGCTAGAGCCTGAGCGGCTCCCCAGGGTCCCGGCAGGGCCCAGTGAGGGCTGCAGGTGCAGGGCAAGGTCCGGAGTTTCATGGGAAGTGACCTTGGCCCAGGCCTGGGGGCGGGGCTGGGACTCACCGGAGGGAGCTGAGGCTATGGGAGGCCCCGTAGCCCCCTGGGTCTGGGGGAGCACCATGGCCCCTTTTCCCACCTGAACGAGGCAACCTGCCCACCGGCATTTCTAATCTCTGAACGGAGGCCCTGGGCCAAGGCTGGGACCCCAGGTCCCCTTGGCTGGAGCCAGACCCCCCCCGGGGCCCCTCAGGGTGGCTTGGACGCCCCGGGGTGAGGGTGTCTCTCGCCTCCTCACCAGCAGCCGTCCCCGGGGCTTCCGGGCCTTTCCGTGTGTGGCGCGGGGTCTTTGTAGGTGGTGGGACCCAAACAGGACCGGCACGCGAACATTGCTACGTCCCCAGAGCCAAGAGTGACGTGTTCACGGTCTCCTTCCCACGGGGCTGTGAGGGGACTAGGGCAGGAATCGGGGTGAGGCCGGGCTGCAGAGCGGGGGTGGGGGGGGGGGGCCTGGGGCTCGGAGGGCAGGCCGAGGGCAGGGGAGGGTTTGGAACGCCTCTTTCTAGCTGTCCCCCGAATGGAAGGGGCCGAGGGGTCTGCACCCCTTGATGTCCGCTGTGGAAGTTCCGAGCCCGCCTGGAGACAAGGTTGCGGTCTGGGAGGATCTGAAGCGGTTCAAGGGAGGTTCGGGGGCTTGGGACTGGCCTGGGGTGCAGCGAGGGTTTCGGGGGCTCAAGGGCAGGAGTCCGGACGGTTCCTTCTGCAGGCCACGGGCGGGCTCCACAGGTGTTCAATGAAGCCAGGCCTTGAGGTCCTGCTTCTGTTCCCCCAGCGGCGGGCGGCGGGCACCAGGGGCCCAGGTCAGAGCGGAGGCCGAGCCAGGGGGCCCCAGGGTGAGGACTGGACAGAGCTGGGAGACGCTGGCTCTGGCTGCGGGGCAGGGGAGTCTCCGGCGTGAGGTGGGGAGCCATTCAGACCCCCGGGCCCAAGGGCTGGACAGGGCCCGTGTCTGAACAGCCAGTGTCCACAGAGATGAAAGTCCAAGGCTGGCCAGCGGTCAGTGGAGGGGTGTGGACAGCCTCGGGGTCCCAAACAGGGACGTGGGTGACAGCGACTGTCACATCTTCTGTGAGTGCCCTCGGCGAGGTCAGCCGAGCGCCGCCCACTGCCCGGGGCTGGGGGCCAAGAGGCGGGGCCCCCGGACCAGCAGCGGGGACGACTGTGCAGAGCCCCGACGAGGCTCGGGACCCAGCGCAGACCCGACCGAGGTGGAACAGCAGGTCGAGCCCGGGCGGGAAGCTTGTGCTCTGCCTCCTCAGGAAGCACCGGGGCAGGTGGTGGGAGGTCAGAGAGGAAGAGAAGTGGGCTGGGGGGTCTCTGCAGGGGTGCAGAGCAGGTCCCTGAGAGCAAGGGAACCCGAAGAGCTCTGGTGCCCGAGGCCAGGGCTGTAGGGGGACGGAGGACCAGGAGAGGCTGCGGGACTCCTGGGAAGGGGGGGCTGTGGTGACATCACCCCACAGGTGCCCGGGGAGGAGGTGGGGGTGGGGCTGGCACCGGACAGGCTCAAAGTCCCTGACAAGGCCTGCGGGGCTGTGAAGCGTCAGGGGGTGGGCCGGGGTCAAGCAGTGCATGGGGCCATCACTAGTGTCCCCGCCCTGGGGATATGGGGTTCAGCCACAGAGTGGAGGCAGCATCAGGGCGGGGCAGGGATGCGTCCAGGCGGGACAGTGGGACCCAGGCCCTCCCCTGCCCACTTGGCTCCTCACCCTGCCGTCTTGGGGTCCCGGGACACCTGGGGTTGGGGCCTGTGTTTCCAAGCTCACTGGGCCGTCCCGGCAGGAGCCCCGGGCAGGACGACAGGGGCAATCTCTGCAGTGCTGGGAGGAAGAAGGGGCCAGTGGGCATTTCCTGGGAGTCGCGGAAAGGTGGCCACTGACCCTCCACGCTGTGGTGGACTCAGAGCCTGGCCCAGGGTGCTGACGGAGGGGCTCTGCCGCAAGACCAGGCACCTGCCCGCGGGCGCCGTCTGGGGTCGGGGGCAGGGCCGTGCCGCTCCTGAGCCTTCCTGGTTCTCCGAGCCCTGACGGGCGTCCATGGCCGTCTGCCGGGGGGTCTGCGGGCCGGGTTAGAAACATATGTACGCGCATGTACGGTGGGCCCTGGGGAAGCAGAGAGCCTCCTGGTGCCCTGAGCAGACTCAGAGCCTGGGGGGGACGTGGAGGTTCCGGACGGCCAACCCCCAACAGGGCCCCGGGACGGCGGTCATCTGAGGATCCAGGGGCTTCCTCCTGTGCCCCGCGGGCCTGGGAGCCTCAGGCAAGAGCTCAGGTGTGTCCTGGGGGAGGGTCAGGTGTGTCCTTGGTGAGCTCTCAGGGTGCCCTGGGGAAGCACTCAGGTGTGTGGCTCCCTGTGTCTCTCCTTCCTGGCACTCGGGCAGGTCGGGGAGGGCCTGCCTGTGGCCCAGCTGAGCCTGCCGTGCACAGTCCGGAGCCGCTGTCACCAGCGCCCCTGCGGAGACGCGTGCGCATCTTCTGTCTGGCGTCTCGGCTTCCCTCCCTGCGCCTGCAGGCAGACCCGCTCCTCAGCTGGCCGGGGGCGCGACCTCCTGCTGCAAAATCCCGTGTGGGGGCGGCTGGGGCATCTCACACTCCAGGGAGAGACCCACCGTGCGGCGGGAGCACCCATGGCCTGGTCCCAACACGGGTGGCCTGTCCCTAGAGCGGCAGTGAGTGGGCCACGGCCGGGGGCCCTGGAGAGGCACAGGAGGGTGGGGGCGGCCTCCGGAGGGGCTTGGGCCTGGCCGTCTGCTGGGAGCGTGGTGCCCCCCACCCCGACACCCAGCGCAGAGCTGCCGAGTCAGGCAGGGGAGGCTGGATCCGCTCCCTCCGCTCCCGGGCTCAGGGATTAAGACACAGACGCAGACAGAACGATGAGAAAGAGTGATCTCAGGAGGAAGAAACGAGGCGTAAGGCACGACTTCTGTCCTGAAGTCTCCCCAGCCTGTTTAGGGGAGTGCGGACAAGGGTTTCCCGGATTACCGTGTGGGACTGAGGGCCGAGTCCTGGGGGCAGAGCGGCTGTGCTCAGGTAGAGGGGGGTGGCTTCCCTCCCCCACCTGGCCTGGGAGGGGCTGTACCCACACCTGGGGCTGGGCCCAGGGGTGCCCTGGATCTAGCTGTGCCTGAAGGTGGCCACTCCTGGCCTCTGAGTGGTGCAGTTGTACTTGCTGACTGTGGAGCAGCTTTGGCGGGTCTCTGCCGTCTTGATGGACACACGGCCCTCGGCAGGAGCCCCGTTGGAGAGGGCCAGGCAGAGCTGCCACAGGCCTGGGCCAGCAGCTGTCCCACCTCCTCTGGGAGCTCTTCTGGGCCAGGACCCACCGGACCCACCCAGACCCTGTCTGACACCCGTGCCCACCTCTTCAGGGAGGCCTCGGACCCTCGGTTGGGGAGTCCCTCCCCGAGCCCTGTGTCCCGCATGGAGATGACGCCTTATTTTCGTGAAATCACCCAAAACCTCAGTGGCATCGACCCCAAGGGGCCCGTGGTCAGAGAGGCGCACAAGGAACAGAAGAAGAATTTCTGAAAGTCTGTCTTGAAATAACACCTTGGATTTCGTATGATTTACCTTTCTTTCTGGTGCGAAGGTCCACAGGACGGTCCGCGGCTTTTCTAGCGCCGGCCACAGAGCAGCGAGTGTTCACAGCCCGTGGCACCGCCTCCGGAACCAGGGCCCACAGAGATGTGCGCAGGCAGGAAGGTGCAGCTGGCCCGGCAGGGCGGAGGACATGGTCACTGCAGAGGTCATGCTTTGCGCCTCTGGGGACGCAGCGCCAACCGCGTCCTCACTCACGGGCTCCTCTCCGTGACCCTCCAGATGCTCCCCGGTCCCCGCAGCAGCTCCAGCACAGGGGAGGACACGAGCCTTTGCATGCCCCGTGTCCGCACGCGCCGTCCCGCTCTGGCCGCAGGCTGGAACAGGAAAGGTCAAGGTCGAGTGTCGCCGTGTTTCTCAGAAGCAGCTGGAGAGGGTGCCGTCCTCCAGGGAAGGGCTTGGCTCTGGGGACGCCTCTTCTCATTCGCTAGGTAGAGCCTCCAGGCCCCAGGAGAAGGGGCGCCCAGCCCGGGCCTCTTGGGGCAACAGTCTAGCTCTGATCACGTCCCCATCGGACGCCCTGGGCTTAGGACTTTGCCCACTGTCCCACCAGGGACCGATGGGCACCTGGTTCTGCTCCTCGTGCTCCCAGCTGGCCAACTGTGGAGGCTCCTTCCGGGCCCCGTCCTGCCACAGCTGGGACCCTCTCCACAGCTGGAAACCGCAGCACAGTGCTTCCCACCCCAGGCCCTTTGCCACTGGCCTCGGGCCCCGTGACTGTGGGGCTCCTGCCATCCTGTCCGGCACCGTGCCGCGCCCTGGCACCACTGTACTGGGCTGGAACCTGCTTTGTGTTTCTCCAACAAGCCAGACTTGAGCTGACCTCAGGGCCTTTGCACGGGCGCCTTCTCCTCTGGTGCTCTCCCACCCTCTGGGGCCCAGCTCTCTCCTGTCAGGCAGACCTCCCGGTGCAGGTGCCTCAGTCCCCCTCGGGAGTCCTCACGGACCTTAGATCCACGGCCTCCACGCACATTTTGCACGCAGCCCTCGAGTCAGGGTGGTCCTGCTCGCCTGAATGCTGGTCCCTGACCACCCATCAAAGGACGGCTCTCACCAGCCCCATTTCCAGCACAGAGGACCCCGAGCTCTCGATTCCATTGAACGGCATTCTTGTGTGTCCACCCCAGGGAACGCTGCTCCTGGCGGCTGTCCCAGCCCCTGCCCGGCGTCCGGGCTGCTCCAGTGCGCAGCAGGGTCACGGCGGGGCTGGTGCGCCCAGAGGGCATCTCAGGCTGAACACGGTGCGTGCCGTCCGCGCGCAAATGTGTGCTGGCTTTACACAGTAGCCCCGCTGTGAGTCGGCACACGCGCCACCCAGACGCGGGCCCCGCCCACAGAAGCCGCGTGGACTGGAATGTTCCGTCAGTATGCTGCTAATTAAATGACGCTAACGCCCCGAACATGAAGGGGTTGATGGCCACTGGGGGAGCAAAGCCAACCCCCAAAGGCTACGGATGGCACGATTCACTTCCGTTGTCCTCACAAGGTGACAGATGGCAGCAGCGGGGACTGGGGGGGTGGCCGCCAGGCGTGGACGGGGGCAGCAGAGGGGAGCCAGGAGGGGGCCCTTGAGAAGGGACTGTCTCGACTGTGGAGACTCACACGTGCACACACACGTGAAGACACGCACTGACACACACCCACGCCACACGTGGACAGGCGCACACACACACACGGGCGCACATGGGCACACACACATGGCAGTGCAGGGGGCAGCCTGGGACCCATCACCGCGGGCGGCCAAGCCGGGCAGGGCGTCCACAGAGGGCACACGGGCTGGAGCTGTTACTGGACCCCGTGGGCGTGTACGGCGGTCTGGCAACCAGCGAGCTGAAACCACATCTCGTGGCCGCGTCTGCATGTGGTGGCCACGGCCTGACCTGCCCTTGGCCGTTCAAAGGCTGCTTGACGCACATGTCCCTGATGGTGTCTTCAGGGACACGCTTGGGCCCACGGGATAAGGCATCCGAGGGAAAGTGCCCCCCATGGGAGGGGCGGGACGGCGAGGTGGGGTGGGGGGCGCAGCCGCGGGACCGTGACACTCTGCTCTGCTGAGGGTCCTCCTGAGCCCAGGCCAGGGCGGGGGGCTCTGTCTGCACTTGGGTCGCCGGCAGCGGTCCTGGCCAGCGTCCCACTCAGGCCACGCAGACCTTCCGGGCAGCGCGTGGCTTCACTCTGGAGAGCGCGGCGGAAACCCTGTGACGGGAACGCTCCACGGCAGGGACAGGCTCACCCACGGGCTCTGACCGCGGCTCCTGCTTTGCCCACCAGGGAGCTCCCGACGGTTTACTGTGTCGCGCACACTTGAGCCTGTAGCCGGCAGGGGGTGACCCTGCTGCCGAGGTGAGCCGGGCTCCCCGGGCTGAGCAGAGGGGAGAGGGTGAGGGCACCCGGCAGCCGGATGAGGGGCGCAGAGACCGCGGCTCCTGCCCACGGACGCTGGCGGCCCCAGGGCCCGGGTCCAAGGGAGGCCCGGTTCAGGGAGGTGCCGTGTCCCCAGCGCCAAATGCTCCGGTGGGTACAGGGTTTCCCCAGGTCGCATGCCTGAGCTCCAGCCTGGGGGGCCAGGAGAGTCGGTGGGGGGCACACACGAGGTGCACTGACCAGGTGCTCTGTCAGCCCCTTCCTGCCCCCGAGGCACGACCCGCACGGAGGAGGGTTGCAGAGGCTGGGCCTGGGTCAGGCTTCCGGTCCCACAGTGGCCTTGGCAATTTGTTTTGCCCTGAGTGGCCTCAGTTTCCCCATCTGTAAATGGGGGAGAAGGGGCCAGCGAGCAGACATACTCCATGGTCCACACTGTTCTGCCCCTCTCCACAGCCAGCCTGTCCTGCTAGGGCGGGGGGAAAGTGTGACAGGCTGCGGCAGGTCAGCCCCCGGCCCGGAGCACGGCGGGGTGTGCAGAGTCAGGCCGGAGGCTGCCAGGAGTCAGGGTCTGTGGCCGGCGGTGGGGGGGGCATGCCTGGGTCGCCAGGGGACCCGGCCCCTCTACGCTCGCTCAGTGCCCAGCCCACGATCAGAGTCGACCCCGCGTCCCCAGCCCTTCCAGCACAGCTCCGAGGTGTCGCTCCGAGGTGCCCGGAAGCTTCCGGTTCTCCAGACTGGGGTCGGAGGCAAGGTCAGCCAGATCCCCAGGCCCAGCAGTAGCCTCTTCAAGTGCCCTACCCCCCTGCGGTGCCCAGCACCCCACCAGCGCAGGGAGGGCAGCCGTGGTCCCCCCGCCCATGGCCCCTTGGACCCTCAGCAACGGCCCCCCGCGCCCAGGGCCCCAGTGGGGAGTTGGCTGTGCCGCGAGAAACTGCCGACCTGCTGAAAGGGAACAGTCTTCGGGAGCGGGAGGCCCAGGCATCACAAGGGGCCCGTTGGCCGCCGCACCCCCCTCTCCCACGGGGCGGTGCCAACGCACAGACGCACACGAGTGCGCGAACACAGTCCTGGCCGCGCACCTGCCGTCTGCCCCATGGAGCACCGGCCTGGCTGCCCTGGCTGGGATGCCGAGCTGCCCCGTCGGGGGCAGGGCCAGGCCCAGGGAGGCACCGGGTTTCTGCTGGGCTCCAGGCATGTGCATGGCTCCCCCGCTCCCACCTCTCACGTGCGGGGCTGACCCGGCCCGTCTTGGAGGGGGGCGCACAGGTCGGGGGGCAGGACCACAGCAGCTCCGCCGACCGGGGGCCTCCCCCAGACAAGCTGCCCGATGGTGCACCTGCCGGGCTGAGGCCACCAAGGTGGATGGCTCCCGTGCTTCCTCCTGTGCCCGCGCTACCCCTCCCCGCCCCATGTCCTGCCACTGCCTGGCCTGCCCCCCAGCCCCGCATGAGTCCTGCCCTCCGGGACGGCCCCGTCCCATCACCTGGCCTGCAGGTGTGGGCTGTCCACCCCCTTCTCTGCTCAGTCCCTCCAGGGGGTCCCGGGAGACGCCTTCCACCCCTCCTCCCACGCTCCTCCTCCCGGGGGCCGGGCCGGGCAGTGGTCACAGCAGCTCCGGCCACACAGCGGCTCAGGGACGTGGGGTCCCAGGGCCGCCCACAGCTGAGCCGCCCGCTAGCACGGATGTGCTGTGGGGAACGGACCCGGCAGGACCGGCCTTCCCGGTACCTGACCTGCTGCTCTCCCGGGGCCCTGCTCTTCCCAACAGCCTGGCAGCAGCGTCCAGCGGACGGTGGGAGACGGTGTGCTCGCCGGCCCTGCCACCGCGGTCCCCAGGGGAGGCCACACACGGAGCAGGACAAAGCATTCGTTCTTCTCGAAACAGAGTGAGGACAAAGTCTGGACTGTTTGTGTCGTTTTCAGCTGGAAAAATTCAAGGCGTAAGAAGACACTGTTTCTAGAATTCCACTTTTCTAGAAAATGTACTTCATTAATAGCATCTGAAGGTACAAATTAGCAGAGAATAAATACTTCATCATCTCCCCGCACACCACGGGGACACCACGGGAACCGAGCGCGATTCGGGGCGGGTTTTCAAAGCTCGGGAAGAAAACACAGAAGCCGTCTCTGGGTCACCCGGGCAGTCTGTGCGAAGTTGGGGCTCTGGTCAGAGGGGGTGTGTGGTGGCCACACCTGAGGCCCAGAAGGGGATTCTGGGCAGCGGCACGAGCCCTCCAGAGGCCAGAGTGACCGTCCTGCTCGCCCCCTACCCTTCAGCGCACTGCGCCCACCGCGAGGCAGGGCCTAGGGTGTCCGACCCCCAATGCCGCCACACTCGCCGTGGCCTGCCCGCAGCCCCTCAGCCAGCCACAGGGTTCCTGTGTGTGGACCTGACAAAGCCCCAAAGCCCTGCTGAGGAACCTTCCAGCGCCCGAGCCGGGGAGCAGAGAGCCCCTCACGAGCCAACACAGGCCTCAGGCCCAGTTCTGCAAGGTGGGGGTTCGCCTTCCCGCCAACGCACACGGCGCCTCCCGTGGGTCCAAGTGCAGGACGTGCGGGCCGGCAGGCAGAAACGCAGCAAGCCCGTGGGGATCCGGACGCCCTCCAGGAGCCCGAGCCCCCGCACCTCCTCACATCACACCGGCCCTGCCAGCAGCAGAGCCCCAGGCAGCCCACGGCGGGGGAAACACCGACAACGGGCGTGCGCCGTGGCTCACGTGGCTGTGAGCAGGGACCGTGACCCTGAAGCGATGGTGGGGCAGCCTTGCCTGCCGGTCAGGGCCAACGCGACCCCGAGGCCACACGGGCGCTCAGAGGAAGACGAGGCCACGTGTGCGGATGTCCCGGGCGCAGGGCCCACGAGGAGCCGGCGGCTCAGTAGGCCACCCTCCAGTGCGTGGGCTGCTCGCACGCCTCCTCCCGGTCCCCGCAGAACCGGTTGTACGTCGTCCGTGGGTCGAGCCCGAGGATCTCTCTCTCCTCGTGGATCCGAAAAGAGAACGTGGAGACCGAGGTTCCGATGAAGAACCTGCCAAGGAAGCAGGGTCACGAGAGCCGCTCCGAGGGGCCCAGCACCCACCGGCCTGACCTCTCACCCCGCAGCTCTGCGGCCAGGCCGGACGTGCGGAGCAGTGGCCACGGGTCCCGCACGGGGGGGTTGAGAACGCGGCCAGTGCCCGGCAGTCTGGGGCTTGGGGGCAGGGTGCTGAGAGCCAGGCTGAGACCTGGGGACAGAGGTGGAGAAGAGGACCCTGGCCCCACAGCCTGCATGCACGGGCTCAGGGGCTCTGGGGACCCTACAGATGCGGAGAAACCAGGCCCCCCACTCGAAGCGTGCTGGCCTCCTCCTGGGTCCAGTCCCCCCCGCTCTCCTCTGGGGTGGGCCTGCCTCCCGCGACGACGACACACGGAGGGAGACCACAGCTGTGCTCCGCGGGGACACGCGTGACGGGAGGTTGTGGCCGGGAGCAGAGTCCCGGGTGGGGTCCCTACGGGGACGGCCGGGACCCAGTCCACTGGCGGGACCGGGGAGAACGCTACGGGTGGGGAGTACAGCCTTGAGACGAAGCCGGCTGTCAGCCTAGCCCATGCGGGACCAACCGCCACGGAGATGGACAGACCACGGCAGGGCCAACCGTGGGCAGAGGCACCTGGCGTGCGCACAGATCCACTGGTCGATGATGGCCACGCCGCCGTCCCGGTACAGCTCCAGCTCCTCCCACGTGGGCTCGAACCTCACCATCTCGGGCAGCAGCCGCCTCAGCTGCTCGTGCTCTGCAGAGCGATGGAGAGACGGTGACCGGGGGCTCCACGGGCACCGGGGGCCCTGCGGGCTCCGCGGCTCAGGTCCGAGGCCCCGGCACGAAACCCGGAGCTGCCTCCTGGCCACGCTGCGGGCTCGCGGTGCACCTGGGCCTGCCCGGGACAGGACGGGACGGGGACCGGCAGACGGGGGCCGGCAGAGCCGGAGCCGCGTACCCGTCCTGATGGCGTCTGTGGCCACGAACACCCTGTCCAGCTGGTGGGTCTTCATGAGGCTGCGAATCTTCTTCACAGCCCCATCCAGGCTGGGCACATCCTCTCTGTGGCCCCAGATGAAATCTTTTCTCCTCAGGTGAACCGCGAGGTACGGGCCCCCCAGCGCGGAGCCCAGCGTGACCTGGCAGAGGAGGACGGGGAGCGCTGAGCGTCCAGGCCGCCGCCAGCCCTTGGGACACCACGAGCCCCCTCACGGCAGCCCTGCCCACGGGCCCGTCTCGGGGACTCTTGGGGCCGCGAACTGGCGAATCACACAGCCCCTTTATCCGAGCGCCATCAGGTAAACACAACTCTGGGGAAAACGTGCAAATTAGATGACCAAAACCACCTATTCCTGCATTTTCCCCAGAGATGCGATCCGGACGCCCCCATAACCGCCATGGGATCCCGCCGCTGTGCTGGAAGGCGCCCAGGGGACCAGCGCCGGGAGGCTGGCCGGGACGCCTGTGACACTGGAAGCGTCGCCCGCTCGGGACAGCAGCGAGTAACCGGCTGCGGTTACGTGCAAACCCGACCCTCCAGAAGCGACTTCTACGGACACCGACGACCCCGCGTCCGCCGGCGCAATGGTCGCCTTCCTCGCTCTCTGCGGCTCCCGCACCTCCGGGCAGACGGCGCGGACCGGTCCGCGGCTGCTTTCATTCCCAGAGCGGCGCCTCCAGCTTGCCGAGGGGAAAGGGAGCCGAGCCGTCGCCCGGAGCCTGTGGGGACACATGGGGACCCTCCCGAGGGGCGTCCGCGGCTCCCCAGAGAGCAGCTGGGCGACCGTGCACCCGGGCAGGCGCCTGCGCGTCGCGAGCAGTGGGAGGCGCTACCTTCATCTTGGTCCAGTCCTCCTGGAAGGGGGTCCTGTCGGCCTCGTCCGTGGAGTTCAGGTACTTGCTTCGGAACTCGTCCCCCACGGCCCGCAGGTGCTTGGCGAACACCATGCTCCGCCGGGTCTGCGGACGAGAGAGCCGCTGCCGAGCGCCCCGCCCCGCCCCCGCCGGGCCCGCCCCGCCCGGGAGCCCTGCAGCCCAGGCCGCCGACCGGCCCCCGACTTCGACAGGGAACCCGAGGACGCCGCCCCAGCACTCGCGGAGCTCGGACGCGGACGCGCTCCTGAGTCTGCCGGCGACAGCCCAGTGACCAGAACGCAGAATGATCCACCAGGACGGTCCCCACACGCAGGGACAGGCCCCCCACTGACGGGAGCCACTGTCCTCACTACTAGCTCACGGCCACGGTGCCCATGAGAGGCGCAGGCCCTGTGGGCGGTGATGACAAGGCCCCTCCGTGCTTCGGGAAGGACCCACTCGGGAGGCCCCCACGTCATGTGTCTAGGGAGCAGGGGTCTCCCGGGTCCTCCTGCCCAGCGCCCACGGGAGCGCCCCACCCCTCGCTCAGGGCAGACCCCCAAAGCACGAGCCAGCGGCCACGAGGAGGGAACATGAAGCCCGATTCTGCAGGCTCCTGCCCGAAGCACCAGGCACGCGCCCCAGGACGCAGACGAGCCGGTCACCCACAGCAAGCGGCGGCGTGGGGCCGGAGCTCACGGCAGGCTGCGTTTCCTCCAGCCATCGGCTGCCGCAAGCAACAGCCCCACTGTGAGAAACGCCGACTGGCCGACCACGTGCACCCCGGCGGCTGTGCCCACCCCCGCCGCACCCCCGCCACGCGGGCCAGCCAGCGCCCCGTCTCAGATGTTCGCAGGCGCGCCGAGCCGTGTGGCGGGACCCATGGGGCACTCACGTTCCAGTACTCCTTCCCCCCGTAGTGGTCGTGCAGGAGGTTCTCGGCTCTGTCCAGCATCACCGACCTGTTTCGGAACGACACAGAGCATCTAACGGCCGGTGCGGCTGCCCCAGGGGCGCTGGGAACCGAGCTGAGCCCCTCCCGGGCGCACGCAGGCCCATGGGGGGACCCCTCGGGGAGGAGGCTCCGCACACACTCCCGGGGCGGGCGTGCAAGTTCTCAGCGTCCAGGGATGGGGGTCTGTCCTCTCCTGTCCCAGCCACTGACCTGGGCAAGGCCCCGGGACGACCCGCACCAGACACAAAACAGACAGGACGAGGCGAACGAGTGAGACGGCCCCGGCAGCCTACGGAGCCGGACCGCGCCGAGGCGGCTCGCAGCAGGAGCGCAGCCGCGGTTCTCTGCGAGGTCGGGGACTCTCGAGACTCGAACCCGAGGGCAAAACCACACAGGAGGACGGCTGCGTCCCCCCCTGCACGCAGCCACCCGCGAGAACCCAGCCGGCCATGCTGCTCGAGGCGCAGGCCCGCCCCTCCTCCGAGAGCGCTCAACTGCTCCCCTGCAGAGCGAGGCCATGTCAGGCCCCGTCCAGGGCGACCAAACAGCCCGAAGCATCAGAACGGGCAGAGGGAACACACCAGCAGGGGCCATGTCCACTCGGACCTGGAGGACGCGGGGGCACGCGTCTGGGAGAGGCGTGTGGCCTCCTACTCTGCCCTCGTCCCCGTGTCCCGAGTGGGACAGGGTGTCAGGGAGGGGACGGCGCGGACAGGAGGCCGCGGCCACCCCTCTGACCACTCCGAGGTCCAGCTCCGAGGAGGCTGAGTGAGAGACCCACCTGCAGAGGCGAGCACAGGTGGGACCCGGGGTGACGCGGCTGGGGGCCGCAGCGGACCACCTCCTCACCCCGTGTCAGCCACCCGGGCAATCACCGGGTCCAGTGAATGAGGAGGGTCAGATCGCCGCTCCCTTCCAGTCGGGCCTGAGCCCTCGCTGTCCCCTGCCCCCAGGACTCCACACCTGCCCACCGCCCCCTCGGTCAGGGCCCCGGGCTATCCCGGTGTGACTCCGACTCCCCCGCCCACAAGCAGCAGAACGAGACGCCGGCCGCTGAGTTCCCGCCCGGCAGTGGCTGCCCTCGATGCAGGGACCCACATGTGGGGACAGTCCCGAACCCGGTTCTCCCCAGGGACACGTGCGGCCTCCTCCCCCCTCAGCCCTTCCTCACTGTGGCCCGAGAATGGGGTGCGGATGAGGTTGACCTCTCCCGTGCTGGCCACAGCCAAGAGGGATCCCGACGCCAGCAGGACGACAAGCACACAGGCATACGTGTGCACACGCGCACACACACGCACACACGCGCTGCCTCACCGGCCGGTCACCAAGCGGAGCCGGCGGCGCTCACCTGGCCGACGTGTTCCTCAGCAGCACCGGGGCCATGATGGAAGCCGAGCCCTGGACGGACAGACACGAGACATTGAGCGCTCTCGTTTCTTCATAGCCCCAAAACCATCCCCTGGAAAACAAGAGCCGGCGCCCCCGTCAGCCTGGGCCCAGCGCGCGACGCCTAAGCCCAGATGCGCACGCGGACGGCTTCACCCCGACACGCCGGCCCTGCTCTCGGGGAAGAGCGACCGCTCGGGACTCCGGCCAGTGACGCTCTCCTGAGATCCTGAGAAGAAACCACGACCCCCATCCGATTCCACGGGGCCGGGGGGCCGCTCGGGGAGCTCCGGCCGGCAGAGCGCGCAGAGGGGCGGGAACGGGACCCACACGGGGCCTCTTGGCCAGAGCCCGGCAGTAACGGCCCCAGAACAGCCGCGCCCCATCAACGACCTCCCGGAGCACGGCGTTTCGAGCACCCAGTCATTCGGATGCTTTGTCCACGGGTGCTGCTGGGGGGACAGCCCGCCGCGGGCAGGTCTCCTGATGGCAAAGGGGTCCGGGCGACCCGACCACCGCGGCTGCAGCGCGGCCCCGCCCAGCCGCACCTGTAGTACTCGTGCTTGTCCGGCGAGTACAGCAGCGGGTCGAGGCACGGCCGCTCGTCCACCTTCTCTTCCCAGGTCCCCTCCTTCCACCCCTCTGCGTAGCTCTGCAGCACGTACACCTGGTCGATGAAGGGGCCGCCGGACTCTGCAACAGGCCAAGAACGACCACGTGGCGAGAACCAGAACGGCCGCGGCACGAGAACCATCGCTTCCCCGAACGCCACCCTCCTTCCCGCGCGCCGCAGAGAGCTCACGGGGGCAGACGCGGGACTCGAGCGGCAGCAGGGCACGAGGTCCCAAAAGGCGGAGAGGCGCTGCCTGGGGCGGCGGAGCTCACCGGGCCCTGCTTGCTCTCAGGGGCTCCTCACCTGCCCCGCTTCCAGCCGCCGGGCCTGCCCTCGCCACCCGCACTGCCGGTCCTCACGACAGCCACGGGCCCCACACGTGCTGTCCCCCATGCTGCCCCGCCAGCACACGCTCCCTTCCCTGCAGGGACCAGCCTCGTGGGGACTGCTCCCTTCAGGGCTGACCCTGACCCCTCAGGAAGCCGTTTAAACCCCAGGACACCTGCCAGCCATAGCCCCCCGCCCCACAGCCCGGTGCCGCTCTCATTTTCTCCAGTCGCTCCTCGCCATCCGGGGCCTCCTCCCGGTCACCTGGCTTCCGCCTCCCCGCTCCCCACAGGAGCCCCAGGAGAGCAGGAGTCGGCATCCGTCCTGCCACGGCACCCCCTCCCCTCGGAACCTGCCGGCCACGCGCACAGTGTTCACGAAGATGGGTGAGCGGAGCCCGGCCACGAGAGAGCCGCCCCGAGCGCAAGTCCGGTGTCTCCTCCACCCTCCCCCTCGCTCGGCTGCACTGCGGGTGGCGTCTGGTCCTGGAGCTCCAGAGGCCCCGTCGCAGGAAGGCCAAGAGACCTGCTGCCCTGTTGCACGTGTCCCGGCAGCAGGTCCCAGGACAGGCTCCTTCCCGCCCCCTCTGTAGAGGGAGACGGCTGGGCAGGTGGAGGCCAAGCGGGTCCGCCCGCCCACGGCACATCACCCAGGATGGCCGCCTTCTCCGCCCAGCTGCTCTGGCCCCAGGCTTGAGGCTTCAGCAGCAGCAGGGACGGGACCGGGCGCCCCACCGCACATACCCCGTGTCCCCCACTGAGCACCACCTCACCTGGCGGAAGCTCACACCTGGCCCCATATCTGCCTGTCAAGAAACCCCCTGGCCACAGCCCTGTGCGGAGGTGAAGGGCTGTTTCCCGGGGAGGCTCCATGACCCGTGGCTGAGACAAGTCTGAGGCCGATGCCCAGACTCGGTCAGACCAGGCGCCCGGCGACGGCGCCCGTCATGGGTCCCAGAAGGATGCGCTCCACACGTGCTTCTTCCAAATCTCAGAGTTTGCTTCTTCCCCGTGAACGAAGGTTTCAGCAGGTCCGTATCGCCCCGTGCCTGCAGCCGTCCTGGGACTGACCCCGCCACGGGAACGGCCCAAAGGGATGGGGACTAAGGTGCCATGAGAGCAGAATGTGGAAAACGCAGCGGCGCAGCGGCAGCCCGAGCTCCGTGGGTCCTCCCGCGGCGGGAGATCCGCATCGTGTCTGCGCCCCCTTGTCCCCTCCCCTTGACCGGCTGAGGGGGCAGCAGAAGGGTGTTGCGCCCTTTTAAGCACGAGTCTTCTGGAAACACAACGCTGAACCCTGCGCACCCTCGCCCTGCGAAGATCCTCGACTTCGCTCGCTAAGAAGCTGAGACTGTGCAGGATTCAGGGGAACGAGACACACTACGACGAGAATCTTCGCCAGCAGCGCAGGGAGATGCCAGCAGGTCAGCGCCCCCTGGGGCACGGACAGCTGTCCCTTGGGGACACAAGGCCGTCTCCGCACGGGAGCCCGCCTGGCCCCTGCACGGACAGCTTCCCCACCGCCGTGGGAGCGTCCTGCGCGGGCGCACCCGCTGCCCCAGGCTTCAGAGGCAGGGGCCACGCGCTCGCACACTTCAGATCGGCGTCCCTAGACCAGTTCTGGAAGGAGCAGGACGGCGGGGCACTGTGGGTGTGAGACGGCAGCGGGCCCCGCGCACACGAGGGTCAGCGCGCCCGGCCGCAGACAGCCGGCTGACCGCCCCGACCACGGCCTCACCTGCAATGAACTGCTCGTACTCGATGACCGGGACGTTTCTGTTGAGACTCGGAAGGTCGAAGAAGTCGGCCCAGGGAATGCGCACCTGGTGGATGTCCGGGCTCTGCCAGTGGTAGAGGCGGCCCCAGGGCGGCAGCACCAGCACCCACTCCTCCGTCTCCAGCAGCGTCTTCAGGAGGGAGGCCACGCGGATGTACACGTCCCTGCGGAGGTTGAAGCCCTCCGGGGGGTTGACGTCGTACAGGAGGTACCTGGGGGCGGCAAGAGAATGGCGCTTGGGCAGCTCCCGGCGAGGAGGGGCAGCGGCCAGCGCGGCACAGCCCACCGCTCACCGAGCCGGCCAGGGGCCAGCAACCACGCGCCCTGCGACCGGCGGAGTCCGGGCCACAAGAGCCCGAGGACGGTCTCCCGCCCGGCTCCGCTCTGAGCGGCCACCGCAGAGCCCGCCCGTCTGCGGGATCGGAGGGAACCGGCGCCTCCGCACGCGTCGGTTCGCGCAGGACACCCGTGAGAAGCCGCGGCGCGGACGCGGGGTCGCGTCTCACGGTCTAGCGAAGACCGTCGCCGGCAGCGCCCGCTCGGTCCTCCGCCCCGCGCCCGCCCCGCACGCCGGCCTGACACGGAGCGGCTCCCGGGCCCGCGCAGCCCCCGCCGCGACCCAGGACGCTGGGACGTCACCCCCGCCGCAGCCGCAGGGGCCCCGCGGGCCACCCCGGGCCGTCAGCGCGCGGCGGGGGCTGCTCGGGCTGAGCCCCGGGAGCGGCGGGACCGCAGACACCCGTTTCCCGCCGCGGACGCTCCCGCGGGCAGCCGGGGCGGCCCCGCGCGGACACGCCCAGGAGGTCGGGCCGGGCCCCGCGCCCCCGCTCGACGCTGACCCGCAGCCGGCCCTTCCGGGGCCTCCGGGACGCCGCCGCTGCCCCCGCCGAGCCCGGCTCGCGGCGCAGTTCCGACGGCCGGCGGGGGGCGGTGCGGGGTGCGGGGGTGCGGGGTGCGGGTGCGGTGCGGTGG